>NC_041389.1:375886506-375906780 GCF_002162155.2 Triticum dicoccoides | reverse complement strand
CTCTCTCTCACACACACACACACACACACACACACACCCCACACACACACTAAGACTCCATCTCACACACACACATGCTCTAGGTGGAGCATTTGTTCCTAGCACCCTTCATCCAACCTTACCCATATGATAAACAATCACCTTTATTTACTTGCATAACATGGACAAATTCCACTTTACTTTAGTAGTCAGCAAACTTATCATATGTACCCTTATAAAAAAACGAGTTGGCGATGATGGTGTGCCTGCCATCTTGTAATACACACCGTATGATCTATATTTGATGGATAGAAAGCAAACTATGATAATTTTACCAAAGATACCCGCACCTCTCTCCACATCATTATCTCCCACAACCTCATTGCTCAACGATTAAAAAAGGAATAAGTCTCTGGGACAATCTAGCATGCATGGTGGCCGCTGCCGCCTGCCGGTGCCGTCCATCCCCATGCCTCCGCCCATTTCGACCACCAGTCACTACCACGCTCCACTCCTCCTCGCCTTATCTCTCATCTTTCATTTTTTCGATGACATTCTCGAGATACCAGTTTTCCAATAAAATTCTCGAGATATCATTAGTTTTTACACATGGGATTACTCCTGCATGGGTCAATCACAACAGGTGTTTTGTAAAAAAATGCATATTGATGTTCCATGCAATGCACGAGAATCTTGCTTGTAATTATATAACGCAAATCACGAGCAGGAAGTGACATTTTTTTGACACAACCAAGTTAACATGGCCACGTAAATCACTAGCTAAAGTAAATACCATTATACTTATATCCCGATGCAAAAGGTTGAGTACATGTCCGAAGAGTAGAGTCGCACACACGCACTCTGTCTCTCAGAATCTCTCTCACACACACACCAGTTACGTGACGCCCACTTAAGCAGAAACTTATGTTACAATTTGTGCACCCGTGGGTACACGTGATGCTGCACATTTATTTTAGCCGGAAGGCGAACCCAAACAGTAGCTGCATCCATTCCCCTCCCGCCGCCTCTTCTCTGGTCGCCATCGCCCGGTAGCCATGGCCCGGCCGAAGGTAACAACATACGCCATACTCCCGTCGGAGCGGCGCTTTAATATGGAAATTTTAGTGGTCATGCATGAATCTTTTTGTGCTAGCACTCCTATATAAGGGTTGACCGGTCGCTTACCACGGACGTGCGCGGGCGGTGGAAGAGGAAGGAGAAGGGAAGCGGGCTATGGAGTAACATTTTTTACCACAATTTCTTAGGAAACTGAGTGCAATAATTGAGTAGTTTTGCAAACTACCAGTACTACACCTGAAACGGTTCAAAACCTATACTCCCTTGCCAGCGCGCGCTTCCCGCGTGAAACGATCAGCGTCGCCCTGGAGCGTCAGTGCCGCATTAATGCCCGGCCAGAGCGGAGGCGACCTCTCACTGGCGCCGGCTTTGAAGTGGCGCGACGGCCGAGAGAGCGCCGTTTCCCGGTGCACGTGACTGCTCCGCATCGAGACTGGCCATAGGCCCTATTTGGATCCATGGGTTAGAGTTAGTTTGAGCTAGTTGGGGCTCAAATAGCCCTAAAGTATCCAAGCATGAGGGTTTAAATTGGAGCAAGTTGCACCGAACCCACCAAAAAAAACTACCCCACCCAAGAGGTGCTAACTGGAGATAGTTCTCATTGGGACCACTGAAAAATCACTTTTCTCCCTCCATCAAGTGCATTTATTATCAATCTAACCCTGTCACCCAAACACCTCTTTGGCTACAGTTAGTTCAGGGTTAGTCATGAGTTAGTCTAACCTCTAGCTAAGTTAGAGTATCAAACAGGAGCAGTATAGGACATGCAAGTTTCTCAAAGCATACAAGCAAATTCGTACGTGAAAGGATTTTTTTCTTTTTGAAAACGGAACGTGAAAGGAATTTTTTTAGAATGCTCTTGGCATGTCGCTAACATGTGATGAGTTAACCAACCTCAATAGACGGCAAAAACGCCAGCCCGCCGCACTTTGATAGAGATGAGGAGGGAGAAGCGATACAGGCTACTGGATTACTAGAGATAGGTGTCGCACGGAAGCCAAGAAATATGGTGATAGCGTGGGTTAGCCATGTAATAGTATGATGTAACTACACTGGGCTGCCGTGTTTCGTACTCTTCCAGTCCATTGTGGAGATGATTGGTTAATTTTATATCGCTGAATAATATTAAATATTATGAGTGCAAACGCTCCACCACGAGGTTCCTTGCTCCTTCTCGGTCGTCCGGAATCTATGTTCTTCCACTCTATTTTTTTACGTGAGCTTTGTTCATCCTTTTGCCAACACGCGAGACATCTAGCATCAAGGTGCACGTGTTATGCAAGGATCGGTCCATCTATACGAAGAACACGTGGGACTCGAACTACGAGACGGACATGTACCCAGGAGTGGACGTACGAACCTGAGTAATGTAGCGTAGTAAGTGAAGTAGAAAGGCACAAATGGTATGAACATGCGCGGCATATAGGGTGTGTTTGGTTGCGTTCTCGTCTCAGCATAGTTGTTCCCTCTTCATACATGCTCAACTCAACAACCCTCTTCATGCATGCTCAACTCAACACCCCTCTTCATGCATGCTCTCATCATGCATGCTTCTAGTGTATTTGTGCTAAACTAGTGTGGACTCATGCACCCTCCATACACTCTACCAAACACCCAAAAGTGGGTCGAGAAGGGAACTCTTGGGCGGCATTTGTCTCTTACTACGTACTACCACTAAATGTTGTACGCGCAAGGCACGGTGATGTTATGGAGTACGTGCCTAAGTACTGTACTACTACTATATTTGTTGGAGGCACATATTAACTTTTATATTTGTTTACGTGTATGCCCCGAGACCTTCCAACTAGACGTGTCTCTCTCTCCAGGTCGCACTTTGTATCATTCATACCACTAAGTACTACTACGTGTGGTCTCCGACCCAGAAGTGGAAGAAGTGGAGACGCTCTACCACTCTGTTTTTTACACTGGGCTGTACCACGCTGTTCATGTCCCACTCCTTTCGCAGACGTGTGGGACATCCAGCACGTGCCATGTTTGGCACCCTTCATCATAAAAGTTGAAACGCTAGCATTCATCAGAAATAAAAAATATTTATAAATCAGCAGTGATACATTTTTTGCGAACCAATCAGCAGTGATACTATACCACGCGGTTTCATTGCTCCTCGATATCGGAAAGAATACTTCCGTTCGCCAACATGTGGGACGTCGACCATCCTAGTCCACTTGCCATGCACGCAGAACTCCAAGGGAGAGTCACCCAGGTCGTCGCGCCGCACTAACAATGACTAATCAGCCGTCAAATCACAGGCCCAATTCCCACTTTGAAGTTGCTCGGACGAAGGAACCATCATGACTTCGTTGAATTCCGCTTCTTGAACAAAACTACTGTACCAGCAGTACTGCTAGCTACAGTAGTTACTCCAATAGAGGCCTCCTTTCGTTCATAGTATAGGAATTTTATAGGAATATGAAAATCATAGGAAGTGAGATGACATGCATCTCAATTCCTATAGAGAAAGAGATGCCATTTGATGCATAGGATAGGAATTTTTCCATTTAGTCTAGGCTAATGTACTGGTAATTTGCTCTAAAAACTACAGTACTCCCTCCATCTAGGTGAGTAAGTCATCTTAGGCTATGCACCGTGACCAAGGAAGAGGGGAAAACGAGAGACATTAATGTTTATTTGCTAATTAATAGTATTGCATGCAATGAACTAACCACTACATGTCGTGTTTGATAGTCTCAAGTCATTAAAAACATGCACACCCTCATCTCTTATTGGTTGATATGTCAAGAAACAAGAAACAAGGTAGAAGTTAATGCACCGCGCCTAAGTGTTTTGGGATTATTTGGTTTTCGTAAGATGACTTACACACCTAGGCGGAGGGAGTAGTAACTAGTAGTACTGGTACATGCTTGTACTCAGACACAGACACACACACTAACTACTACTCTAGTACTACTACTTCTCACATGCTGGCCAGACACCGTCGTTCTCCTTCCCGACTTTGTCGGTGACACCCCACCGTGCTTGGATCTCCGCCGACCTCTCCGCAGCAACGCGTGCATCCTTTTCTTTCTTGCGGCGACGGGCCTCTCTTTTCTTGAGTGCTTTCTGACTTTTCCGCTCCCTCTGTGTGGCTTTGGCCGCCTCTTGCTCTACCGCCCATTCGGCCTGGGCATCTTCAAATTCCTCCCACATAGTTGTGAGGTCGCAAGCGGCGATGAACTCGGCAGGGCGGGATGCCATCGCTTCCCTACCATTTTGTGTGCGGTCGTGGGCGGCGAGGAACTCGGCGTGGCGGGATGCCATCGCTGCCTTACCGGTTAGTGTGCGGCGCGGTGGCATGAACGACACTTGGTGAGAGCTCTGGGGTGGAGTAGCCGGACAACCGTATAGTGCATTGGTTTGTCAAGAGCTCAAGGACAGAAGACGAAGCAAATTTGGATTCCCCTTCAATCCTGGCCAGTTATTACTGAGTAAAATGCATTGGCGGTCATCGAACTTGTCTTGATAGATCACTTTGATCATTGTATACGAGATATGGTGATTATATGGTCACTGGCTCAGCGTATAGCTCCGTATTTGTCTGGTTGACCAGTCAAACAGTCCGCATGCGCCTCATCAGCTCTTGTTCTTTATCTATCTACGCAGGCCTACCTGTCAATGGAGAAAGAAATACTGTAAAAACCAAAATTATGCGTATGTGGGGAATCAAACCACGGACTCGTCGCTGCAACGCACCCTGGTCAGCCAAATGAAAATGAAATACTTCGCGTCAGACACTCACGCTCACGCTGTCAAAGCATGCTAATGCATGCACGTCGCCCTCTAAATCAAAGTCCTGCTCATGGCGCAACGCAAACGACGAACCCATCACCTGCGCGCCCCGGCGGTGCATGACATTACTGTTTAGACGAGGCCTATGCGAACGCCAAGCATGCATTCACCTGGCTCAATACCAACGGTCATACTCGGACCGCCTTGCTCATGTATATCGTCCATCACAACGACAATCTATAAAACAGCCTAGCTAGAGAGGGTACTATGGTAGTATGGTACGGAGTATGTACTATCGTGAGCGACCGATCTTAGTGCCACTTCACACCGAAACCCCTTCCATCGCTAGCGCGCGCTTCCCGCCTGAAACAGTCATCGTCTCTCCAGAATGTCAATGCCGCATTCACCGGACTTAACTGCAGGTGAAATTGGTGTGTCACTGACATGCGCGCCAGATGCCCGTTGGGCCCACATGTCAGTAACCCAACGCATGTGCAGTTAAGTCACTGAAGTAGCGTCCGCATTCACGCCCGACGAACCTACTCCGGCGCCAGTTGTCCATCCGTCTGCCACGGCTCATTGCCATTCGCCCGCTATATTAACTTGAGCCCCAGCTCCCAGCCATAGCCAAAGACCCACACTTATTCTCCTCCGGTCCCTTCCTTCTATCGGCACCACTCCAACCATGGCCTCATGGCGCTCCGAAGCTCTCTTGGACATACAGTCACAGGAGCAGACGAGGGACATCGGCGTCTCCACTCCGGGTGCGCTCCAAAGCTCTCTTCGACGTACTGTCGCAGGAGCAAACGAAGGAGATCGCCGGCACCCTCCCCCCGGCCGCCCTCCACCGCCACGACCATGAAGTCGGCGCACGTGCGCGGGCGCAGCCGACAGCGAGGAAGAGTAGTACACGGTAGGTCGCCGCCGCTCTGGTCCCGGGAAGGCCACCGCTACTCCACTCAGTCGACGCCAAGCTTGGTGGGGTAAACATTGGCGGCCGATTAGCCGCTTGACGGCGATGTGGAGGAAGAAATCTTCAGAACCTCGTGCTCCGAAGGAGGAGGTTATCGAGGCGGATGAGGAGGAGGCAAAGGCAATGGCCGGCTTTCTCTGGTTCATGGCCGGACATGGTGGTCGGGCGCCGGCGATCGTTTAGATTAGGTTTATAGTAGGTTTTAGTACGGTTTGTGCGAAATATGTAATGAATTTCGTCCATTTTGTAGGAAAAGTTTTCGAAATGTAATGAATTTCATCCAGTTAATTTGAAATTTGCTTTGTTTGCACAAATTTCGTCTGGTTAGTTCATATAGATGCCGGTGTAAATTTGTGGGCCAGCGCTGGAGATGCCCTAACTATTATGCTATAATCGCTAACAGTCCTCCATTTTTATCTTGCTTACATAAAAATGGAGCAAGTGGATGGCACTGTAGCACGTCATATCACTCGAACTAGCCCGTCTAACGAGCGGGAAAGCACCGCCCTCGTCATTTTATCGATCGATCATGCGAAAATGGTACGCTTCGCATGTTCTAAAGGAAAAGGCGGCACACTTACGACTCGTACGCGTCGCACCCCCAACAGTCCGGCTCGCACGCCGCTCACCAAAGGGGACACACGTTGTCTTGCAATTTCACTGACATGTGGGACTGTAATTGAATAAACCATCGATAGCCGAAATCTAATCGCTCGGTGGGTGTCGGCTGAGAAGAGAGAAACGGGGGAGGGAGAAGAGATCACCCACCCGCCACCCACGGAGTCCAAGAAATATATGGTGATAATGTGAGGTGGGCCATGCTGGAGTCCGGACTACTTCCGGAGCCTGCTCTGACTGCCCTGGCCCCTCAAGACGCCAGTTGCCCGTCGCATGGATAGCAAGTAGTCCCCGCTTATGTGGAGGAGAGAGAGGCATTGACAAAGTCAAGGAGTAACAGTGGAGACAATAGCTTTCATAAAAAATAAACAATGAATACTTGTTTCTCGTCCTCTATAAAGGAAAGAATACTTTCATTCACCGACATGTGGGACGTCGACCATCCTGGTCCACCTGCCATGCACAAAATTATCCTGGTCTACCCCGGTCGTACCGCAGGCCCAACCTTTCCCACTGTAAGTTGTTCGGACGAAGGAACCATCATGACTTCGTTGAATTCCGCTTCTTCAAGAAAACTTACTGTACCCGCAATACTGCTACCACACGCGAAGACTGGACGACACTGTACCACGTCATATCACTGAAACCCACTAGGCCAAACTAGCCCGCCTAGGTTATCTATTTTGGAACGGAGGGAGTACGTCTCTGCACTGCTATGATTTTGTGTTGCACGTTCTCTGTACTTTTGCTATGATTTTCGTACCCTATGAACCAAATGAGGCCTGAATGTATCCGTGTCGACTATTGTCTGATTGATCGCTAAGCCTACAATTTTAGGAGCTAGGGCTATTGGTCGATCGACGAGGGATAAGTATAAGCGTACCACAAGCTCATCAGCCCAAATGTTTCTCTTCAGTGAGTGTTTTGCAAGTACTATAGCTCGCACAGTAGCTAGCCTACTAACACCAAGAATCATCAAACAAGCCCTGCTGATATGATAAACAGTTCAAACTTACATCTAAGCATGCCATATATTACATCAAAAGCTGGTGAGGATACATCTGTTTCCATAACTCAGAGAGGGTTCGCATGATTCATCGCATGATTCACTATCAAACAAAAGTAGCAAGATCCGCCCACACAAGATAGTGCACTAGCCCTAAGATGGTTTGATAACACGCATCGTTCTGGTAACTAAACACAGGGCAATGCAAACTACCCTGAAGGATTAGCGCGACCAACTATTTCTTGTCATCGATCTCTCGGGCAATGACCATAGCACGGACAACGGCATGGGAATCGATTTCTGGGGCGATGTCCACAGGACTGATCGCGACATCGGAATCGATCTCTGGGGCGATTTCCACAGGATGGACAGCGGCATCGGAATCGATCTTCGGGGCGATGCCAACAGGACGGGCCACGACATCGGAATCATCAAGGACGTCCACCGGCACCTGCACAACCCTAATATATTAGCAAGCACATTGCAAATAATCAAAAACCACAACTATGGTAATAAGCCATTATTTTTTACCTTGTGCAGCTCGACGGGGGATCTCATCCCTCCGGGGGCCATCTCATCGTCCTCGATGGGGGCCATCACCTTGCCAGGGGAATACCGCTTCTCAACGGTGACTATCTCCTCAAACTCGGTCTTGAGCCTCACATAGGTGGCAATCAGAGTTCCTGGGGTAGGCACGGTGGGGCCCTTGCTGTTCTTCCAACTTTCTTTGAGGAGTTCGCCCACCAACGTCCTCAACTCTTTGGCCAGTGCTTGTTTCTTGGAGTTCTTCGTCTCCATGGGTTGGCCCGCCAACATGGTCAACTCATTGGTCGGTGCTCACTTCCTGGAGATCGCTGTCTCCAGTGGGTTGTCCGCCGACAACTCTTTGCCTAGTGCTCTAGGATCCATCAATGAACTGACAAACAAAAAGCAATCAAAAGGAAACCACAATCGCAATGAAAACGGGAAAAGAATAGGATGTGAGAATCGGTCGGTGCTTCGCAAAAAGAAGATTCTTGGAATGAAAATATAGGATCATAACTGATTCGCCCACCTTTCCTTCGTCGATACAGAAGAAAAATGGCAGAAGTGAGTAGCCTGGAGTGAGGTTTTCTTCAAGAAAGGGAAGAAAGGGCTTGAACGAGCGTTCCAATGAAATGATGGTTGCTTCGTCCAGTCCAACTTGGAGGCCACCTTACCACTGCTGGTAAAGGTGTGGGTTTTGTGATATGACGGATCATGATGGCCACACCGGGGTGACAAGTGAGTCTTGACTGTAGCACCTCGCTGTGATTTGGTGGATGGCACGCGGGCCCGGATGCTTTGAAATGTCTCGCATGTAGATATAGCGGCTAGTCATATAGGAGTGCTCAATATTGTGCACCGCGACCAAGGCGGAGAGGAAAACGAGAGAACTACGTAATTAATGCATGAGTTTAATTAGGGTAGTTTTGTAAAGTAGTACGAGATACATTCCTCCAATCGCAAATTGCCTTGGTTCATGAGATCTGAGCTTTGAGCCCTATAGAAGGGAGGGAGTACTGCACGGCTGCATGCGGTGTAGTCTAGTCACTTGTTGAAATCTCTAGAAAGGCAAATACTCCTTTCTGGTTTACAGGGCTATACTACTCCCTCCGTCTAGGTGTGTAAGTCATCTTACGAAAACCAAATAGTCCGAAAACACTTAGGCGCGGTGCATTAACTTCTACCTTGTTTCTTGTTTCTTGACATATCAACCAATAAGAGATGAGAGGTGTGCATGCTTTTAATGACTTGCAATGGCTAGTTCATTGCAAGCAATGCTATTAATTAGCAAATAAACATTGGTGACCCCAAGAGGAAACAGTGCTAAGCACGTGGACCTATGCAGAATGAGTATCAACCAATGGATGATGGAGTTTAATTGCTAAACAATAGCAATTTTGTCTCATGCAAGAGCCTGGCTACTACTCCTATATGCGTGCTCCAAGGCACCGCACCACGTGAGCGTTCGCAACTGCCACATTCCGGTTGCGCTTGGCTCTTCGCCTCTTCGAGAAGATGAACAATGATGTTACTCCTACTTCTACAGTATCGAATCCACTGCTACATGTCCGTCCACCTCGTGCGGGAGGAATAGCGTGTAGCGAAAGCTTCTACTTACTGCTCCTGCCTTTGCGTCTATGACTGGTGGGCCCAACAGGTGGTTGGCCCTCCTGTCATACAGCCAAAGGCAGTTGCAGTTAAGGCACCGGAGCTCAGTCCGCGAGGGAGAGGGCATTGTAGTAATCAAATTTCTCAGTCTTGTACGAGTTGACACGACACATCAAAGCACTGCACTCGATATAAGGCTGGTCATAGTGGGGAGTAACTTAGACTAGTAACATGCATATGTTACTAGTCTATGTTACTATCTCTATAGTGCATAGTATCATAGATTAGTATCATAGATGGTCTCATTTATTGACATGCATGACACATAGTAGCATCACATTTATTTTGTTACGGTATCTACCTATGTTACTATAACCATCTCTCTCTTCTTTAATTGCCTGCCACATAAGCATGTTTGCGAGTCCCAAGTGCATGATACTACTTATGTTACCCCCACTATGGCCAGCCTAAGTCTTTTTACACATTTCATAGACATATTCTGCTTCGTATGTAGTCACTTGTTGCAATCTCTAAAAAGACTTATATTTGGAAACGGAGGGAGTACAACGCATGCATGCATGCCGTGAGTTTCCTTTTGATACTTGCATGTGTTGATTTGATGCACCTTGCCAAATTTTGAATATAAATTTAACTAACCAAATTTTCATGCATGTCACAAAAAAACACGGGGCTGTTTGGATTGTGACTATGTTTGTCTTATGTTGCCACATTATATTTCCCACACTTGCCACACTTGCCTAACCTGAGTTGCTCAAATTGTTAGACACACTTTGGCTTGCCTAAGGGAATCTTGCCACAATTTTTGTGTCTATGACACATTATTTTTGTGTCTATGACATGTAGAGTAGAAAATATAAATAATAATGCATGTTGGGGCAACCCACGTTTCCGCTAATTTTAGCCGTGGGCTTGTTCACAATTTTTACGAGGGGGTGGTTGTTCATTTAATGGAGGGACTTGTAGTACTAGACTTGAATGATACAAAGTGCGACCTGGCACACCGTAACACCACTTGGAACAAGCGGGTAGCTATCTCAAAAAACAATCAACAACTGAAAAAACCGCGACCTGGCATGTAGTAGTACTCAATTTTAAACGATTGTTTTGATGGAGTAAAAAAGGAAAACTACCCCACTACGTACATATAGGCCGGAGCCTCCGCGCTTTCTTGCTAGGGTTGCTCTATTCACACACTCTCATCCTCTCCAGATCTAAACAAGATAGGGGTAGTAACACTGTCTTTCTCCCTTCAAAAACACTAGCTTTGTATCCTCACCGCTGGTTACAGATCTGGACATATTCCCCTCCGTCGGTGAAGGGGAGGAGGGGCAACGTTTAGGCCGTCGTCGACAGCGAGGGAGGAGACCCACTACCGGCCGCACCGTTATCTCTGGCCGAGCGCCGGCGCGGGAGGTCCTACGATCCCTTCGTCGTTGCCTGTGGGCGGATCCGGCCACCCGCCACCCACCTATCCACATCCCGACGACCTTCAGGTATATCTTCGTTCGAAACTGCCTTAGCTCTACCTCCCCAGCTTGCTACGTCGCTGCATGTGCATCATTTTCTACCTCTCAACCCCTCTCGATCGAATGGTCCAACGTCACCTAGTGTTTTTCTTCTTCTATTGTTAGAGGTAAAGCTACTTCATGGAGTCGAATCTTGTACTCCCTCCGTCCGAAAATACTTGTCATTGAAATGGATGTATCTAGATGTATTTTAGTTCTAGACACTTCCATTTTGATGACAAGTAATTCCGGATGGAGGGAGTACTTGGTTCAAATAAGAAATAAAGTGGGGGTGGGGGAATTTAGTATGTACATCGTACTTGGTACAAACAGGAAGGAAAGGGGTGAAAGTAGTACAGACTGGTCATCCAACTGGTATCTTGGTCGAAAAGGGAAATATAGGGGTAACGTTGTACACAGTGGTATGACAAGGACTAGATTTTCTATCCACACATAGGAGTAGGTGGCTAGAGTGAACAAAAATGGGACCAACCCAGATATGTTTCTTGGATGTTTGTTTCTCGGGGGAACAAACTATGAATCACCACTTTATGCCCCTGTTTACGTACATGGTGCTGGACTGCTGGTGCACCCACTGTCCCATGCCCTTATATCAAATATTTAGCTGTTCTTAATCTAATGTCCCTGGTAAAAATGAATCCATGCCACTGTTATAAGCCACGACAAGTTTAGCCAAATGTTTTTGCCTGTAATTGTTTGAGACTCTGACTGTTTCCTCTGTACCTTTTTGTGCAAACATGGATATCCAATTCACCTGGTTGCTGTTGTGACCTTTTGGTGCACTGCACAAAACTCTTCTTAAAAGAAGTGACTTTTGTGTTGTTTAACTGGAATGTCAGAATGGAACAGTTGGTTCATTTCGGTGGAACTGCACAAAGGGAGATCTGTGTTCCAATCCTCATCATCCACATTGGTGCCATAACCTTCCTTTAGGTAAGAATGATATTTAATGCATGTCTTCATCTCTATTTTCCGACTACCATGAGAAAATAATGCTATTCTTTTACTAGTACACTTGTACTCCCTCACTGACAAAACCAATTCTAAACTAGAAGGCCAATCATGTACTTGGTTTCACCAACTGGTGAGGAGAAAGAGAAACAGAGCATGAAGAGGAAGAAGAAGAAGGAGGAGGAGGAGGAGGAAATGAAGAAGATCACACGAGCATGAAGAGGAGGAGGAGGAGGAGGAGAAAGAGAAACAAAGCATGAAGAGGAAGAAGAAGAAGGAGGAGGAGGATGGTACCGTCCTATGTTATCCTGACATCTTGCTAGTGGTGTTGTATTGCTGTGTTGCTACTAGTCTTAATTTACTTGGAAGACTAGCAAGATACTCGTTCGTTGCATGTAACATCGAGATGCACTTAACAACAAGATCACCAAATATGTTTTTTGTAAGAGTATAAGAGTAATAGATAATAGAGTAGAGATAGATAGAGAAATGCAGCATAGTAGTACTTGGCTTAACGACACATCATACTAATTAACCGGATTCTGGATGCATGTGTGACCCAGCTCTACACGATCAACAGTGCCAAGTTGATCTTGCTGAAGCCAAGGCCTCGGTCGAGGCCATTCAAGGGCTCCGGCAATGTCTCCCTTACATGTGAGACGATCCTCCAGGGAGCCCTTCCACTTCTGTCGTCTCTCCTGCAAGGTCACTTAATTAATCAGGAGTATTTAAGTAGCACTAATTTATTGCTGCCTAATTTTCCCGTCAGAGTTAAACAAATCTTTAGTAGCACCCTATGCTGAATCATGTATGTGTATATATGTATCTGGAGGTGAATCATGTGGTGGAGCAGGGAGGGAATCTTGGTAGTGTCATGACATAATAATGCTATTGTCTTTCTATCCTTTCTCACTAAGCTAATCAAGGTTTCACCTCTTTCCTACTTGTGCAAACAGGGATCATGTTGTGCCAATCGTACATTTTAGTGGAACTGCACTAGAGAATACAATGAACTGTATCCCAGCCAGTGCTTTAACTCTTCTAGAAGTTCTTGATAATCTTTCGATATAATCTCACCACTGGTAAACAAGATTTATTTCAACCATACATTTGAAGTGCACAAAAATATATACTATTGAGTGATTCCAGTGATTGCTTTATCATCTCCTCTGGAATTAGTTGAATAAGCATTTTTTGCTCAGGTTGGTACCAGCCTAAGGCCTTCAGCCATATTAGTTTGTTGTACCTATATATGTATTGTGCTACTGTGTTGCTACTGTCATGAGAAACTCCTTTATCTTTGCACGTTAAAGTTTTGCAACCTATGATACATGGCAATGTTTTGAGTGTTGAGCTAATTGGCACTGATTAAATAAACTAATACCTCTCTTTAAGCAAGACCACTATGTTGCTAACTTTACCCATTAAGATAATGAGGGTGCTTCTGTTTGTTAGTGTATGTTTCATCAACTAGTCCCACTATTACAGTAATCTCACTCTCTCAATATATGTGCCAACAGGGATGCTCGATTTTGGTGGAACTGCACAAAAACTTTGAGTGCTTCATTGCCTCGACCGCTACCTTCCCTTCATGTCAGTCGCTTTGTCTCGGCTTGCTTGCTTCCTTCGTTTCTTGTCAGTCGCTTATCTCGACTTCCAGTGAAAGGAAATAGTAATTGATATGCTACCTCACACAGGTTGGTACTGGTCTTTATCCTGATTATTGTGCTTGTCATGTATAGGTAATTTGGTATTGTGCTACTGTTTGCCGATTTTATAAAGGAGTAACTTGGAGCCTGAACTCGCAGGCAAATCATTGCATTGGGTGATTTTAGTAGAACTGCACAAAATGATCAGATGGACAGATACTTATGCTGCTGCCATGTACTCCAAAGTTCACTCAGACAAGCATCGATGTTGACAAGAAGTGCCTATATTCATTCGAGTATCAACCGGCGTCAACCAGTTTTCAAACTCCCAAGTATTAGGAGAGTGAACGCCAAAAATATTGCTTGGCGCATAGCCCAGAAGAACACAGTCCAGTCTTTGGTCCCAACTTGTGCCTTTTGGTTATCGGCAGATATGGTAGCGAACTGTATGGCATGGAGTCTAAAGATTCCAGACAAGTTGGTTGATGCGTATATTCATCTGGCACTTAATCAGTCTGCACGCCAGGGATGCTCCATTTCAGTTGAACTACACAAAAATTTTGGGTGGTTCATTTTCTCAACTGCCTCCTTTCTCGTCTGCAATGTAGAATTTTGACGAGCTACAGGACCAAGATGAGCCAGTAAACTAGTTGGATGAAAGTAGTGGCCAAGTTGCTCAAACCTCGCTCGGCACGAGGCCACTATGTGAGGGTAAACCTACAAGCAAAGTTCAGATTGTCTGTGCTGCCTCTTATGTACTCGAAAGTTTACTCGTACAAGAACTAATTTTAGCAAGAAGTACTTCCGACTGAACACCATTTACCAGTCTGTACCCTAGGTAATTAAAGTTCGTCCATGGATGATATTGGCTGTGATCTCAATCGTTTGGATGCATAAACATACCGAACATGTGTATATCTGAATCTTTTTGTGAATTATCTATGAATATTGTCGTGTGATCTATCAATCATTTGGATGCATAGACATGCTGAACTTCTGTATATATGAATCTTTTGAGTTGTTGATTGTGAATGTTGGCTATGAATATGAACGTGTCCTGTGAACCTGAGTTTGATACGAATGTTTACCTTTTCTGTTGTACTTGTGTGTGAACCTATTAGTATGCCTACTGTGGGGTATGTGACGTGTGGGTGTCAACGGCACACCTTCTTCCGGAGAAGAATTGCACCTGCTTTGTTAGGGTAGCAACGGTGCATCAGCTCTTTTTAAACTTTTTATTACTCTGTCTTCCCCTCTCCCCTGCTCAACCCCTACCGTAATGTTTTCGGCCTCAAAACAAACATAGTATTGCGTTGTTTTTGGGGCTTGATGAAAAATTGAGTGCTGGTTTCTGTAGGTTGGCCCGCCCAGCAAATGGGTTGCTGGTCCACCACGACAGACTGGGACGCTAAAAATACAAGTTGTATGGTGCAGAGGCAAGTAAAAAAACGCTATCGAGAGCCATCCACTAAAGAAAACAAATTGCTCCTGAGGTGCTTCTTCAGTCGTGCCGCCGGCCCCCTCTTTAATCCAGTTCACTCGGGGATCTGGTATCATTTTTTTCCAGAGGGCGAACAAGTATCAGCTAGGCCTAGGTTTTGTATTTTAACATGCTTAGCCCACGACATACGGAGACAGTGGTTTCTACTTATTTTTTGAGGTCCATACCGGCCGATGGGCTTTTTCTTAAAGATCGGCAGCCCAATGTATTTTTTTAATAAAACGCAAGTGTCTGTTCTATTTATCTATATATAAGAATAATAATGTTGTGTCCAATTTATGTTTTCCCTTCTAACCACATTATATATATTTATATTATTACTATTATCGTATATTTTATAAAGACTTATATATACATTATAAAAACATCCCACGTGTTATTAACTTATAAAAGTAAATGTTTAACGGAAGTTGGCAAGGAAAATCCTGGTTGTTTTTGACTCACAGGCAAGGAAAATCCTGGTGATTGCGTACAAAAGCTTGCGAAGATTTTAAGGACCAATTTAATAATAACGCGCTCATTTTTATTTTGAGCAATAACTCATTAATTTATTAATTATATATAAAGAATGTGCCTCTCCGGTTTATTCTTTGATATTAATCGCTCCTTCTAACATAACATTATATATATAACGAGCCCAACATTTTGTTTTTTGAGAATCACAACACACTTTATTGCCTAAGTTCAATGCTTACAGGGATACATAAATGAGCAGGTGGTGCATCAAGCCACACATGCCTACCTATATCAAGAGACGTAGCCATACATGCTAGTCTATGAGGCTCCTCATTACATTCGCGTTGTTCATGACTAAGAAGACAAGCCCTAAATAAATTGCTTCATTCTTTGATCTCATGAAACACCATACAATGTCCACCAAGGTTCTTTGGTGCTTCGATTTCCCGGACGACTCTGAGACAGTCAGTAGCAATATGTACTCTTTCCAGGCATGCACCTTCAATCTCTCGTCTTCTTCCTCCAGCATCGCCGGGACCGCCTGGTCCGGCCTCCGGTGGCTAGCGGCTCTGCTTAGCACGCATCGCTGCGAAGCGCTACCCCACCGCCAGCTAGGCTATCACTGCGAAGATGACTGTATGTGAGAGGCTGACAGTGGGGACGCACCACGCCCATGGACGCATGCATGCAACGGAACTCGGCGTGGTCAACATGGTCAAGGAACGACTTCCATCGGAAGTATACTGTACGTGGAGAGGCTGACAGCTGGGCCCACTAAGTTGACGGGGACGGAGGGCTTTGTCAACTTAGTCAATATGAATGATTCTAGGTGCAGTGACCGTACGATGTCCATCCAACGGCCATCGTGCTTCTTCAACCTCTGGTCTTCTTGCTCTAGCCGCCCAAAGCAGCGCCGGTCGTGCCGCCTGCTCCTGCCTCCCGTGGCCGGCTATGATGACGCGGAGGCCTCACCGCCCCCTACTACTTTTGCCGCTGGCCAGGCCATCCCTCCACTCACCCACACCCCCTGTTATTCTGTGGCGACGACAGCCTCACACCGCAGCCGAACGAGTGAACCCTCATACTCCTCTACGCGTGGGTATCCACTATCACGTCTTCCCCGGCTCCGTGTCGTCCCCTTCCTAGGCCTCACCGTCGGCCACCACCATGGTGCTCTCGGCGCGGCATGGTCAATGTGGTCAACGACCGACTTCCATCGGAAGAGTACTGTACGTGGAGAGGCTGACAGCTGGGTCCACGGCCACAGCCCAGTTTTTTGTGATTGGTCAAGTAACTCGCTTTGTCAGGCCTGTTGGGCTGCAAATCTTTCAAGACGAGGAGAGATTCATTCGGCTGGCCGAGAAAATGGCCTATCAGTAATGAGAAATGGGCTGTACATTTTTAAAACACATCAAACCGGCAATTAGTTTCAAATTTCTTTTTTTCATTTTGAGATTTTAAATTGCATTGATTTTTATGTGTGGACAATTTGTTGGACTTTATATTGATATACATTTATTTTTAAAATCAGTTTGAATGTGACTCGAAATTTCGGGATTAAAAACAGTTTGGACCGCACCGAAATATGCAAAATTTCGTATAATTTTTTAACCGTGGCCACAATATGGGTTGTAATGCTAACAAAAAAAATATGGGCTCCAAAAAAACCCTTAAGAATTAGCAAATGGGCTGTAAATTATTAGAAATAACGGCAGATGGGTTGTATGCTGTTTTCCATAGATTTGAGGCTTTCCTAAAAAAAGGTTGACGCACAAGCAGTGACTGCTGTATTTCCATCCAACGGCCGTCGTGCTTCTTCAATCTCTGCTCTTCCTGCTCCAGTCGCTCAAACAAGCGCCGGCGGGACTGCCTGCTCCCTCCTCCCCGTGGCCGGCTATGCTGCCGCGCAGGCCTCACTGCCCCACCGTACTTCCATCGCTGGCCTAGCCATCCCTCTACTCACCCACACCAGCTGTTATTCTCCAGCGACGGCAGATGAACCAGTAAACCCTCGTACAGCCGTACTCCCCTCCGCGTGGGAAACAACTGCCGAGTCTTCCCTGCCTCCGTCTCGTTCCCTTCCTAGGCCCCGCCGTCGTCCACCGCCCTGGTGCTCTTAGCGCGGCCTGGTCAACATGGTCAACGACCGACATGCATCTGAAGTGGACTGTACGTGGAGAGGCCGACAGCTGGGTCCACGGCCGCACACAAGGAAATTCCTCCTTGTTACGCGCAAAATAATGATTCCTCCACCTGACATCAGGGACCCACCGAAAGGGCCTCTGTATTTCACGAAAAAATGTTACCGCCGCTGACAGCTTAGACCCACCAGCTATATCTTCGCACACAAGGAAGTGCCTCCTTATTACGCACAAAAAAATGAATACTCCCCCTGTTAGCTGGGACCCAGTATTGTGGAAGGCTGACTTGTGGGCCTACTAAGTTGACAGTGACGGAGGGCTTTGTCAACTTAGTAAATATGCACGATTCTAGCTCCAGTGACCGTACAATGTCCATCCAACGGCCGGAGTGCTTCTTCAACCTCTGGTCTTCTTGCTCCAGCCGCCCAAACCAGCGCCGGTCGTGCCTCGTGCTCCTACCTCCCATGGCCGGCTGTGATGCGGCGGAGGCCTCACCGCCGCCTACTACTCCCACCGCTGGCCAGGCCATCCCTCTACTCACTCACACCCCCTGTTATTCTGCGGCGATGACAGCCTCACACCGCATTGAACCAGTGAAACCTCGTACTCCTCTACGCGTGGGCATCCACTGCCGCGTCTTCCCTGGCTCTGCGTCGTCCCCTTCCTAGGCCTCACCGTCGTCTACCGCCCTGGTGCTCTCGGCGCAGCGTGGTCAACGTGGTCAAGGAACGGCTTCCATCAGACGTGAACTGTACGTGGAGAGGCTGACAGCTGGGTCCACGGCCGCAGGAAGGAAGTGCCTCCTTATTACGTGCAAAATAATTATTCCTCCACCTGACAGCGGGGACCCACCGGACGGGCCACCGTATTTCGCGAAAAAAAACATTTCCCCCTGACTGCTGGGACCGACCAGCTACATCTTCGCACGAAAGGAAGTGCCTGATAGTCGGGACCCACCTAGTCGAAGCGTACGTAGCGTTGTCATTCTGGTCGCGAACGTGTACGTACATATATACTGGTGGATGTAGAGGCGCGCACGTGTCGTAGTAGAGGCGCGCACGTAGCATGTACACATACGTATAGTGGCCAGGATGCAAGAAAGAAAATACGGCCACGTATGTGTACCTACGGGCGGGGTCTCGAACGCCTACTCGTGCATATATACGTACGGCCAGGGCTTGTGTACATTGGCTGGGTCGGAACAGAGAAACAACATCGTCGTCGTGTTCATGGGGAGCCAACCGGCTGGGTCGGAACGGAATGCGTGGTCGAGTTCATCGGGAGGGCTTGGACGGAACAGGCGATGGAAACGAGGCCTGGCGTACTGCGGAACGGAGGAAACGGCCTTGTGTTCGACTAACCACGTTCGAAATGGGATCCTGTTCATCGGGAGGGGTCTGGCGTATCGCAAAACGGAGGAAACGGACCTCCAATGGTCAACACGGGGGTCCTGTTGATCGGCAGGGGTGTGGCGTACCGCAAAACGGAGGAAACGGACCTCCTACAGTCGAAACGGGGGTCCTGTTGATCGGGAGGGGTGTGGCGTACCGCAAAACGAACGAAATGGACTTGTGTTGGAGCACTACGGTCGAAATGGGGGTCCTGTTCATCGGGAGGGGTGTGGCGTACCGCAAAACGGGACTCCACGGGATACTATTCATCTCCACCGTCGACCTTTTCCAACCTCCATGGGCTACTGTCGACCTCCTCCAGCCTCCACGGGCTCCTGTTCATCCAGCCTCCACCGCGCGCTACTCCACCGGCTACTGTTCAACCACCCCTCCATGGGCACCGCTCCATTGTCTACTGTTCATCCAGCCCTCCACACCACGGGGTCCTGTTCATCCACCCCTCCACGGGCACCCCTCCACCGTCTACTGTTCATCCAGCCCTCCACGGGGTCGTCCTCTTCATCCAGCCCTCCACACCACGGGGTCCTGTTCATTCAGAGGTAACGCCACGGGTCCTGTTCATCCACTCCCACGGCTCACTGTTCATCCAAACCCCCCGCAACGCTCACTGTTCATCCAGAGAGGCAGCATCGATTGGCTTTAGTTAGCAGCAGTAGCGAAGGAATCGCTCGATCGGGTTCAGTTAACAGCCATCGATCGACCGCTCAGGTTCAGTAACGCGTAGCCTGCAGTGCAATCGCTCGGGTTCAGTTAGAGCCCAACGCCTCACTCGGGTTCAGTTAGAGCCAACGCCTCGCACACACGCGCGTACATGTACGAGAGAAACGCGCATCGCTCGCCCCCCGACCTCCCACCGTAACCGGGAACTCCCCGAAATTTTCCTCGTCCTCGCTTCTACCACGGTTTTTTCCGTCATGGACGGCCCAAAGAATGTCATGCAGCTGCGTCTCCGGCCCGCCCAGGACGAAAAGCCCATATTCTGTCATGATTTTTTGTCATAGAAGTAGGAGCCCATCACATCTATGATGATACCGGGTTTTGTCACAATTATCGTCATAGAAGTGTGAAAGATCGAGGATGTCTC
>NC_041389.1:375870591-375886221 GCF_002162155.2 Triticum dicoccoides | reverse complement strand
GCTTTAAAATAATTACGGTTTAGGCTTGAACAAATGCGGAATAAACCTAACGGTTAATTTGTCAAGCACAAAACCTAAAACAAATAGGCTCGCCTATGTGCACCAACAACTTATGCTAAGCAAGATAAGCAACTATGTGATAGCAAGATATATGACAAAGAACAATATGGCTATCACAAAGTAAAGTGCATAAGTAAAGGGCTCGGGTAAGAGATAACCGAGGCACGCGGAGACGATGATGTGTCCCGAAGTTCACACCCTTGCGGATGCTAATCTCCGTTTGGAGTGGTGTGGAGGCACAATGCTCCCCAAGAAGCCACTAGGGCCACCGTAATCTCCTCACGCCCTCGCACAATGCAAGATGCCGTGATTCCACTAAGGGACCCTTGAGGGCGGTCACCGAACCCGTACAAATGGCAACCCTTGGGGGCGGTCACCGAACCCGTACACTTTGGCAACCCTTGGGGGCGGTCACCGGAACCCGTCAAAATGCTCGGGGCGATCTCCACAACCTAATTGGAGACCCCGACGCTTGCCCGGAGCTTTACACCATAATGATTGAGCTCCGAACACCACCAACCGTCTAGGGCGCCCAAGCACCCAAGAGGAACAAGCTCAAGGGCACCAAGCACCTAAGAGTAATGAGCTTCTCAAACTTCACTTCCACGTATCACCGTGGAGAACTCAAACCGATGCACCAAATGCAATGGCAAGGGCACACGGAGTGCCCAAGTCCTTCTCTCCCAAATCCCACCGAAGCAACTAATGCTAGGGAGAAAAATGAGAGGAAGAACGAAGAAGAGAACACAAAGAACTCCAAGATATAGATACAAAGGGTTCCCCTCACATAGAGGAGAAAGTGATTGGTGGAAATGTGGATCTAGATCTCCTCTCTCTTTTCCCCCAAAAACTAGCAAGAATCCATGGAGGGATTGAGAGTTAGCAAGCTCGAAGAAGGTCAACAATGGGGGAAGAACACGAGCTTAAAGGATAAGGTTCAATGGGGAAGAAGACCCCCTTTTATAGGTGGGGGAAAATCCAACCGTTATGCTCACAACCCGCACAGAGCGGTACTACCGCTCGTCCTCACGGTACTACCGCTCGTCCTCACGGTACTACCGCTAGGGATCGCGGTAGTACTGCTTGCGGTACAAAAAATATACTTCCGTACCTACCTCCGCAGGACTTGGGACGAGTTTTTTGGTCCGGAGCGGTACTACCGCTCTAGGAGCCGCGGTAGTACCGCTCTGGAGCGGTAGTAAAAAATTACATCCGCTCCAATTCGCGGTAGTACCGCTGCAGCCTTTTCAGAACACCAAAACTGCCACAACTTTTGCAAACGGACTCCGAATTCGATGAAACCAAGTTTGTTGGAAAGCTAGCAACAAGGGCTAACACAATCTTGAAATACATACCAATAATAAGCAAATGAGAAAAGTCCCAAAAGAAAATGGTGAGAACCCTTCCTTGGAGAAGACCGGTAAAACCTCCAACACCGAAAACATCATAGAAGACGCATGCAAACTCCGTTTTCGATGAACTCAATATTGTCATCAAGGTGACCATAAGCTCGAAGACTCACAAAGAGAACCAAACAAGAACCAAGAAACATCATGCAAGGATGCAATGGTTTGAGCTCTCTACTAACGATACAATCAAGCTACCAACTTGAGAGCCCCCTTGATAGTACGGCAAACGATCCTATAACCCGGTCTCCCAACTACCACCATGAGACCGGTAAAATAGAAAACCTATCAAGGGAAAACCTTTGCCTTGCACATGGTCCACTTGAGCTAGATGATGACGATCTTGACTCCCTCAAGTTGGACCACCTTTCTTGATTGCGTTGGCTCGATGAAGACTAGATGATTGCTCCCCCATAGTCCACTATGGGTGAGCCACTCTTCGGCACATCTTCACAAGTCCATTGACACCACAATGGATGGCAAGATTCAAGAACTTGATCTCTTCATGATGCTCCACTTGAACTTGCACATGGCAATCTTGATGACGATCACCACTTGATGCCATCCTTTCCATGGGTTGTATGATATCTTCCTCTTGACACAAGCCCATGGACACGTACCTAACCCCACAAAGAACTCTCACATAGACCATGGGTTAGTACACAAAGTGCAATGGACAATGCTTACCATACCATGGGATCACTTGATCCCTCTCGGTACATCTTCTACGCTTTGTGAGTTGATCAACTTGATTCATTCTTGACTTAGTCTTGATCAACCTTGAATCTTTCCAACTCTCTTCATTTGGATGATGTCTTGAAGGTAAACATGAATGATCACACAATCTTCTTCTTCAAGAGATGCTTGCAATAAGCTCAACACTCACATGACCAATCTTTGGATAATTCCTTAATAGCACCTTGGTCAACTCATAAACTCCTTGAAACCAACACATGAACTTCAAGAAAAGCCTATGGACAAATCCTTAAAATATAACTCAAGACAACCATTAGTCCATAGAGATTGTCATCAATTACCAAAACCAAACATGGGGGCACCGCATGTTCTTTCAATCTCCCCCATTTTGGTAATTGATGACAATCACTTTCAAGAGAGTTTATATAAGGAATTATGCATCACAATGCAATGCAACAACCAATGATGCAGGAGAATGAGATGCAAATGCTTAGGAACAAAACCAAAGCAAGGAGAAAACTTTGAAACCTTCTCCACAAAACTCTCTGAAACTTCTCCCCCATTGGCATCGATTGCCAAAATGGGCGAAAAGCTTAGAAGGCCAAAATAAATTGTGGTCCTCTATAAATTGTGTATTTCTCAACAAGAGAGTGGAATGCAATAGACATATCCAACTATCAATACTTGGAGGAAGGCAAACTATATTAAGGCCCAAAGATTGCAACAGAGAGATATGCCACAAAGACATAATCAAAGAGAGAAACAAGCAATCAAGCAATCAAAAGATACCAATTGAAGGAAGCTATCAAAAGATACCAATTGAACCAACTAGGCCAAAGATCCTACGAGCCACATGAATAAAGGATATTATGATAAGAGCGGAGCAGTGTTCTAAAGAAACTAGAGAAGCTCCCCATGATTTATGCACATCAAGAATTCTTGTATTTGGATACAAAGTGCACAAAATAGGATCATAGCTCCCCCAAAATCAATAGAAACTTACAAAAAGTGCAAGTGAGCATATAAGAAACTAAGCCTAGTACTTGCAACAAACACAAGGTTGAGCAACAAGTAAGAGAGGCAACTTAAGAGTGGGCTCAACCAAAAAGATGTGTGTGACTCAAGGCAATGCACTTGAGAAGACTAATGTACAGAAGAGCATTAAGCATCAATAAAGTCTTCAAAGAATGAGGCACACAGTGCAAGGCCTATCATTCCCACACACATCTAGCGAATGGGTTCACAAGCTTACTAATAAGCATATAGAGAACCTATGCTTGTGACAACTCGCGGTGAAGATAGAAGATGAGAGGCTCATCAAGACGAGGGATACCAAAAAAGATGGCAAAAGCCTCGTAAAGATAAGCAAGAGGAAAATAATCTTCACCACACAAGAGTGCAACAAGATGCAATGATAGAGGACACACACTCAAGGCAAAAGCTTTCACGGAGCCACCAAAGAAATAACATAAGAAAGACAAGGTGGACGTGAAAGAAAGGATATCAACTAGAGATGTAATTTCTCTCAAGTGTATAAGGTTCTATGTAGATGAAATCATGATGATATATATATCTACAAAGAAGGATGTACACCCGAAATAGTTACAACACGAAGGAACAAGATATCCACAAGGAAGTCATAAATATAACAATAAGATATTTGCTTGGAAGCATAGCACTTGGCTTGATATGGTCTTATTGTATATAAATGAATTCCAACCACACGAACATCAAAGACATCACAACTAGGAACAAGAGATCATTGTTGGGATGCTTTGAGAAAGGAAACAAGTAACACAAGAAAGAATGAATAACATGCCATGATACAACCTACACAAGGTTGATGCAAGAAATGTGTGCATGAAGTAGATGATGATACTTGTTACCGAGATACCATTGGAAGGATATAGTAGATACCAATTGAAGGTAGATAGTAGTTCATTGATCATCCTAGCTTGACTCCAATATGCACATGGTGACAACACCTTCCTTGTGAGTGAGCCGAGCATCCAATGCATCTCCAAATGTTCCTAGAAGAACAACACAAACTAAACGGTACCCAAACTCATCGGGACCAAATAGTTAGAAACACCAATACATAGGACAAACTACACATAAATATGTGCATATAGATATGAAAATGAATTTCATGCACATCTCATCCAATTTGAGACTTGGTGGAGTTTCCCCTATATATTGGGTCAAAGAAAGAAAACATGCCAAAGGAACTACATTAAGTTAAAATTCATGCTCAAGACTTTCAAGAATCGATACCAAAAGAAAAAGAAATGCCAAGTGAAAAGGATACCAAATGGAGAAATCATCACTTGGAAGATATCATTAAAGATACATCAAGAAATGATATATCCATTGATACACACTAAATTAAAGATGTCAAACTCCCAAAGAAAGGATGGTTCCAAACAAACCAAGCTCTCAACAAAGTTTCATGATGGCACAAGGTACCAAAGGAAAACGACTTGCCTTCCACCAACACACACACTTGATAAGGATCACAAGAAGAGTGTTCTAAAGAAAATAGGATAGCTCCCCCATGAGTTGTGCACTATATAAAATTTGCTTTTGAATACAGAATGCACAAGGTGGATCACCACTTTCACTATATCTAGAAAACACTAGACAAGAACAAGAAATTAACAAGATCCACAAGTGGTATGGAAGACAACGGGAGTTGACACAAACCTTGGCAAGAGAAAAGGCAAATAAAAACAAAAGCCAATGTAAAGATGATCAATAAATTCTACCACACATAAGTGACTACCAATTGTCAAAAGACAAGAAGTATTTGGAAATAATTCCCGGTGGTAGATAACAAGGATATCCAACATCATCTTCACAACACGCACAAGCAAATTGCAACTTGTAGAACTAACATGCCCCCTAGGAACAAGATAATCTACAATATCAATTCTAGGTGACAATATCTCAAATGTACACATTTTCTAGGCTTGTAATATGCACTTAGCATATTACTCCCCCATAATGTGATACCAATAAGAACTTAACAAGAGGCAATAAGAGGAACAAACAAGAGATAATTAATGGACTATTTAGAATTTGAATTTCTCATGAGAGATATACCACCAAGCGACTAGATAATCTTGTAATATCAATACTAGATGGTATTCCTCCTGTACACACATTTATAGGATTGTGAGGTGCACAAAGCACATCACTCCCCCAAAATGGGATGTTCCATTAATCTCTCACATGAGCCAACTAGGATACAAACAAGAAGCAAAAAGGCTCAATGCACAACGCACATGTACATGATGTGCAAACCAACACACACATACTTGATTGCTCAAGATAAGCAAGTTGGAAGCACAACATATACAAACACATGCAAGGAACAAAACCAAAACATGCAAGGGGGCAAGTAACTTTCAAGGTATACAATTTAAGTACAAGTTACCGCAAGGAGGCACATTGGATATAAGATAGAAACTTGATAATCCAATTGACTTGGCTTGAGACAAAGAGAATGATGAAGTCCCCTTAATTATTCAAAATGTAGCCAAGTCTCCAATGCCCTCCAACAACACCTATTGATCAAGTTTGAGCTAGTTGGTCCCCAACCAAGTTGGGTCCTAAGAGGTTAGTCAGAATAGGCTTGGCTACCCAAATGGTTCTTTGCTTCAAACCACTTTGAGTACCAACAAACTTGGCAACCACATTGCCAACCTTATCCTTCCCAAGAGAATAGACATCATCAATAATAATTGGGTTGGATAAGTTACCACTAGTGCATGAAGAAGCGAGGTGACCTTTCTCACGACATAGGTAGCAACATCTACTCTTCTCTTTCTTCTCACTTGATTTCTCAACTTGAGAAGCATTAGCTTGAGTCTTCTTGGGAAGAGGCCTTTCTTCAACTTGAAGTTGAGCATGAGAATGCACTTGTAGCCGCTTTCCTTGTTGCTTGTCACTAAAGTCCTTCTTCTTCAATGGGCAAGATCTAACATGATGCCGTTCAATTTTGCACTTGAAGCAAATAATCTTGGCCGAACTCTTGACTTGTTTTTGGCCCTTCTTGTTGATGCTCTTGGACTTCTTATTCTTATTGGAGATGAATCCAAGTCCACCTTTGTCATTGGGGGATTTTTGCACACTCAAGATATTGTTGAGTGTGGCCTTCCCTTCATGACACTTTTCCAAGTCTTTCTTCAAAGAAGTGACTTGGGCCTTGAGCTCTTTGATTTCCTCTACATGGTTAGTCTCAACACAAGTACTAGAGGAAGTATAAGCTTCGTTGTTAGAGCAACAAGGCAAGGAAAGCAATTCATCACAAGATGTACCAACATTGTGAGTAGATGAATTACAAGGACTATCATATGGCAATATAGCACTTTGACTAGATGTAGTGCTAGTATCCACATGAGGCTCACTAGATGTTACCTTAGCAAGCATGGCCTCATGAGCTATATTTAGCACATTATGGGATACTAGAAGATCATCATGAGAGTTTGAGAGCTTTTCATGGCTTTCTTCCAATTTCACATATTTGCTAGATAGCAACTCAAGTTGAGCCCATAGCTCAACATTTTCCTTCAATATGGATGCTTCACAAGAGATAGAGTTAGTAGCACAAGCATCATCATTAGCAACAAGAGGATAAGACAACTTGGCAAGCTCTTTTGAATATGAAGCTTTAAGTTGAGCATGAGACTCGGTGAGTTTGATGAGCTCACTCTTAATGACCCTTGAGCCATTTTCGAGGTGCTCAAAGTCCTCAAGGAGTTTAGCATGCTCAACTTCAAGCTCCTCATTTTTAGTTTCAAAATCATTGGCCACCTCAAGAGCTCTATCACGATATTCCCTCACTCTAGATAGTTCTAGAGTAAAAGTTTCCTCAAGAGATTCGGAGGTGGTTTGTTCATGTTCAAGAGCTTGAGATAGCTCCGCGATCTCATTTGCATAATCACGCCCATGAGCTTCCATTTTCTCAATGGTGACCTCATGCTCCTCTAGATGAGATTCCAACTCCTCAATGTATTTCTTGCCATCAATGGCAATGGACATTATTTCCATGAAGTTGGAACGAGCAATTTTATTTTTATGAAGAGCTTTAAAAATCATTTCCCCCTTAGTTTTTAAGGAGGCAACATTATCATTCTCTTCATCATTATCCTCATCATCATTAGCATCAACATCATTATCAAGAGACATATTGGAGTACAAAGTAGGAGATACCTTTGACGCCTTAGCCATAAGGCAAAAAGCAATAGATGATGATGTAGGATCCCTTGAGGCACCATTAAACACCACATCTTGTTCCATGGAGTGTTCTGTTTCCTCTACATTGTTAGCACAACAATTCGAGGAAATAGATGCATTTTTATCATGGCAACAAGACATAGCAAGCATATCATCATGAGATTTAGTCAAGCAATTTCTACATGATATGCAAGGACTATCAACACAAGCATGTGAAACATTTGGAGTGCTCGAATTGTTAAAGCCCAAAGAGGGAGCATTGCAGTAAGATAGTGATAAAGGATCATCCACAATAAGCATACTATCATCATTGCAATGACCAACACTACTCACCATATAATTACCTTGTGGCAAACCACATGTAGGTGAAGTAGAAGAAGTTGAGAAGACTATATGACTGGAGGTGGAGGGAGAACAATCATCCCCATAAATATTGGACACACCATATTTATCTCGAAGCTTTGTCCACAACTCATGAGCATCTCGGAACGGCATGAGTTGAAATATAACTACATTGCTCAAAGCATCGAAAAGCACATTAGAGGCTTGAGCATTGAGATAAGAGTTTTTCTCATACTCTAAAGATAATCTTTGGGGATCCTTTGGAGGAGAAAAACCCATATCTACAATTCGCTCTAAATTTGGGTCCATGACCCTAAAGAGATTAAGCATGCGAATAACCCAAACATCAAAATTTGTGCCATCGAAACTAGGAGTGTCAGAGAATCCTAATCCCCTAGTCGACATCTTTACTCTCTAGGCGGTTAAGCCCAACAAAGAGAGACAAGGCTCTGATACCAATTGAAAGATCGAGGATGTCGCCTAGAGGGGGGGTGAATAGGCGCTTTAAAATAATTACGGTTTAGGCTTGAACAAATGCGGAATAAACCTAACAGTTAATTTGTCAAGCACAAAACCTAAACAACTAGGCTCGCCTATGTGCACCAACAACTTATGCTAAGCAAGATAAGCAACTATGTGATAGCAAGATATATGACAAAGAACAATATGGCTATCACAAAGTAAAGTGCATAAGTAAAGGGCTCGGGTAAGAGATAACCGAGGCACACGGAGACGACGATGTGTCCCGAAGTTCACACCCTTGCGGATGCTAATCTCCGTTTGGAGCGGTGTGGAGGCACAATGCTCCCCAAGAAGCCACTAGGGCCACCGTAATCTCCTCACGCCCTCGCACAATGCAAGATGCCGTGATTCCACTAAGGGACCCTTGAGGGCGGTCACCGAACCCGTACAAATGGCAACCCTTGGGGGCGGTCACCGAATCCGTACACTTTGGCAACCCTTGGGGGCGGTCACCGGAACCCGTCAAAATGCTCGGGGCGATCTCCACAACCTAATTGGAGACCCCGACGCTTGCCCGGAGCTTTACACCACAATGATTGATCTCCGAACACCACCAACCGTCTAGGGCGCCCAAGCACCCAAGAGGAACAAGCTCAAGGGCACCAAGCACCCAAGAGTAATGAGCTTCTCAAACTTCACTTCCACGTATCACCGTGGAGAACTCAAACCGATGCACCAAATGCAATGGCAAGGGCACACGGAGTGCCCAAGTCCTTCTATCCCAAATCCCACCGAAGCAACTAATGCTAGGGAGGAAAATGAGAGGAAGAACAAAGAAGAGAACACAAAGAACTTCAAGATCTAGATCCAAAGGGTTCCACTCACATAGAGGAGAAAGTGATTGGTGGAAATGTGGATCTAGATCTCCTCTCTCTTTTCCCCCCAAAACTAGCAAGAATCCATGGAGGGATTGAGAGTTAGCAAGCTCGAAGAAGGTCAACAATGGGGGAAGAACACGAGCTTAAAGGATAAGGTTCAATGGGGAAGAAGACCCCTTTTTATAGGTGGGGGAAAATCCAACCGTTATGCTCACAACCCGCACAGAGCGGTACTACCGCTCGTCCTCACGGTACTACCGCTCGTCCTCACAGTACTACCGCTAGGGATCGCGGTACTACTGCTTGCGGTACAAAAAATATACTTCCGTACCTACCTCCGCAGGACTTGGGACGAGTTTTTTGGTCCGGAGCGGTACTACCGCTCTAGGATCCGCGGTAGTACCGCTCTGGAGCGGTAGTAAAAAATTACATCCGCTCCAATTCGCGGTAGTACCGCTGCAGCCTTTTCAGAACACCAAAACTGCCACAACTTTTGCAAACGGACTCCGAATTCGATGAAACCAAGTTTGTTGGAAAGCTAGAGACAAGGGCTAACACAATTTTGAAATAAATACCAATAATAAGCAAATGAGAAAAGGCCCAAAAGAAAATGGTGAGAACCCTTCCTTGGAGAAGACCGGTAAAACCCCCAACACCGAAAACATCATAGAAAACGCATGCAAACTCCGTTTTCGATGAACTCAATCTTGTCATCAAGATGACCATAAGCTCGAAGACTCACAAAGAGAAACCAACAAGAACCAAGAAACATGATGCAAGGATGCAATGGTTTGAGCTCTCTACTAACGATACGATCAAGCTACCAACTTGAGAGCCCCCCTTGATAGTAAGGCAAACGATCCTATAACCCGGTCTCCCAACTACCACCATGAGACCGGTAAAATAGAAAACCTATCAAGGGAAAACCTTTGCCTTGCACATGGTCCACTTGAGCTAGATGATGACGATCTTGACTCCCTCAAGTTGGACCACCTTTCTTGATTGCGTTGGCTCGATGAAGACTAGATGATTGCTCCCCCATAGTCCACTATGGGTGAGCCACTCTTCGGCACATCTTCACAAGTCCATTGACACCACAATGGATGGCAAGATTCAAGCACTTGATCTCTTCATGATGCTCCACTTGAACTTGCACATGGCAATCTTGATGACGATCACCACTTGATGCCATCCTTTCCATGGGTTGTATGATATCTTCCTCTTGACACAAGCCCATGGACACGTACCTAACCCCACAAAGAACTCTCACATAGACCATGGGTTAGTACACAAAGTGCAATGGACAATACTTACCATACCATGGGATCACTTGATCCCTCTCGGTACATCTTCTACGCTTTGTGAGTTGATCAACTTGATTCATTCTTGACTTAGTCTTGATCAACCTTGAATCTTTCCAACTCTCTTCATTTGGATGATGTCTTGAAGGTAAACATGAATGATCACACAATCTTCTTCTTCAAGACATGCTTGCAATAAGCTCAACACTCACATGACCAATCTTTGAATAATTCCTTAATAGCACCTTGGTCAACTCATAAACTCCTTGAAACCAACACATGGACTTCAAGAAAAGCCTATGGACAAATCCTTAAAATATAACTCAAGACAACCATTAGTCCATAGAGATTGTCATCAATTACCAAAACCAAACATGGGGGCACCGCATGTTCTTTCAAAGTGTCATATGTATGACAAAGAAAAATTCGTTCGGCCCAAAATATCAAGGATGTGTCCTTTTTTTTGTAGTGTATATAGGCTTAGTTTACCTGTTTGTCTTCAAAGCCACCGTGTTTTGAAGACTTTCATAAAAATCACTTATTCATCCCCTCTAGTCAATAACTAGCACTTTCACATTCAGCTCACTCCGACGGTGACTTGGTGGCCAATGATGGCTCCCCTAGTCTGCGGTTGGTGCAACAATGTGTTACTGGTTGCAGAGTGGCGGGGATGTGCGCCTTGGAGGTGGTGGTGGCACAGAGGGCACAACGAAGTAGCGGGCTGAGCAGGGCATGAGTGGACGTCGACTTGGCATTTCGAAGGTGGTCGGCGGCGATTGGCTCTGGCCGTGGGGACAACTTATCTAAGATTCCGCATGCGACAGTTGGATGGGATTCCCTAGTTGTGGCGGTGGCGACCCTCTTCATTTCGATGATGTGGCGGTTGACTGGCGACTGGCAGAAGGTCGTGCGCCGTGGATTTGGAGTCCTTCAAAGACCCACTGGTGGCGCATTTCGACATGCAGAAGCGCAGGTTGGGGGGATTATCGAGGTAAAGTGGTTTCACCGTATTCCCGTGCCGAGTGTAGTGTATTTTTGGGCCATATTTTCCTATGTGCATGTGGTGTCGGGCCCCACCTAGGCAGCTAACTTTCCTTAATGGAGTCGTATTCAACAAGGGAAGCCTACCCGATCTAGAAAAAAGAAAGAAAAAAGAGACATTCGGAAAGGACTCCCATATCTCCACTCCTATGTAAGGAGTCCAAGAACCTATATGAAGGGAACAAGTCCTACACAAACCACCAATACAGGAGATATACCGAAGACAAATCTTAGACATTGAAGACATCGTTCTAGCCTTCTAGGCTTCCCATCCGGATCACCGACCATACACTCGGATAGTCACCCATGGGCTCACTGAAACCATCATTGTAATCCCTCCTTGTACTTTGTCTTGGTGTATCCCATATAAGCAAGAGTATGGCTATTACCCGCATCTCAGGGCCTGGACGTGAGTAAAAAAGGTGTCCCATGTTCGTTCGATGACCTGAGATGATATCCCACTATCAACCAAATATATGAGTGATTACTGTACCACTGTTAGGTACTTTGCGTAATGCCATTGGCATGCTATGGAGGTGGCGCTCAAAGGTAGTATGTCCTCGTTAGCATGGTGGCTACAATGGTCGGTGTCGTTGCAGACGTGTTCCAGTTGTGACTGTGAGGGTGGCCCCATGGAAAGTTGTCATGTTTTTGTGACGCATGTGGTGCAGTGGAGAGATGTGTGGAGGCTGTAGGCTCTCTAATCCAGTTAGTGTGGTTTGCAACTAACTTCCGGGCTTGATCGTGTTTACAACTAGTTTGAAGCTTGTCGGCACTTGAGCCTCCTTCCAAGAGACTCGTTGAGGTGGAGGGTTACTAGACTCTAAGAGAAAAGCTCTGGCCTATGATGGTCGGTACTAGTGAACAAGGAGCCATTAGATGTCTTTCACCTTTTTGGAGATGTTGTCGAAGAGTCCAAGAAACTAGATCATGGCTAGCTGGGTCTAGACTCCAGCTAGTGTGGCATCATTCCTCCCCCTCCCTCGAAGTTTTGTGGGGTTGTGGTGCGAGGCGCTATCGGCGAAAGCTTTCTCCCGATGGGGTCGCGGCGATGATTTTGACGCTCACGGGCGCCACCTCGGAGGCGTTGTTGAAGAGATTCTTCAGACCTGCATTGTGTCTCGTTGGACCTAAGGACATCGGTTTGCATTTGGTGGAAGACTCTAATTCGGTTAGGGGTTGCTCGCTTCCGTAGTCGGGTTTTATTTTTGCAGGGGTATCCCCTAATCAACCATAATGTTATGAATTTTCTGATATAGACCAGGCAAATTCTGTTCTATGGCATTGCAGGCGCACCCTCTAGATGAGGTCATCCAAAATGATCCTTCAACTATTTTTATTAGGGTCTCAGCGTGTAAAATGACGATCACCTATGACTAGGTGGAATACCACTTGATTAATAAAAAGAGAACCTAAGTATAAATAAGTTATCTTAAAGAGACTAAATGTCATAGTAATAAAGATACTCTAATCCCCCAATTAGGAGACAAAGCTGCCAGTCTAACCAAATCAAGGACATTTCTGTAAATTCACACCACCCATTGGGCCTATATAATCCTTCCTCCTTTACACTCCAAACTTTACCCGCAGTGTTCCTCATCCCCAGTTAGGAGTATAGATTTTACAAATCCCAAAAGCTTATTTACAGCCAGTCCATCCAATCCCAAAAGCTTATTTACAGCCAGTCCATCCACTACCGCCGGCCAGCTTCTCAGGCCACCGTGCATCGCGCAAACTTGGCCTGACAGAATCCCGTGTTCTTCTCCGGCGGTGGCTGGAGAGATGGGGTTCTCTCTGTACCCCATGAAGACGTCGACGCGCATGCTGTGGAGCACCAGCTTCTACCGCCACAAGTTTCCGGCCGCCGCCGCCTCCTCCTTCTAATCAAGCAAGCTCCGGCCCGCCGGTCGATCGCCTCCGTGTTTCAAAAGGAGGTGGGGGAGCGCGTGGTGCGCACACGCATATGTAATTTTAGTGCTGCGATATAGGGTCTTCTTCTTTGGTTCTTGATAGAGTTTTCTATGGAATCCGGCCGCCTCATTTTCGGTTCGGCCGCGCCGTGCCGCGCTGCCGGCGGAGGAGGAGGTCAGATGATGCTCTTTGGCGGCAGTGGGAGCTTCCTTGGAGGTATGGATCGGTATCTTTAATTTGGCGTTCATTCTTGGAATTCTCTACTTGATTGCACTTACACGCGTGAGTATTTGCAGGCTCGCCGGTGGTGGCCGGCGTGGAGGACGGGCGGCGTAAGAGGCCGTTCTTGACAACGGTGGACGAGGAGCTCCAACTGGAGGAAGCGCCCGAGAGGAAGCGCCGGCTGACGGCGGAGCAGGTGCGCGCTCTGGAGCGGAGCTTCGAGGAGGAGAAGCGGAAGCTGGAGCCGGAGCGGAAGAGCGAGCTAGCGCGGCGGCTGGGAATCGCGCCGCGACAGGTGGCCGTGTGGTTCCAGAACCGCCGCGCGCGCTGGAAGGCGAAGCAGCTCGAGCAGGACTTCGATGCCCTCAGGGCCGCCCACGACGAGCTGCTCGCCGGACGAGACGCCCTCCTCGCCGACAACCACCGACTACGATCGCAGGTGATCATCAGTCCGGCCACGGCCAGCTCATCGCTTAATTAAGGTCACACGTATTCATAATTGAGTTTCCATGAGCTACACGGCCAAAGTCAAAGTGGCCCTTGAGTTCGATCCGGGTCAAACGAAATTCACACTTTAGTCAATCAAAATATTTCCTCTGCGACTTTTTTGTTGTTGAGAATTTCCTCTGCGAATATTTGTTTGAATGGTGAAGATTCGATTGTCTTTGGGAGAATTATTCTCTGTAAATAGAATGCGGATTCATCAGTAGGGTCACATAATAGTATAGTACTAAGTATGATAAGGCTCAAGAATCTAGTACACCTAGTAAAGTGCTCAATCGACCGACTAATTTCCAGTACTTAGCAAATCCTCTAGATCACTGTCACAGTTGTCCCAAATCACCAGAATTCAAACAAGACCTTGTCACCTCGATAATGACCGCGCACGCGCGCTTGCAGGTGACATCACTGACCGAGAAACTGCAAGCCAAGGAGTCGTCGGAGCCAGAGGGGCCAACCGCCGTGTCAGGCAGGACAGATGCCGGTGTCCCAGCCGTTGAGCCGAAAGAAGGCTACGCCGCCTGCGATGGCGCGGCGGGGCTGCTGGCCGATTTCGCCGGGGGAGCCAACGACAGCCCGGAGTCCAACTCCTACTTGGCCGACGCGCGCTCGCCTCCGTCGTCCTCGGACGACGACTGCCCCGGAGCGGTCGGCGGCGAGCTGAACAGCTGCGGCTTCTTCCTCCCCGAGTACGCCATGCTCGACGTCGCGGCTGCGGAGCGCGGGAGCGTCCAACAAGGGGAGGAGGAAGAGGAGGAGGCGCAGCGCAAGTACTGGGCGTGGTTCTGGAGCTGATCGACAAGAGCGTCATGAAAATTAGCAATACTCCCTGTGGACGTGCAACATGTTTAATCCAATCCAGAAGTGTTACATATTTGCTCGGTGTGTTAATTATTTGCCCTACTAGCAGTGAGTACTGAATTAGTGATGCATGGTATGAATATATATACTCGGGTATAGTTCAGCAGATGTTTAGGCTGAAACTGCATGGCCTTGCTTTGCCAGGGACATCAGCAACGTCATCAAGATACTAGTGTTCGATCTTTCGATGAAAATGATAAGTTGATAACAATTAATTTTAGTACAGAGGCTATTTTGGTGTTTTAATTACCATGCACATTATTAACAATCCGCTTTAGCAACCCCGAGACCAACTCTGGAGGGCTTAGGGGTGATGCTAGAAGCATGACAAACGTGATCATGAAGCAATAAAAATTCGAGCAAAAATCACCATTCACCTCGCTTTATATATAAAGCAACCACGGAACAAAATACATGGTCGAATGATACAAGGTGATGGGATAACTTTCATACAACACCGATCCTAAGAAAACCGGACCATGTAATATGCATGTAACTACGCTACTAAATGAAATAAAGTGCATGAGGAACCGAGTACAGCGCGACGCTACGCCCTACAACGCTTACACCCCATGACAACACCTCCAAGAGGGAAAATGCATGATACTATGCGTAGCCGCTGGCGAGTCCATAACAGACAAATATTTTCACTCAATGTACAGGAGCACCACGACGACATCTTTAAGAAGAGAGTGACGACCGCGAGTGTCG
>NC_041389.1:375869494-375870442 GCF_002162155.2 Triticum dicoccoides | reverse complement strand
TTAGGATTAGCGTGGTGAGTTCAAATCTCCAGTCCAGGATCAGGGGACCATCACTGCCATAGACAAAGAGCGCGCCCGAGCCACCCGCCGCTATAGCTCTCGCCGCCCACATGACTAAGAGACATAGCCACCACCGTTTTCATGGTGCCCGTTGGATAGCCAACCATGAGGATTGCCTTCTAGGGCCACCGTTCCCGCATCCATGCGACGAAACATCATCATCCATGATTTACATCGAAAAATATTTTTGATGATTACTTTTTTCATACACACGTACATTTTAGTGTATAATAGGAACATTTTGAATACATGTTTAACATATTTGAAAGATATGATTAACATATGTTGATACAAGATCATCATTGTTTTAATATTTATGTTTTTTGGTTCAGTTATTATGTATGTTCTACATTTTTGCATACACTAGGAACATTTATTTTGTACACATTTAAAAAAATACATGATTAAATTTTTTGTATATACATTTATTTTTTCATATATTTTTTATACATGACAACCAATTTTATATAGATATTTAGCATTTTTCAAATATTTGATAAACATTTTCAAATAGATGATCAACGTTTTTCATACACCTTATATTTTTTGTATAGTAACAACTAAGCGTGAATGTAAAATAGTTTATTCTACACCCCAGTACCGATACATAAAAAAAATTATTACACAGTATGTATAGTAACTTTAGTAAAAGTGAAGTAAATTACAAACTTAGGTAGTAAAAATTATATATTTGTAATTACTACATTTTATACGCTGTTTTATTATATTTTTATATAGCGTTAATAGGTAATAGCTTATATATATATATAGTAATGCTAAACTAAGCATGAGTGTAGAATAGCTTATTCTACACCTCGGTAATGGTACGTACAAAATATAATAATACAATATAAAATTATAGTAATTTTTATAAAAATATAAAAAATT
>NC_041389.1:375754846-375869125 GCF_002162155.2 Triticum dicoccoides | reverse complement strand
GCTGTAATTTTTTCTTTCACGTAAAATTACAAACGTAAAACATAGTGTAAAATATACATAAAATGCTATTTTTCTTGTCTTATGATCTATATTTTGTTTTTGTCAAATTTAACATAGTGAATCCCTATGAATGTAACTATTTGTATTTCAACTATAATTTATTTATGAAACGATAATAAGATTATCTCGGGTGAAGAATAACTTATTCTGCATCCTTATATATATATATATATATATATATATATATATATATATATATATATATAGCCGGTCTATTCTGCTAATATTAGCAGAATAACTATTCTGATAACACTTCCGCACTGCACGCTCAACAGAAGCGAACTGCATCGTCTTTACGTTGGGCACTGCAATGCTTCACGGGAGAACTGCTTCATTTTCTGGTGTTCCGCCCGCATTTTCTGTGTGGAATGGTGTGTTGCGGGATGATTTAGTTTGTCTTTGCATCTCATTTTGCTTTTATTCTTTCCAATTTACAGGAAAATCTACTAGAGTGCTTGCAAATCGAGGGATTTGATGGACGAGCTTTCTCTGTTCGTTCGTGTTCGCAGCAGATTCGGTTTTGTGTGTGCTCGGATGTTGTTTTTTAGTAGGAATTCTTTGATTGCGTTCGTTTTAATCGGTCCGTTCACTCTATAATTTGTTAATTTTTAGGAGTTAGTTTTCAATTCTTGTTAATTTGATTGTGCGGGCGGGTGAGCTTCGTCCGCTCCTATGTTCTTGTTGATTTTTTGGATTTTGTGCGTCCATGCGTGTTTGAATATTGTAATTACTGTTGCTATAGGTTTGAATTCATTGTATCGCGAGTATAATTGTCATTTTTTGAATTGCATTTTTAAGTGAAAGCTGATGCTATTTGTCAAGTTGTCGGGTCTTCCATGTAATTTTTTGCGGGGGTATTTTTCCATAGTTTAGTGGTTGTACAATTTTTAGGCGAGTTATGGAAGTGCGAGTGAAATTGACACCTCTATTAGTCTACCACATGTCTGGAGTTCTACTGCTTCAATTTTATTTGTTGTAGTTGTGGCATACGTTGTAGTGCACTACATTTTTGTTAGTAGTGTACTTCGTTGTAGCTGCATTACAGTGGTTATGGCTGCTTATGAGATTTCTCTTTTCTTAAACTACATCCTGTGTTCTAGAGGACTGCATAATATGCACTTCCGTACTGCTTTAGCAGTGTGGTTAATGTTCTATTCTGCTATTAGAATGGGCGGTCCATTATGTGCTTGTGTTAGCTGAATAGTTATTATAAGAATTTTTTGAACTGCATACTATGAGAATTGTTTTTGGACATCATATGTTAACTGCAAAGTTTCGACCATTCGTATTTCCTTGTTACTGTTCAGAGGACTGCTTTTTTTATTATTAGTACCACACTATGTGTTTTGAGGGAACTGCATTACTGCCAACAACAACTTGTTTAAAAAGGATGATAAAATGATGTAGATTAGGTTGCATACTTTAAATAGGCATCATTCAAAGTGTTTGATGGACATAATTTTAAAAGCATACAACATAAGCAAAGCATTAGAAATATTGGTTGCTTCATATTAGACAGCCTAGAGTGCAAATATTGTAAACTTGAGGGAGTCTTCTTCTTTGTAGAAAAACACCATGGCCACTTCTCCGACCTCAGAGCCATTCTGGGAGATAAAATCTTTCCAACCAGTAGTTATGTTGATGCAGTCTTCAGAGTCAATGTGGTAGTCAGCTTGCATGTCTGCATACCCATTCTTGTGTTGTGTCTCCAAAGTAACCTTCCCTGAACTCGGAGCAAGAAATTTTATTGTGGATGACTGTTTTTGCATACTGGAATGGGTGGAAATAGAATTTTATAAGTAAACAACAAATGTTTTTCTTTATACTTAGGATGATATGTTTATGTTGACTTAAATACTTACATATATATGACTGCTATTTTCTAAAGTAGTTGCAATGTATGAACAAACTTATATACGGAATTGACCTCTAGTTTTACTAGGATATATATTATACTGCAACATGCTTGTACTGCAATGTGAGTAACAGTGTACTTCGCCAGCATGTTAAGAGAACTGCAACGCTGATCTACTAATCCTTTTTTTTGTTCGTGTGTTGGGGTTCTGATCTAACTAGTGTTGATACCTGGTGTGGTACTGAAGAAAAATAGGTGGAAGCATCTAGTCTTAATAGCTAACAAATATGAACAACAATACAAATTCTGTTTTGTATTGTGTTGACACCACTGAACAAATTGACTGAACTATATATTCAGATGTGGATTTGCAGGCTAGATTATGTCCAAAATTGTGAGGGGAAAAACATGCCCAACTTTCGTGCAGATCTGCGGTTGTGAGGCGATGAAGAAATGGCGCATGAAACCCCCTGTTGGGTATCATCAGGCACCCAAGCATGCTGCGCCACTCGGTGTTGGTGAGCTCTAGACCTTCTGCGTGCACGCATGTGTCCGCTACCGGCGCCATCCTTGCCAAACAGCCGCACTTACAGTCCATGGTGGGTTCAGTGGAATTCCAGAGAAGAGCTAGGGATGGGATGAACCCTAGATCTATGATTTGAAGAAAATGAGAAGCAGGGAGAGGAGTTGTGTTAGTCTGGAGCACGAATGGATGCATTTTTATGCAACCAATTGAGCAATGGAAGTAATAAATGTTGTGGTTGGTGTTAGGTCGTGGATTGGTTCTGATTCAGTGTACGCGAATGCATTTGAGAAGCAACATGACTGCTTACTTGAAAATAGTGAACTGCATTGTCATATCACGATGAATTGCGGAACGCGTGGTTGGGCCTGTGTTTGTGTATGGTATGTGGGTTTTTTTAATTTTCAATGGCCTCTCTTTTGTGTGTTGGCCCTGTGTTCGGGGAGTGAAGACGCATTGGGCCCAAGTCAGCCTGTGAGCATGGCTGGTTCCCGATGCATTGTGTGCGGCCTAATGTTTAGTCCCACCTCACCCGCGGAAGGCGCGCTCGACCTGTTTATAAGCGCTGGCGAGGCCGCCGTATCGAACTCCTCTGGTTACTTATTTGGGCTCTTATACACGGCGCTTGCTGCTCTATGCTCTTTGACCTGTGGGCCCATGTGTGGCGGCCCCATGCATTGTGACTCAGAACGACTCGCCTTCTGTGGGCGCAGACCTACTACGAGATTGGCTGGGGCCGGTTGCACCTGGGTGGTTAATTTTTTTCTTTGTATTTTTCTCTCTTAAGTATTTTTTTCAATGTCGGGGCGTGCATTGCTTTAGTAAATCATCCGTGCACTGCATTGATCAGGGTTCTATACTGCATGTGCACGCATTCCGTACTACATGTATAGTTCTCATTTTTGTTTTCGTGTTTTTGCTCTTATGTAATTTTTTTCCAATGTATGGGAGTGCACTGCTTAGTAAATCATGCGTGTACTGCATTGATTATGTTTCTGTACCGCATGTTCATATATTTCTGCACTACATATACAGGTCGCATTTTTCTTTTTGTGTTTTTGCTCTTATGTATTCTTTTTTTCAAATTTAGGGGCGTGCACTGCTTTATTGGGTATGTGTAAACTTCATTCGACAGAGTCTGTACTGCATTCATACACAATTTGCACTGCATGCGTCCTATTTGCACACTGCATCTTATTTCATTTTGTGCACTGCTCGAATCTAATGATACATAAGCAAACAACAGAAAACAAATTATCACAAGCATTCTGTATGACAAGTTCATCATCAGCAAACTATGTTCAACAGAAAACAATCTAACATAATCAAAGTTCATCATTACAAGCGATTCTGCATGGCAAGCAAACTATGTTCAGCAAAAGCAAATGATCATAAGCAAACTAACGATACATAAGCAAACAACATAAAGCAAATTTGATGATAATTCTAAAATGATGCTGGCATTGTTGGCTCTTGGCCGGCACCATCTTCTTCTTCACCAGTTAGCGTCTCCCCATCCCCAGCTGCTCCTGGCACGCTTCTTGGGGGGCTCCTCCTTCTCCAGCTTTGCACGACGAAGCCCGTCCTAGGTGAGGGTGATGCGGTTCCATATCTCGTACGTTGCGTAGGCATCCTTTGCCGCGTACTCGATGTGCCTCATGGACAGAGGCAGGGTGGCCCAGCGCTTGTGTTCGTCTTCGGTGATCTTCTTCTTCATGTTGTTGTAGTAGTCGTCGATGAGCATGCCGGAGACGTTTCCAAGGTAGTCCAACTCCTTGGTTGCCTCGGGCACCCTCCACTCCTTCTGGATGTTAACGAAGTTGGCAACCTCCAGATTGGCGTGCTCTAGCCTAGTTTTGTCGCCGTCGATGGAGAAGCCTGCAAAGGTGTACCTGGGGTCGGCGAGGAAGTTGTCAAAGACGGTGCACCTTTCAGCGGCGCTCATTTGGAAGAGCAGCACCGGGTGATTCTTGCCGATGGAGAGTTGGCAGAGGGCGGGTCTCTGCGTCGCTTTAGGCTCGTTGTTGTACTCGAGATTAGTGCCGATGATCTTGTGGTGCTGGAGGCTGAGGTGGCGCTCGTACTGTGAGAGGGAGATCACCATCAGCTTCTTGTCGTTGGTGTGGATGACGTGCAACTTGGTGTTGCCGTGGGCCTCCATGCCCTTGTATTCGTCGGCAAACGCCATCGCCGGTAGTAGGGCTTGGTGTTTTTGCATATTGATGTGATGGAGCAATTAGGTGGCAGCGCAATGGATACTTGTGTTGTTGTGGATGAGAAGGCCTTTGGCAGGGGTCTGAATTTAAGGGGAGGGCGCGGGGTGGGATGGCCGCATCGGATGAACTGCACGATCTCGCTGACGATGCGGTTGTGCAGATCATGGGTTGGTGTTGCGTCTGTGATCGTGGGCTTGTGGCGATGGAACCGCTCTGATTGGGTGGTTGTATGCGAATGTGTTTTTTTAACGTGGTTTTATTTTATTTTTGATCAGTAATTTTTTTAACCACCACTTTCTGTGCGAATGGGCATTTGTCACGTTTATATGTATCCTGCGTGATAATGAAACTACATTGGTTATAGTTCTGCACTGCATCGTCTACAATACAGAACTGCATTTTGTCTACAGGTGTGTACTTCACCATTTTTTGCGTGTCCTTGCTGCAGCCCCTGAAAAAAGTACAATGTATTCCGCAGTTTTACGAGTTTTTCGTTGTGTTCTATACCGTGTATTTATTCATGTAGGTAATCCGGAACTGGATTGCTATACCGGGCTGCATCGTGTAAAAAAATGCACTGCATTTTTCTAGTGCTGCGTACTACATCTGTTTTTTGCCTGTACTTACTGCAGTCCCTGATATGGGAGGGGTAGGGGTAGGGGTGGGGGGGTTGCCCCCCTTTTTTGGTGTGGCACTTATTTGAAGGTAGACTTTTTTTGGATGCTTTTCTTAACACGCGTGTTGTTTTTTATTTTAACTTTTTTTTACAAACTATATGTATTTTATTTTGTTTTACCGTCTGAACTTCATTATTCTTCATACATGTCGTGGAATTTTCACGTCAGATGTCCTAGCGTAAGGACTTACTCGTGGAGCCATTGCAACTAGGAAGCTTAAAGGGGTTAAACGGGACAAAGGACACGCGGTTTATACTAGTTCGGCCCCTTGCAGTGAAGGTAAAAGCCTACGATCCGATTTTGGGTGGGATTGCTTATGACTCGATAACCAGCGAGCGATTCCGCTTGACCTAGTTCTCGATCTGATGTTTCTTACACTGAACCGCCGCCGGGTCGTCCCTTTATATACAGAGGTCGATGCCCAGCGGCTCACAGAGTCCCGACCGGTTTATAACAGTGTCCGACTCGGTCTCTCTATTCTTGTCTTACAATACAAGTCATACATACATGGCAGTTTATCTCTACAGGCCTAAAGTCGCCTCTGGGCCTTGGGCCTTTAAGTGAGCCGCCATCCTCAAGTGTCTTCAGTGGCTTCATCATAGGTGTGACCCGGCCCCTCCTGGGCGGGTCATGCCTAATAGTTATATCCCCAACATTAGGCCCCAGATTGATTTGAACTAGTTCATGTCACTCTTCAACACTTCAGAAAAATATATTCTGCTTCCTCTTTATGCGAGAACTTAACCCGCCGTGACGTCATCTTCTGGATTTGGGATAACCCGCCATGACGTCATCTGTCATCAACTTATGCTTTGTCCAATATATCTCAATGGATCCTTATCTTAAAGATCATCCCAAAAATCGAGGCGTCCTTGTAGTTGGATAACTTATGCCTTTGGCCTCCTCGTTTTTCGCGCCCACTCATCAATTTTTCCTTATAAATAGACCCGACTAGGTATTTCCTCATTCTTCTCCTTGCCGCACCTTCTTCCTCATGCACCCTACTGCTGCTCGAGCGCCGCCACTGCCGCGCCCCTCGTCTTCGTCGACCTTGGCCGCTGCATCGACCTGAATCTGTCCAAAGAACGGCGACGAACCTCCCCAGCAACCCTGCAGCCGTAACCTTTCTTCTTCCCCTGCTCCAGATCTGCCTTAGGGTTCGTGGGTTCTTCCTGTGTTCTTCGCTATTCATCTGGGTTCTTCGTAGTTCTAACACTGCAGCCTCCTCTGATCCAAGAATAGTATAAAACTTATGCGATAACTGTTTCACACTCATTTTTATATCAGCAGATCCCTTTATATTGCAAAGAGGCCTTTTTAGAACTGATGAACTCATTTGTACTCTGTTTTTAGGTCTAGAATATATTCTTTTCTGAACAACCGTTTGATCCAAAATAGTAACTGCACTTTGTGAAACTTGTTTATGCCACACTTAGGCAAAAATCTGTATCTGTTAGATCCCCCTAGCCATGGCGACTCTTATCACGTGCTTAAAGATAATGCTTTAGTTGATAATCTTGACCGCCCATGGCGGCTTAAATAACCGAACTATCAATGATGCTTATGGCGACTTAAAGAATCTGTCATAATTATCTCATACCATTAGGCCCTTAGATAAGCCGCCATCTTGAATATTGACATTTCCTCTGACTTAAATTTGAACCGAAAATTTTATCCTTTCCTAGGCTTCCATCACCATGGCACCTAAGACAAGCACCTCATGCAACTGGGTCCCATCCATCATCACGGAGCAGGCTTTCGAAGACTTTGTGAAAGTTGGTTATCTGCCAAAAAGGGATGTCATGTATTACCGTGCTCCTGACCCGACAGAAGAGAGACCTCAACCCAAGGAAGGGGAGGTGATTGTTTTCAGGATCATATGAACCGGGGTTTCTCACCACCCGGCTCAAAATTCTTTAGAGACGCCCTGCACTTCTTCGATCTCCACCCTCAAGACATCAGACCCAATACTGTGTCTAATATTTGCAATTTTCAAGTGTTCAGCAAGGTGTATCTTGGAAACCCAACCTGCTACTCTTGAGAGAGTTATTTTACTTAAACCGCCAAAATGAATGTGCCAGCGGACAGAGCTTGGAACATGGCGGCGTCTCAATCCAGCATCGGAGAGACGTCATTTTTCCTTATGCCAATCCGCCGAGCCATCCAAAGGACTGGAATCAAACGTGGTTTTATTGCCAAGACACCTCCCCGGCTGATGAGAATCCTCTGCCGGTTTTCACGCCTTGCGTCTGGACTCCAATCACCCACTGCCTGAGAAGATATCACCTGCCGAACACAAAACGCTCGCCCCCACTTTGGCCAAAATCAAAGCTCTTCTGGGGAACGGGTTAAACGGCATCGACTTGGTCCGGGTCTGGCACGCCTGGCGGATTATTCCATTAAGCCGCCGCCCTGGTCTAATGTGCAGTTACTCAGGCAAGAAAGATGGCCCTCAGCGACACAACCCTGACAATCTGCCTGATCATGTCGTCAATGATATGACCAAGTGTCTCCTTAATGAAAGCTTAATAGACTACGACAAGGTGGGATTAAGCCCTTTCTGCGCAACCAACCCAGCTCCAGCGGTAAGTCACCAATCTGAACAAATCATTTCCAATGTTGATGTTTCATCTGTACTCAATTTTTTGCTGACTTTGCAGGCCAATGACAAATTCTAGAAAGTCAAATATGATCATGAGGCCGCAAAAAGAGCCAGGAAGGCCAAGAGAGCCGCTGCGAAGAAACGCGGAAAGAAACCCAGTGCCTCTCAGCAGCTTCAGCTAGATGATTCTTCTAAGTCGGAGGTAGCCCTTGACTCCCTTGGCTCATTTTTTAATTACCTTATTGATACTGATTATAATCAGGATGACACGAGCACGAGCCGCGGGGTGGAAGAAGAGGTAACTATTATTTCCTCCGACTCAGAGCCTTTGCCGCGCCAAAAACTCCGCCAAGTAACCCGGAAAGTAAGATTTTCACATCCCTTGGCTTACCAAGATCCTCAATTTCTTTTGAAGCGACAGATTCATGAGAGCTGGAGACAGACCCGGACCACGAAAGACGCGGAACTCTCCTCCGGAATACCCAATACACCAAGAAAGCGTCAGAATGAGGTCATCTCCGTCTTAAATTCCTCTGATCCTTTGGCGGGTCTCACTTGTCAGCCACTGAATCCTTCTAATTTGAATTACCAGGAAACCTCTCCTTCTTCCGGCGACTCAATTCAATCCAACTTCCGGCTTTCAAGACTGCTCCAGGGTAATGATGACTTTAATTATTTTGTACGTTGAATTTTTTATGCTTATACTGACCTTTTGATCTTTATGTAGAGGCAAAGCAAAGGTTAGCAAGAAGGCCAAGAAGGACAAGCCGGTTGATGAGCCAACTCTCAAAGAACCGGCGCTTCAGACGATCATACCGAAACCTCTGCTACTAAGCCGCTGCCTGAGCCAGCGCATGAACCGCCTACATCAGCCGCCGACCTGCCTGCCGAATGAGCTCTTGATGGCTCTGACAATCCTGAAGTCTCAAGCCCAGTTAAGACAAACGACCCTCAAGAAGCTGAAGTTGAGATTACCAAGACCAGTTACACTGAGCCGGGAAGGCCTACTGTGCTTGCCAAATGCACTGCCAAAGAAGAACTCCTAGAACGCCATAAGGTCAGATTTGACCTTACGGATTACTCTCACATGAGTGCATGAGATGTTTTATCTGGCTATTGATACGTCTCCAACGTATCTACTTTTCCAAACACTTTTGCCCTTGTTTTGGACTCTAACTTGCATGATTTGAATGAAACAAACCCGGACTGACGCTGTTTTCAGCAAGACTACCATGATGTTGTTTTATGTGTAGAAAATAAAAGTTCTCGGAATGACCTGCAAATCCACGAAGGCACCTTTTGGAATTAATAAGAATTTCTGGGCGAAAGAAATACACCAGGGGGCCCAGGGCCTGTCCACGAGATAGCCCCCCAACCCGTAGGGCACGCCCCCCTATCTCATGGGCCCACTGGACCTCCATCGACCTCAACTCCAACTCTATATCTTCCATCTCGCGGAGAAAAAAAATCAGAGAGGAAGTTTCATTGCATTTTACGACACAGAGCCGCCGCCAAGCCCTAATCTGTCTCGGGAGGACTGATCTGGAGTCCGTTCGGGGCTCCGGAGAGGGGGATTCGTCGCCGTCGTCATCATCAACCATCCTCCATCACCAATTTCATGATGCTCACCGCCGTGCGTGAGTAATTCTATCGTAGGCTTGCTGGACGGTGATGGGTTGGATGAGATTTACCATCTAATCAAGTTAGTTTTGTTAGGGTTTGATCCCTAGTATCCACTATGTTCTGAGATTGATGTTGCTATGACTTTGCTATGCTTAATGCTTATCACTAGGGCCCGAGTTCCATGATTTCAGATCTGACCTATTATGTTTTCATGAATATATGTGTGTTCTTGATCCTATCTTGCAAGTCTATAGTCACCTATTATGTGTTATGATCCGACAACCCCGAAGTGACAATAATCGGGATACTTCTCGGTGATGGCCGTAGTTTGAGGAGTTCATGTATTCACTATGTGTTAATGCTTTGGTCCGGTTCTCTCTTAAAAGGAGGCCTTAATATCCCTTAGTTTCCACTAGGACCCCGCTGCCATGGGAGGGTAGGACAAAAGATGTCATGCAAGTTCTTTTCCATAAGCATGTATGACTATTTACGGAATACATGCCTACATTACATTGATGAACTGGAGCTAGTTCTATATCACCCTATGTTATAACTATTGCATGAGGAATCGCATCCAGCATAATTATCCATCACTGATCCATTGCCTATGAGCTTTTCATATATTGTTCTTCACTTATTTACTTTTCCGTTGCCACTTTTACAACTACTACAAAAACCCAAAAACATTTATCTTTACTGTTGCTACTGTTACCATTACTATCATATTACTTTGCTACTAAATACTTTCCTGAAGATACTAAGTTATCCAGGTGTGGTTGAATTGACAACTCAACTGCTAATACTCAAGAATATTCTTTGGCTCCCCTTTTGTCGAATCAATAAATTTGGGTTGAATACTTTACCTCGAAAGCTGTTGCGACCCCCTACACTTGTGGGTTATCAAGACTAATTTCTAGCGCCATTGCCGGGGAGCATAGCTCTATTCTCTGAGTCACTTGGGATTTATATCTGTTGATCACTATGAAGAACTTGAAAGACGCTAAGACCAAGATTTTGCCCTCAACTACGAGGGGAGGTAAGGTACTACCATCTAGCTCTGCACTAGTTTCTCCTTCCGTTATTAGTAGGCTTGCGACACCTAAACCTGCTACTGCTATGAATTCTGATATGTCGCATGTTATTGATGATGCCACTTCTACTATGCATGATGAAACTACTTCTGTGCGTGATACTACTTTGCCATTAGGTGAATTTCTAGATGAACAACTTGCTAGAGTTAGGGGGAATGAAAATATTGAAGAACCTATTATTGATGATAGTGATGATGAACGTTCCCCCAATGATTATGTTTTACCTATTGTTCCTAAGGGTTATGTTATGCATGAAGCATCTTCTATGGAAATTCTTGCTTGCAATGATAGAAATGATCTTAAGAAATTATTAGCTAAATGGAAGCAGCAGTCTCTTAATGCTAGAATGAAACCCGATCCTACTTTTGCTACTTCACCTATATGTGTTACTGATAAGTATTATGAATTCTCTGTTGATCCTAATATTATTACTTTAGTTGAATCTGATCCTTTTTATGGCCTTGAATCTGAAACTGTTGTGGCACATCTTACCAAGTTGAATGATATAGCCACCCTGTTTACTCATGACGAGAAGTCTCGCTATTTATATATCCTTAAGATATTCCCGTTCTCATTAAAGGGTGATGCTAAGACTTGGTATAATTCTCTTGCTCCTGGTTGTGTGCGTAGTCCCCAGGATATGATTTATTACTTCTCTGCTAAATATTTCCCTGCTCATAAGAAACAAGCTGCCTTGCGGGAAATATATAATTTTGTGCAAATTAAAGAAGAGAGTCTCCCACAAGCTTGGGGGAGGCTTCTCCAGTTACTTAATGCTTTGCCTGATCATCCTCTTAAGAAAAATGAAATACTTGATATCTTTTATAATGGACTAACCGATGCTTCCAAGGACCACTTGGATAGTTGTGCTGGTTGTGTTTTCAGGGAAAGAACAGTCGACGAAGCTGAAATATTATTGAATAATATGTTGACTAATGAAAATAATTGGACTCTTCCCGAGCCAGTTCCTGAAGTAATTCCTGAACCAATTGAGCCAACTCCCGAGCCTATTCCTAAACCCACTCCGAAGAAGAGAGGTGTTTTATTTCTCAGTCCTGAAGATATGCAAGAGGCAAAGAAATCAATGAAAGAAAAAGGTATTAAAGCTGAAGATGTTAAGAATTTACCACCTATTGAAGATATACATGGTCTTAATTTACCGCCTGAAGAATCACATTGTCTTGATAACCCGACACAGGCAGTAAAGGTAAATTTTCTCTATAGATATGATAAAGTTGAAATACCCTATACTAAATTTCATAGCCCATGCTTGGATGAATTTGATGACTTTATGGCTAGACAAGAAAGTTTTAATGCTTATGTTGGTAGAGAGTTAAAAAATAATGCTTTCGAGATAGGACGCGTAGGTGATAATCTGGCTAGAGTTAAAGATGAACTTCACCGCGTTAGCAAATATGCTTCTATGGTTGCTACTCAAGATGAGCAAGTACTCAAAGCTCAAAATGATTTGCTTGATGAGTTGAATAATAAAAATGACTTTGCCATTAGAGTGGCTACTAGAACTGGTAGAATGACTCAGGAACCTTTGTATCCCGAAGGCCACCCTAAAAGAATTGAACAAGATTCTCAGAATAATAATCTAGATGTTCCTAGTTCTTCTAAGAAAAAGAAAAAGAAGAATGATAGGACTTTGCAAACTTCTAGTGAACCTAATGTAGAAACACTTGAGAATCCCAATGATACTTCTATCTCTAATGATGAAACACAATCCGGAGATGAACATGAACCTCATGATAATGCTAATAATAATGTTCATGTAGATGCTCGGCCTAGTAATAACAATGATGTAGAGATTGAACCTGTTGTTGATCTTGATAACCCACAATCAAAGAATCAACATTATGATAAGAGAGACTTTGTTGCTAGGAAGCACGGGAAAGAAAGAGAACCATGGGTTCAGAAACCCATGCCCTTTCCTCCTAAACCATCTAAGTCAAAGGATGATGAGGATTTTGAGTGCTTTGCTGAAATGATTAGACCTATTTTCTTACGTATGTGCTTAACTGATATGCTTAAAGTAAATCCTTATGCTAAGTATATGAAGGATATCATCACAAATAAAAGAAAGATACCAGAAGCTGGAATTTCCACCATGCTTGCTAATTACACTTTTAAGGGTGGAATACCAAAGAAACTTGGAGATCCGGGTGTGCCAACTATACCATGCTCCATTAAAAGAAATTATGTTAGAACTGCTTTATGTGATCTTGGAGCCGGTGTTAGTGTTATGCCTCTCTCTTTACATCATAGACTTGAATTGAATAAGTTGACACCTACTGAAATATCTTTGCAAATGGCTGATAAATCAACTGCTGTACCTGTCGGTATTTGTGAGGATGTGCCTGTTGTGGTTGCAAATGTCACTATCTTAACGGACTTTGTTATTCTTGATATTCCTGAGGACGATAGTATGTCTATTATGCTTGGTAGACCTTTTCTTAATACTGCAGGGGCTGTTATTGATTGCAACAAAGGCAATGTCACTTTTCATGTTAATGACAATGAGCATACGGTACACTTTCCGAGGAAACAATCTCAAGTTCATAGCATTAATTCTATTGAAAAACTTCCAACTATCATTTTTGGAGATTTTGAATTTCCTCTCCCTACTGTCAAGAAAAAGTATGATATTCTTATTGTTGGGGATTTTCATATCCCCGTTGAGGTAACTTAGTGTTATTCGAAATTTCTCTGGTTCCGTGTTATTCGGAATGAGTTTGTTAACAAGACTTGATCAACCTTGTTAGCGGGTTCATTTTGATGACCACGAGATGGACGAAACTAGAAGGCACAACCTTCTGTACCCTCTTTTGACTTTCTGTTATTTAGAATAAATAAAGCAAAAATAGTATTATCCGTCTGTTTTCTAAATTATCCGTGCATTAAAAAATAGTCTGAAAATAAAAGTGCTCCAAATGCCCTGCAAATTTAGTATGATTTTTTCTGGAATATTTGAGGATTTTAGGCACTAAAAACACTGCAGGAGGGGCAAGCACCGGGCCACGAGAGACGCGGGCGCCCCCCCCTATAGGGCGCGCCCCCTGTCTCGTGGGCCCCTGGTGGCTCCCCTCCACTTATGCCAGCACCCACACACTCTATCTTCTACCCAAAAAAATCCCATCCAGCTCAAGCACGAGTTCTAGCTCGTTTTGCTGCAATTTTTGATCTGTTAGCTCAAAGCTCCATTCACAAAACTGCTTTGGGAGATTGTTGCTTGGTATGTGGCTCCTCCATTGGTCCAATTAGTTTTTGCTCTAGTGCTTTATCCATTGCAAATCCTTGTTGTCTTGGTGACCCTGTTCTTGAGCTTGCATGTTAAATTTTTGAGGTTCCAAGCAATTCTAATGCATGATATGGGCTTTAGGCACTTGTAGGAGTAGTTGCTATCAATCCTGTTTAATTTTATGCACTTTTATTTTGAAGTTACTAAAAATTTCAGAAATTTTCAGAAAATGTTGAGGAAACTTTTGAGGGGCTCTTCTAGCCAAAGCTCCCAAGAAAAACAAGCTAAAGAGAAGGAAAAGGCCAAGTATAATCTGCCTCGCTTAACGGAAGTACGACTGTGTGAATGGCCATGTGATGATTTCTTGAAAGAGGCCGGAATTCATGAAGACTTTCATGCTTTAATCGAGACTGCAGGCCTCACCGGTTTCATCAATGACCGAATCGATCAGTATCTCTTACTCACCAATACTTTCGTGCAAAACTTTTATTTTTATCCTAAAAAGTCACCGCCTGAAGTATCATTTCATTTATATGACGAGTTCAAAGAAATTTCTTTACGTCATTTTTGCACGGTATGTAGGATACCTTATGAGGGAGAATTAGAGGAACCCCATCGTGAAGATGTGGCAGGCTTTGTTGATATTATCGCTGTAGAGGAGCCAAAGAAGGGTTCCGAAGCAAAAGTCTCTAGCATACACTTTCCTGTTTTACGCTACTTTGCCTTATTCGCTAGTAGATGCTTGATTGGTCGTGGGAATAGTGGAAACTTGAGTGTTCCTGATATTATCATTCTTCAACATGCTTTGCTTGGAGACAATAGTTTTAATATGGGTGCCGTAGTTGCTAAACGGCTAGCCCTTAATCGTACAAAAGGCCCCATATTTGGAGGTATCTATGCTGCATGTCTTGCTAGACATTTTCAGATACCCATTAGGCACCATGAGGAAAAGGAGACAATTTTGCCTCCTCAAATTCTAGATTACAAGAGCATGGTAGCACATAAGTTTATTGTTGACAACGAAGATAGGATGCTCTTGTATAAAGTTAGATTCAATAAGAAACACTTTGAGATTATTATTTTGCCTGCGCCTCTGTTGTTTCATTTGCTTGCAGAAAAATTTCTCGTTACACCTGAGGCGGTGAACGATCATCGAGCTCAGGCTTTTACTCCAAAACCTGAACCTGAGCCAGAACCTGAACTGGACCCTTATCGTGCATCATCTGTCCAGTGGAATCCAGAGATGACCAGCCAGTGGTATCCTGATTACGACTCCCAGTACAACGGGGTGAGTAGAGGCGGTCCTTGGTATTAAACCAACTTAGGCCAAAAGCCTAAGCTTGGGGGAGTACGTATTTCTCACCGACTTTACACTCATGTTCACACACTAGTCGTCGGTGCTCATACTCTTTCATTGTATTATCCATGCTAGTTTAAATTCCTTTTTCTAGTTTTCTTCTTGTGTGTTTGATAAACCTTGAGAAACATCAAAAAAATTAGTTAGTTTAGTTTCCATGCTTGTAGTAGTAACTAAATGAAAACCCAAAAAGATTTATTGTTCTTCTTTTACTTGTTGGGAGCTTTCCCATGTAAATAGTTTTATTTTCTTTTCTTTCCTTTGGGGGTCGAGAAGACCATATTGAAAATGCTTAGTGGCTCTTATATGCATGATTGTTTATTTAATTTAGAGCCCATATTACTTGTCTTCTCTCTTGAGTTGAATGCTTGCAGATTCTAGCTTAGTCCAATGCACGTACACTCTTATTATTTTACACATTGTTCGGTCGTGCGAGTGAAAGGCAATAATGACGATATATGATAGGCTTATTGGGATGAGAAAAGCTGGTATGAACTCGACCTCTCTTATTTTTGTAAATATGATGAATTCATCGTTCCTGAGTCAGCTATTATGAAGTAAACATATTTGCAATGACATTTAGAGATTATAGCTACTTGTGCCATGCTTGATTAGCTATGAGTTATAATGGTTTACCTTGCATGCCAACATGCTATTAGAATGATTATGATGTGGTATGATGGGATGGTATCCTCCTTTGAATGAATCGAGTGACTCGACTTGGCACATGTTCACGCATGTAGTTGAATCAAATCAACATAGCCTTCACGATATTTATGTTCATGGTGGATTATATCCTACTCATGCTTATGTTTGGTGTGAATTAATTTTAATGCATGCTTACGACTGTTGTCGCTCTCTCAGTTGGTCGCTTCCCAGTCTTTTGCTAGCCTTCACCTGTACTAAGCGGGAATACTGCTTGTGCATGCAAACTCCTTAAACCCCAAAGTTGTTCCATATGAGTCCACTATACCTACCTATATGCGGTATCTACCTGCCGTTCCAAGTAAATTTGTATGTGCCAAACTCCAAACCTTCAAATGAAATTCTGTTTTGTATGCTCGAGCAGCTCATGTTACAACTAGGGCTACCTATATCTTCCATGCTAGGTGGGTTATTCTCAAGAGGAGTGGACTCCGCTCCTCATTCACGAGAAAGGGCCGGTAACCGGGATGCCCAGTCCCACGATCCGAAAAGATCAAAGCAAATCAAAATAATTAAACAAAACTCCCCCAGGGCTGTTGTATGTTGGAGGCACTCGTTGTTTCGAGCAAGCCATGGATTGATGCCTGTTGGTGGGTGGGGGAGTATAAACATTTACCATTCTATTTGGGAACTGCCTATAATGCATTTAGTATGGAAGATACAACCATCTCATAGGTGTTGCGTTGATAGCGAAAGTATGCCACTCAAAATGTTATTCAATCTCTATTTTAAAATCGAGCTCTGGCACCTCTACAAATCCCGGCTTCCCTCTGCGAAGGGACTATCTATTTACTTTTATGTTGAGTCATCGCCTTCTTATTTAAAGCACCCGCTGGAGAGCGCACTGTCATTTGCATTCATTATTATTGATTTATATTGTGTATGACTTGACTGGATCTCTTTTACCATGAATTACAATGTTTAGTCAGTCCTTGATCTTTAAAGGTGCTCTGCATTTATGTTTTGCGGTCTCAGAAAGGGCTAGCGAGATACCATTTTGTTATATCGTGTTATGATTGTTTTGAGAAAGTGTTGTCATCCGAGTTTTATTATTATTGCTTGCTAGCTGATTATGCTATTGATATGAGTAATTGTGAGACCCAAGTGTAATTGTTAGTATGGTTAGTTCATAATATTTGCTGAAACTTGAATGCTTGCTTTTCATGTTTACAACAACAAGAGCAAACAGAGTTTGTAAAAGTTTTTCTTTATCACTTTCAGTTTATCAACTGAATTGCTTGAGGACAAGCAAAGGTTTAAGCTTTGGGGAGTTGATACGTCTCCAACGTATCTACTTTTCCAAACACTTTTGCCCTTGTTGTGGACTCTAACTTGCATGATTTGAATGAAACTAACCCGGACTGACGCTGTTTTCAGCAGGACTACCATGATGTTGTTTTATGTGTAGAAAAGAAAAGTTCTCGGAATGACCTGCAAATCCACGGAGGCACTTTTTGGAATTAATAAGAATTTCTGGGCGAAAGAAATACACCAGGGGCCCCAGGGCCTATCCACGAGACAGGGGGGCGCCCCCCTGTAGGGCGCGCCCCCTATCTCGTGGGCCCCCTGGACCTCCACCGACCTCAACTCCAACTCTATATCTTCCGTCTCGCAGAGAAAAAAAATCAGAGAGAAAGTTTCATCACGTTTTACGACACGGAGCCACCGCCAAGCCCTAATCTCTCTCGGGAGGGCTGATCTGGAGTCCGTTCGGGGCTCCGAAGAGGGGGATTCGTCGCTGTCGTCATCATCAACCATCCTCCATCACCAATTTCATGATGCTCACTGCCGTGCGTGAGTAATTTCATCGTAGGCTTGCTGGACGGTGATGGGTTGGATGAGATTTACCATGTAATCAAGTTAGTTTTGTTAGGGTTTGATCCCTAGTAGCCACTATGTTCTGAGATTGATGTTTCTATGACTTTGCTATGCTTAATGCTTGCCACTAGGGCCCGAGTGCCATGATTTCAGATCTGAACCTATTATGTTTTCATGAATATATGTGTGTTCTTGATCCTATGTTGCAAGTCTATAGTCACCTATTATGTGTTATGATCCGACAACCCCGAAGTGACAATAATCGGGATACTTCTCGGTGATGACCGTAGTTTGAGGAGTTCATGTATTCACTATGTGTTAATGCTTTGGTCCGGTTCTCTCTTAAAAGGAGGCCTTAATATCCCTTAGTTTCCACTAGGACCCCGCTGCCACGGGAGGGTAGGACAAAAGATGTCATGCAAGTTCTTTTCCATAAGCAGGTATGACTATTTACGGAATACATGCCTACATTACATTGATGAACTGGAGCTAGTTCTATGTCACCCTATGTTATAACTATTGCATGAGGAATCGCATCCGGCATAATTATCCATCACTGATCCATTGCCTACGAGCTTTTCATATATTGTTCTTCGCTTATTTACTTTTCCGTTGCTACTATTACAACTACTACAAAAACCCCAAAACATTTATCTTTACTGTTGCTACTGTTACCATTAATATCATATTACTTTGCTACTAAATACTTTGCTGCAGATACTAAGCTATCTAGGTGTGGTTGAATTGACAACTCAACTGCTAATACTCAAGAATATTCTTTGGCTCCCCTTGTGTCGAATCAATAAATTTGGGTTGAATACTTTACCCTCGAAAGCTGTTGCGATCCCCTACACTTGTGGGTTATCAGCTATCTCAGCTAAGTGCACAGTAGCCGCGACGTTGAAATCGACATGGTGAAGCAGATGCACCATAAGTTTGAGGTATGATCTCCTCTTTCCCCTGAATCATTCTCATTACGCCATCCCCCAAGTCTACTGCTTATGATGAATATGTTGTGGACTTAGAAAACGTCAGACAAGTATTAACAATGTCTTTACATTAAAAAAGCTGTAAAAATCCGGCTTAATCCGTAGCCCCCAAGGGCCGGTTTAATCAAAGTGAATGAGCCGGTCCTTCACATGCTTGTGTAGAACATATTAACTGCATAGGTTGAACTGCAATATGCATTAGCTCCCAAGTGCCAAGTAGTCTTGCTTGCAAAGTGCTTGGAACTTTAATTTTGTGAATCGCCAATCTTATGAACCGACACTATAAATAGATTTCCGCAGTAGACATTAGCCCCCAAGTGCCAAGTAGTCTTGCTTGCAAGGTGCTTGGGACTTGAATATAACATGCTAATAATCATGACTTTGATCTGGTATTTGTGCAAGTTGCCACTAGTCAATTGCAATCAGAAATCACTGATTTAAAGAACCGCCTGCAATCACAAGAAACAGAAAACCAAAGGGCCAACTCCAAGTTTGAATTCAGTGTATCTGAACAAGAGAAGCTGAAGGCCGACTTTGAGGCAGAGAGAAAGACTTGGGCTGATGAAAAGAATGCCTTAACCCAACAAGCTGACAATTCAGAGGCGGCTCTTGAAAAGGCAACCAATGAATTGTCCGGCTTGAAACGCCATGTGACCTAGATGTTTACCACAATCTTTGGTAAGTCACCCTGCAAGTTATAAATATTGTATACTTTTCAATGATCATATAAATTTGTTCTTTAACGCACCTGACATTACTATGCAGGCCCCAAGAACTCAAATCTTAACCAGGACATTTTGATAAAGCTGAAGGTGGTTTATACACTGGTGGAGCAACTCTACACCGGGTCTCAGCGCGCCTTAGCCATCGTGGCCCTGTCCAATGAAGTTCCCACACTTTTGGCGGATGTGCTAAGGAAGCTTTCTGTCCTGCCCCAATGGATTACTGAACTAAAGCGATCGTCTGCGAGAGCTGGAGCTGTAGCCGTGTTGAGCCAGGCCAAAGCTTGGCTTCCTGAACTAGACCCGGCTGACATTGCTATTGGGTATCTGAGCCTAAAAGAAGAAGGTGCGCCCTTTGAACAGGAAGATTTCGCTGCTTGTGTGAAGGCAATACGCCCTGTGGCCACTTTGATTGCTGAAGAAGTGGATCTCTCCAAGTACCAGGCGGGTTATGATGCAGAGAACCGGATAATCCCAACACCACAATATACCCTGACAAGTTTGATTCCACCAACTCGTAAGCATACCTTCGCCCCTGAGGTTGACCCGGCCAGATTAATTAATGACGAAGCCGAATTTAAAGCTTTGAGTGGCATTGACTGGTCGCCATCAACCTTCCAGGACTAGGAACAAGACAAAGAAGTGGAAAGGGTTGATCCAAACGCTTCAGGCCATCAAGAGAATTGACCCACTGGGAGGCTCATACTTGCAGTCCTTATTGAAAAACAATGTTAATCCTTTTGACTCGGGGAGTCACGTAATAGGGGTAGAAATGACTTTGTTGTGCCATGCCTTCGTGCATGTTTTGATGCCTTAACACTTTTTTTAAGCCGCCATCATATATTTACTCCGTCTTACGCTTTTATATTTTCCTTGTGAATAAGAAAGCCTGCAATCTATCCTGGACAGAGGTAGATCACAGAGACCCTCGGCGGCTTACTGCAAGGCGGGTCATAATTATCCCACATAATTATAAATGTGAAATATGAGTCATAAATAACTTTGATGAGAATCAGAACTTTCAATATAACTGATAACATCATACCTGAGATGTCGAAAATATTTTACTGTCGGTTTATCTGACCTGTACAGTAGGGGTGATGATCCACTTTAGAAGTCATGACTTCAATTGGAGTTTTGTCACACGCATGGCGACTGATTGTTCAAAGGCAAGCCGGCTCAAACAGACACCTTATATGCCTTAGAACATGAACACAGAACAAGTCTCAAGACAACTCCAAAGAGTGCTTTCAAAAAAGACTTAAGCAAAACAGAACAGAAAGACAAATTAAGGCTTCTGATTCGAATACAACCAATAAACCATCCCAAAGGAGTTAAGCTAGGGTTCGAATATGACCATGTAGCCCCCAGTGGCTTTGGCATTGCGCCGATCAAGAGGGTACCGACAACTATGTTCTCTTTGGTTCGAATATGACCTATGTTTGAATAGGAAGCCCCCAAATGACCTTGAGAATATTTAACGACTCTGATTCGAATACGATCTGGGTCGGACCCAAGAGGGGTTAAGCTATGATTCAAATACGATCAAGAAGCCCCCAAGTGGGTTTTGGCATTGCACCGATCAAGAGGGTACCGACAGCTATGTTCTCTTTGGTCCGAATACGACCTATGTTTGAACAGGAAGCCCCCAAGTGACCTTGAGAATATGTAACAACTTTGATTCAAATACAATCAGAGTCGGACCAAAAGGGGTTAAGCTATGATTCGAATATGACCCAACCCCCAAGTGATCAAGTTTGTTTGAACAACTATGATTCGAATACGATCAGGAAGCTGTGCCAAAGGGGTTAAGCTAGATTCGAAGACGATCAGCCCCAATGGTCTTTTTGAAATTTTGATAATGAAGACATATGATTGTTGGGGATGAAAAGGACAGAGGTCCTGCTTTATTATTGATAATATATACATCACCAAGATATGTACATCATGAGAGCCGGTGGCTCAAGTTTAGTAAGGCCGAAGATGAGCTATATTCCATGGCCGGCGGGTCTCCTCCTCCGACTTACGTGAGTCTTTGTGCTCTCAAACATCGATAAGGTAGTATGGCCCGTTATTTAAATTCTTGCTGACCAAAAAGGGACCTTCCCAAGGTGGGGATAACTTGTATGCATCAGTCTGATCCTGGATGAGCCGGACCACCAAGTCACTTTCTTCAAAGGTTCTGGATTTAACCCGACGGCTGTGATAACACCGCAGGTCCTATTGGTGAATCACCGAGCAGGCTGCTGCCAAGTCACGCTTTTCATCCAACAGGTCAAGTGCCTCCCGACGTGCTTGCTCATTGTTAGCTTCCACGTAAGCCGCCACTCGGGGCGAGTCATGACAGATGTCACTAGGAAGAACCGCCTCTGCTCCATAAACGATGAAGAAAGGGGTATAACCCATAGATTTGTTGGGGGTAGTATTGATGCTCCATAACACTGATGGTAACTCCTCCACCCAACAACCCGGTGTTCGTTGCAAAGGAACTAAAAGGTGGGGCTTGATACCCTTGAAAATCTCCTGATTGGCTCTTTCTGCTTGACCATTGGATTGGGGGTAAGCCACTGATGAGACATCAAGCCGGATATGCTCACGTGGACAAGTTAGTGCCACTACCAGTTATGATGCTATGAGGGAAAACAAAACGGAAAATCACCTTTTTCATGAATTGAACCGCCGTCGCCGCGTCACATTTACTGACCGGCTCTGCTTCCGCCCACTTTGTGAATTTATCCACTGCCACCAAAAGGTGAGTCTTTTTATCCTTGGATCTTTTGAAAGGCCCAACCATGTCAAGCCCCCACACAACAAACGGCCAAGTAATTGGTATCATCCTCAACTCTTGAGCCGGCACATGAGCTCGCTGTGAAAATTTCTCACACCCGTCACATTTACTGACCAGATCTTCTGCATCAGCATGAGCCGTTAGCCAATAAAATCCGTGACAGAAAGCTTTGGCCACAAGGGATTTTGAACCGGCGTGATGGTCGCAATCTCCTTCATGAATCTCATGAAGAATCTCTTGGCCTTCTTCAGGAGACACACAATGTTGAAACGCCCTAGTGACACTGCGATGATGTAACTCGCCATTGGCAATCATCATTGACTTAGACCGTCGGGTTATCTGTCTAGCCAAGGTTTCATCCTCAGGAAATTCTCCCCGGGTCATGTAAGCCAAGTATGGCACTGTCTAATATTGGATGACATGGAGAGCCGCCACCAACTGTGCCTCCGGGTCAGGCACAACCAAGTCTTGCTCTGTAGGTAACTTAACAGAAGGATTATGCAAAACATCCAAGAAAGTATTCGGGGGTACGGGTTTACGCTGAGATCCAAGCCGGCTTAAAGCATCGGCCGCCTCATTCTTCCTGGGATGTGCTCCACCTGATAACCCTTGAAGTGCCCAGCCACAGCATCAACCTCACGGCAGTAAGCCGCCATAAGAGGATCCTTGGAATCCCACTTGCCTGAAACTTGTTGAGCTACCAAATCTGAGTCGCCGAAGCACCTTACCCGGGTTAAGTTCATCTCCTTAGCCATCCGAAGACCATGGAGCAAGGCCTCATACTCAGCTGCATTGTTAGTACAGGGAAACATCAACCTTAGCACATAACAAAATTTGTCACCTCGAGGGGAAGCCAAAACAACTTTAGCCCCCGAGCCTTCCAACTGCCTGGATCCATCAAAGTAAATAGTCCAGTATGTGTTATCCGGCTTCTCTTCAGGCGCCTGCAACTTTGTCCAATCGTTGATGAAATCCACTAGAGCTTGAGACTTGACAGCAGTACGCGACACATATTTTAAACCATGAGGCCCAAGCTCAATAACCCACTTCGCGACTCGTCCTGTAGCCTCTCCGTTCTGGATGATATCCCCAAAGGAGAAGAACTGACCACAGTGATGGGATGACCTAGGAAATACTAATTAAGCTTCCGGCTGGCCATGAACACCCCATAAACAAGCTTCTGCCAATGTGGATGCCTCTGTTTGGACTCAATAAGCACCTCACTGATGTAGTAAACTGGCCGTTGAACTTGATATTCCTTACCATACTCCTTGCGCTCCACCACAATGGCCACACCAACAGCATGTGCATTAGCAGCCACAAATAACAGCAATGGCTCCTTATCAATGGGAGCAGCAAGGACCGGTGGCTCAGCCAATTGTCTTTTCAAATCCTCAAAGGCAATGTTAGAAGCATCACTCTAAACAAAGTCATCTGGCTTCTTCAACATCTGATACATCGGTATGGCCTTCTCACCTTACCAGCTTATGAACCGGCTTAAAGCAGCAATGCGACCCGCCAAATGCTGAACATCATTGATGCACTTGGGTTTTGCCAAAGAGGTGATAGCCTTGATCTTCTCTGGGTTAGCCTCAATGCCTCTGTCAAAAACCAGAAATCCCAAGAGTTTGCCTGCTGGCACACCAAAGACACACTTTGCTGGGTTAAGCATCATATTGTAGACCCGAAGGTTATCAAAGGTCTCCCTGAGATCATCTATCAGTGTTTCCTTTTCTCTGGATATCATCCACATAAGCATGCACATTGCGGCCAATCTGAGTATGAAGGCAATTCTGCACGCAACACTGATAAGCCACCTGGGCACTCTTGAGCGCAAAAGGCATAGAAACATAGCAGAAGGCCCCAGAGGGAGTAATGAAAGCTGTCTTCTCCTCGTCCTTAACTGCCATCTTGATCTGATGATATCCAGAATAAGCATCCAAAAAACTCATACGCTCACATCCCGCCGTAGCATCAATGATTTGATCAATACGCGAGAGAGCAAAGGGATCAACCGGACAAGCCTTGTTCAAGTCCATGTAATCCACACACATACGCCAAGTGCCGTTCTTCTTGAGCACTAGCACCGGGTTAGCCAACCATTCAGGACGAAATACCTCAATAATGAACCCGGCTACCAAGAGCCGATCACCTCCTCACCAATGGCCTTGCGCCTCTCCTCGTTAAAACGCTGAAGAAACTACTTGAACGACTTACATTTATTATTGCCGCCTTGGTTTGCCGGGCCAGGCTGAGGACCTTTAGCATTGCTGCTCTTCTTTCCCTTCCCTGCCTTCTCATCGTCAGACTCGGGATCCTTGGTACTACCAGAGTCAGCATATTTAACGAGAGCCGCCATCAGCTGGCCCATGTCAGAACACTCGCGCTTGAGTCGCCCCAGCTTCATCTTCAGAGGCTCAAAACGGCAATTTTGCTCTAACATTAATACTGCAGAGCAGGCATCCATTTTATCAGGGGAATGTATTATTTCCTTGATCCGGTGCACCCAATGGGTCGTGGACTCACCCTCCTATTGCTTGCAACTAGTCAAATCCACAATCGACATGGGCTGCTTACATGTATCTTTAAAGTTCTGGATAAACTTCTCCTGTAATTCTGCCCATGAACTAACAGAATTAGGCGGCAACACCTTCAACTAATTACGAGTCGTTCCATCTAGCATCATGGTGAAGTACTTGGCCATTGCAGCCTCACTAACTTCCAGTAACTCCATGGCCATCTCATAACTTTCAATCCACGCCTCAGGCTGTAAATCGGCCGTGTAATTAGGTACTTTACGAGGCCCCTTAAAATCCTTGGGCAAACACTCGTTACGCAGAGCCGGCACCAAACAAGGTACACCCCCGGTCCTAGTGACCACGCCTGCCTCAACTGACGCCGTCTGCTGAGCCGCCTGTTGAGCTGCTATTTCTGCTGCCTGTTGAGCCGCCTGCTGTGCTGCCTGCTGAGCCGCCAGCTGCACTGCCTGCTGAGCCGCCTGCTGAGCCGCCTGCTCAATTTGCTGACGCACTCTATCCTGATTATGCACATTAGGAGCCCCACCCTGGGCCAGGTCATACTCGTGCGGCTGATCACGGCGCTGGGCATTGCTTGAAACAGCCAGTGAATCTAGGTGCCTTCTATAACTCTTGCTCCGGCTCGGTTGTGGGGTTGAATGAATCTTGTCTCTACTATAAGAATATGCATCCTGCTGTGCTAAGGCTGTTTGAAGAAGAGCTCTGACCCTTCGTGTTTCAACCGTCGTTGGTGAATCGCCATCAGCTGGGAGAGCTGCCAGTCGTGCTGTCGCCGCGATCATGTTCTCCAGCGGGTTAGAATAATGACCCGGTGGTGTCTGCACATAATGAGGCGGAGCAGTACTCAGACATGGGGGTCCCATAACCTGTGGCTGAATCGGGCGTGTTGGTCTCGGGTACTGCGACCCGGTTTACTCCCAGCAGGTTACTTGGTCCTGCTCCGTGTGTCTGGAAAAGGTTCCTAGGATCATAAACCGGAGGCAGACGAGATTGAGCCTTCTGGTACCTTCTCCTCATCACCTCATTTCATGCGTTCTGCTCCATCGTGAGCTGGAAAGCCTGTGACTGAATCTGCTGTGCTCGGGCATCCAGAGCCGCCCGCTTAGCGGTCATCCTGATGTCTTCCGCCGCCAGGTCTTCTTTGGCTTGTGCTATATCAAGCTTCAACTGTGCCACCTCCGCATCATGTTGAGCCTGATCCGCCGGGTTGACCACGACGGTTAACAGGGTCGTTAACTTGTCCATGAGATTCATCAACACCTGAGCCGGCTAGCGCACAGGGCCTCCTGCCCCGGCTGCCGATGTCCTGGAGGTCATTGCCGCCGCAGTTGATGAATTTAACGCAGGTTGGGTACCTGCCATGAAGATTCCGACTCTGCTCGGCGGCTCAAAGGGGTCGGGAATACTGCTACCATCGGAACAACCCCCAAGCCTGCCGTCTTGCAGTTGATAGAACGAATCCGTCTCACCTATGGACGACTCACCATCCGAGTAGATGGCTGTCTCACTATCGAAACAGATCCTTCCAAAAATTCCCCTCCATGGATGCATCCCATGAAGGCACGCTTCACAGCGGGTTGAGCCCGGGCGGGTCTCGCACGCTGAGCCGTCTCGATGATGTCGGTGCAGATGTTCGGCTCAGGGCCCGGCTCGCCGATCTTGCCGATGAAGACGTGGATTCCGCCAAAGGGGACCCGGTACCCGTACTCGATTGAGTCGGGGTCGGGGCCCTAGCCCGCGTCGTCGATGTAGAGCTTGGTGCAACGACTCCTGGTCATCCGGCCCACAGCGTATCCCTTGAGCCCTTCGAAGCTGCCCTTCAAGAACTCATATCCATCGTGCGTTGGCCCCACGGTGGGCGCCAACTGTCGTGGAATTGTCACGTCAGATATCCTAGCATAACGACTTAGTCGTGGAGCCATCACAACTATCAAGCTTAATGGGGTTAAACGGGACAAAGGACACGTGGTTTATACTGGTTCGGCCCCTTGCGGTGAAGGTAAAAGTCTACGATCTAGTTTTGGGTGGGATTGCTTATGACTCGATAACGAGGGAGCGAATCCGCTTGACCTAGTTCTCGATCTGATGTTTCTTACCCTGAACCACCGCTGGGTCGTCCCTTTATATACAGAGGTCGACGCCCAATGGCTCACAGAGTCCCGGCCGGTTTATAAATAGTGTCTGGCTCGGTCTCTCTATTCCCGTCTTACAATACAAGTTATACATACATGGAGGTTTATCTCTACAGGCCTAAAGTCGCCTCTGGGCCTTGGGCCTTTAAGTGAGCCACCATCCTCAAGTGTCTTCAGTGGGCTTCGTCATAGGTGTGACCCGGCCCCTCCTGGGTGTCTCATGCCTAATAGTTATATCCCCAACAATAGACAACTGCATCATGTGCGTTTTGATGTAGTTTATCTTATTTTAGCTGGGACGTTTTTGGGCCGGCCCGTTTTATGTGACCCTTTGCCACACGCGGCCTCCTACATGTCCCTTCTAGGCGATCGCACTGCTCCGCTGACAGGGAGAGAGATCGAGAACAATCCCCTCTCCTCTCTTGCAGTTTCTCCTGAGGCATCTCTCCCTCGAGCAAAACCGCCATCGCTCGCAGCAACCACCATCGCCCGAGGAACCGCCACCCTCAAGAGGTCCTTATTCCTGCATTTCGCGTCGCTGTCCGCTCCGCGAGCCCTTGCCACTGCGCTCCCGCAACCCTTTCCTGTCCGTTACCATCGCCGCCCCCTCCCCCCTCCCTGCCGCCGTCGCCGCACCCTTTTTTGTGGTACGTTCCGCTTGGCCTCGGTCTTGATCGTCCCCTCGTCTTGTTTTGTGATTCTCGTAGTTTCTATTGTTGTTTTTGCTTGTGTAATTTTTCTGTAGGCAGTTGATTTTATCTTGTTTTGAAGTTGATAGTCGTGTGTAGCAAGGTGGATGTGACGTCCGGATTATTAAGCTACAGTAACCACACACTAATGGTGCCATGTCATCGCCATTAATTTTCTAAACCTCACTTCAATCCAAACCATTAGTCAAATTCAAATTTAAATAGCAAGTCTGCCAGTACGCAGTAGCAGGAGCGGCACCATAGTAGAACAAGAGCGGCACCATAGTAGAATATGCGGGCAGCGCGAGCGGCAGCTGCCAGTACGCCAAGATGTTGAGGACGAAGTTCGGGGCTAGATCATGGAAATCTAGCCCGTAGTAGAACATGAGCCCGCGAACGAAGGGGTGAAGTGGAAACCCCAGTCCACGGACGAAGTGGGCGAGAAACACGACCCTCTCGTGGGGTCCTGGCGTATGACCTTCCCGTCGTCTGGTAGCCGGTGCGCTATGTCTGCGGCCATGTATCCGGCCGCCCGAAGATTCGCGATATCCTTCTCCTTCATGGTGCAAGCCACCCACTTGCCTCCTGCTCCGGACATGTTTAGCTATGTGGAGAAGACTTGGACTAGGGCGCTGGAGCTCGAGGGGGCAAGAGTGGGCAAAGGAGGAAGAAGGCATGGGTAAAAATGGGGAACTCTTATCCCTTTATAGAGGTGACAGAAGCGGTGCGCCTCCCCACTTGCCCGTTGGGAATCACTCACCTCCCAAGCGCCACGATTGATGGCATGGTGGGATTACCCATACCCGTATTGATGAGAATCCCGTGATAAGGGGACACGATCTCTACTTCGACAAGACGTGTCAAGGAAACCGCCTCGCAATATGCGATGTGGCTGGTTGTAGGAAAGCGGTTCCTGCGTACTGGCAGCTGCCGCTCCTGCGTACTAGCAGCTGCCGCTCGCGCTGCCCGCATGCGCCGCTCGCACTTGCTGTTGCTGTGGCTTGCTGATGTGCAACTTACAGTAGGCCCAACTTGCTAATGAAAAGGTTTAAATCAATCTTTTAATAGATGACCCTATGACAATTAGGCCACACATGTGATTGACAATGGCTGGTTGCCTCCTGGTATAAAAATAATTGCACTGTTTAAAATTCGAACTAATATAATTCCAGTAATTTAAAAATATATATAAATCTTTGAAAAATTATATAAAATAATCCGTAACTCGGTTGAAAAAGTTTTATACATGAAAGTTGATCAGAACGACGAGACGAATCCGGATATGCTCTCCGTTCGTCTACCACACGTCCCTATCATAGCGAACCTGCAACCGTCCCCCTATGTTTCATCTGTCCAAAAATGCCAAACTTCGGGAAAACTTTCCCGGATGTTATCCCTCTTCGCCGGCATCGTGTAACCCTGTGTTAGAACATCCCTAGGACCACTTATTATTATGTCATGCATCTATGTGCTTTGTATTTACTGTTTCTTCCCCCTCTTCTTCTTTGGTGGACCCCGAGACCGCTGCCGATGCCCCTATGATCGACTACGTCGATGACGACACTTCTTCCCTTTCAGCGGAGCTTCCAGGCAATCCCCCCTTTGATCATCCCGATATCGCCCATTTCATTCTCTCATGCTTGAATTAGATTTTGCTAATGTAATTGATTGCTCCTATTCTAATGCATAGCCTGCTTTTGTATGTGCTATTTTACCTTACCTGCTTATCCTATACTGCTTAGTATATGTTGGCTATTGACCCATCAGTGACCCCCACCTTGGCGTTGTTGCCCCTGCTTCATCATTGACGCCTCGATCAATGTGACCGACGACCAGAACCTGACATCTCACATCACCTCACGCCCCTTTTGTTGCTCGAATCTGCAGAGTTACCATCGAGTTTCGAGGGTGATACCTCACACATCACTCCTGATGAGATCTTTGTAGTGTAGCTATTTGGTCGTGGTCATCGGGGGTGATTCCTCCTTAACCTCTTCCGATACGACTCTGTCGTGCAACCGCTCAAGTGTGAACCTCGAGGGTGGTTCCTCTTATATTCACCTTGATGATTACATCGAGTGGAATACACCGAGGGTGATTCCTCGGGTTTTCCCCTTGATGTTTGGACACACGATTACCTTGACTTTACTTGAGACCTTGGTGAAAGTCGGGCGGGCCCGGAGAGCACCCGCAAGATAATTACGTGGCACGGCCGGGCATTCTAGGCCCTTGTCGTAAGTCCACGAGACGGGGCGATGGCGTCACTTTCAATCATGAGTCTCTGCTCGTCTCCACAAGCTAATAATACACTATGGTTTGGGTATTTGTTCTGAGTTGGCCTTTGGCCTTTACGCACCAACCACCACGCGAGAATAGTTATGGGCCTCGACGTCGTGGTATCAGCCGAAGCTTTGTCAGACGTCCAATTCAGCATTGTGGTCCTGTTGGGCCAGTGCCATCCAGTATGAGGTGGTGCTCGTCCCGGCTTGTCGCACAACGACCCGGAGTGCAACGGGCGATGGGCCCAGACCCCTGAGTGCTTAGGATGTAGACCGGCGAGGACCTCTCTGCTGAACCTAGGTAGGTCCGCGACGTTTTGATCTTCCGAGGCCGGGCATTGACCCAGAAAAGTGTGTCCAGCCAGAGTAATCAAGCGTGTTGGAAAACGTGGTGCACCCCTGCAGGAAAGATTATCTATTAATAGTCGTGTCCACGGTAACAGACGTTCAGACTTATATCTTGATCTTATACAACTACAAATGGATACTTGGATATGTGGCTCCGGGATTGCTTTCTCGCAGGGAGTCGAGGAAGGATCTCTGGGTGTTGTTTCTACAACATGTTTGTTAAATTAAAATGATATTCTTTACTCTTCTACATGCTGCAAGATGCTTGGAGCTGCTTGAAGATGCTAGTCTTCAATAGGCTAGGCCTTCCCCCTCTATTCTGGCATTCTGCAGTTCAGTCCACAGATACAAAACTTTCATTTGATATCAATGCATACTTAGTATAGATCTGATGCTTGCGAGTACTTTGGATGAGTACTCATGGTTGCTTTTGCTACCCCTTTCCCTCCTTCTTTCTTCTTTCCGGTTGATGCAACCAGATGGTGGATCCTTGGAGCCAGATGCCACTCCCGTCGACTACTACTACGAGGAGACCGACGACGACCAGGAGTAATTAGGAGGTCCCAGGCAGGAGGCCTTGCCTCTTCGATTGTGTTGCTTTTGTGCTAGCCTCCTTAAGGCATCCTTGTTTAACTTATGTTTGTACTCAGATATTGTTGCTTCCGCTGACTCTTGTGTATCGAGCTATGTATTCTAGCCCTCGAGGCCCCTATCTTGTAATATAAAGCTTGTATTATTTTAATTGCGTCTAGAGTTGTGTTGTGATATCTTCTCGCGAGTCCCTGATCTTGATCATACACATTTACGTGTATGATTAGTGTACGATTGAATCGGGGGTGTCACAAGTTGGTATCAGAGCCGACTGCCTGTAGGATCCCCCTTTCCAACTCCTTTGCCGAAGTTGAGTCTAGTCTTTGAAAAACTATTTTACTAACATGGTTGTGTGGCTTATTGGCCCACATCGCCAATAGGTGTTATTAGGATCTTTTACTCCTCATCTATACTCTGGGACTCCGATCTCTCTTCTATTCGGGTTAAATAATTTTGTTAACTCTAACTCTAGCTTCTCGAAAATACTTTCTCCCAGAGAGCCCCTCACTTCAGATGATTGCTTGGTGCACCAGAAGATTCTAAAGATACTCTCCGAAGTTTTCTCGAGACCCTTGTGCCCTTAGACATTGCAATCCCTACCACCGATAATCCTTATGTGTAACTACTATGTTGTCGTTCATACCTTCATCCCCAGTTGCTCTTGTTATTACAAGATGTCCTGAAATACTCTTCGATGTTCTGAGAATTCTTTATGCTTACTGCCCTGCAGTTCCTTGCCGCATGAATATCCCTATGGATAATTACTCGCTCTTTTCGAGTATCCATTCATTCCCCGTTATTCTTATGCTTCATAAGATACTTTGTAATACAATCTGAGCTTTCAATGACCTCTATCGCCTATTCCTCTAGAAGGTCTTACCTGCCTACACTCTGGTTAATTCCATATGTCTAGCAATATCCATTGACGTCCTTTGTCATTATCATCTTGAGTCTTTTGATTTGATATATTTGTGTCGCAATCATCAGTTGATCCTTATAGATTATCTTTCCGGCTCAGACGTCTTCTTGAATATGAGCTGGTTCTCGGCCAATCAGATTGCCATCGGTTGTGCCCTAAGTCTATTCAACTTATCTATTCTTGATCAGAGCGTTTGCTTATGATCCCTTGATCTGGGAATCATAATTCCTTTGCATTTGAACTCTGAATTAGTCAGTTGCTTCTATAATCTGATATCCTTGCATTCTTTCTACTTCTGGTTGAGTACTGATGCTCACATCAGATCCCTTGTGAACCACTAGATCCTTTGTGGGGTTCTATCCGACATCATTCTTCATATACAGTAACCTTGTGAGCTTTTCCTCGGATACATAATGCCTTTGGTAAATTGTATCTTCTGCTTCCTCAAACATGCTCTACTCCGAGCTTGAGTTATTTACTCGTGAAGTTTGACCCTGCAACTTCGTAGAAGACGAGAAGTAAATGGAAGGTTATGCATTGATGAAGTGGGAGTCGACCTTGAACCTTTGTGTTCATGCCCATGGAACCGGTGTGGAACTTACCATGGAAGCTTCTTGTAATAATAATCCCCTTCTGATGAGTTCATATTGTGGCTATGCTTGGTCCTTGGCAACCGTGGTTTCGACCATGACTGTTATCCTTCGATTGCATTTCTCAGACGAGTTAAAGTACTTGTCTTCTTCAGATCATTTCACCTGTCAAGCCTCTACTTTGATCTACCTTCGAGTGTTACCCTGTAGTATCTCGAGAATATCACAGAACTACATAACTTCTTATGAGTTTTTCATCAACTATTATTCTCGCGGATTCAAATTTTGCACGGGTTCTGAGTTGTTAGACACTCGAGAACACCGATAATTGATTCAAGTCTCCATTGCTTTCTTTAACCTTTCTCGTAACCTAACATATCTGAACAGTGATAATTCCCTGCTTATGTTAACACCTCGGTGTACAACTCTGTCAGTAAGACCTTGTTACTATTGTTGATGACATTCCGGTAGCCACCGATGGACGAGAACTTTGCCTATTGGTCCGCCTCGTCTTAACGAGTAGGAAAATGGTTCTCTTCGTCCCTCATCCTTGGTACAAACGTTGTTGCCAACATAACTGACAGGTTGTCCTCAGACTTGCCTTGCTATCATGACCGTGCAAATGTTAGCACCCTTCCTGCTTTTAACCCACATGGTGGGCCCATTGTCGGTGTCAAAACTGGCGGATCTCGGGTAGGGGGTCCCGATCTATGCGTCTAGGCTGATGGTAACAGGAAGCGAGGGAAACAACCTTTACCCAGGTTTGGACCCTCTCGATGGAGGTAAAACCCTACTTCCTGCTTGATTATTATTGAAGATATGGGTAGTACAAGAGTAGATCTACCACGAGATCATAGAGGCTGAACCCTAAGAGCTAGCCTATGATGGTATGATTGTAATTTTGATCGGCCTTCTAAGGACCAACCTCTCCGGTTTATATAGACACCGGATAGGGCTAGGGTTCACATGGAGTCGGTTACAAGGAAGGAAACACAATATCCGGCTCGCCAAGCTTGCCTTCCATGCAAAGGAGAGTCCCATCCGGACACGGGACAGAGTCTTGAGTCTTGTATCTTCATGCTTCAATAGTCCGGACGATGTATATAGTCCGGCGGTCCAGATACCACCTAATCCAGGACTCCCTCAGTAGCCCCTGAACCAGGCTTCAATGACGATGAGTCCGGCACGCAGTCTTGTCTTCGGCATTGCAAGGCGGGTTCCTTCTCCGAATACTCCAAAGTAATTTATCGAACACGTAGACCGTGTCCGGATCCGCAAAATGATCTTCACACACCACTGTAGAGAGAGAATGATATTTCACAAATGCAATCTGCCGACAACTTTTTAGACAACGTGACATGTCATTAAGATCGGGTCATTATTTGAACCGCTTTCCTACAACCAGCCACATCGCATATTGCGAGGCGGTTTCCTTGACACGTCTTGTCGAAGTAGAGATCATGTCCCCTTATCACGGGATTCTCATCAATACGGGTATGGGTAATCCCACCATGCCATCAATCGTGGCGCTTGGGAGGTGAGTGATTCCCAACGGGCAAGTGGGGAGGCGCACCGCTTCCGTCACCTCTATAAAGGGATAAGAGTTCCCCATTTTTACCCATGCCTTCTTCCTCCTTTGCCCACTCTTGCCCCCTCGAGCTCCAGCGCCCTAGTCCAAGTCTTCTCCGCACAGCTAAACATGTCCGGAGCAGGAGGCAAGTGGGTGGCTTCCATCGTGAAGGAGAAGGATATCGCGAATCTTTGGGTGGCCGGATACTTGGCCGTAGATATAGCGCACCGGCTACCAGACGACGGGCAGATCATACCCCAGGACCCCACGAGAGGGTCGTGTTTCTCGCCCACTTCATCCGTGGATTGGGGTTTCCACTTCACCCCTTCGTTCGCGGGCTCATGTTCTACTACGGGCTAGATTTCCATGATCTAGCCCCAAACTTCGTCCTCAACATCTCGGCGTTCATCCTCGTATGCAAGGCCTTCCTCCGCATCAAGCCTCATTTCTGCTTGTGGCTGCAAATCTTCTGCGTGAAGCCGAAGATTGTGAGCGGCCAGCAAGCGGAATGCGGAGGAGCCATGGTGGGTAAGATGCCCAACGTCACCTAGCTTGACAGCTCCTTTTCGGAAACCGTGAAGGGGTGGCAGTAGGGGTGGTTCTACATCACCAAGCCACACGACGCCAACTGGACGGCGGCCCCCGAGTTCCGATCCGGAACCCCCATGCGGCTCACCTCCTGGGAAAAGAAGGGCTGTCCTGGGGCGAATCTACAGAGCTGACCGGACTCCAAAAATGCATCAAGAGCATGAAGGACAAGAACATCAAGCTTGTCAACGTGGTCCAGGTCATGCTCGTTCACCGGATTCTGTCGTGCCAAAGGCGGGCATTCAATCTGTGGGAGTTCGTCCCGGTCGAACACCAGACGCTTTAGAGGCTCTACGGCATGAAGCACAAAGACGCGTGGAAGGCGTTGTTCAAGGCCTCCGAAGTAACTCCTCCCACATCCGAGGACCGTGGGCTTCATGCCACGCGTCCTCCTAGTCAGGTGAGTTCTTAGGCTACCACCGGATTCGGTTGTTCCCAATATATTCATGGGGGAGCCTTAAGTAATTGTGCATATTTGTTCAGGATTATGTGGAGACAGCGGAGCAGATTGACTATCCGGCTCCGCTGCCAGAAAGCCCAGCTAATGCTCTCCTGACGGAGATGCTGGTCCCGGTGCCCTACAAGGTGCCGGAGAAGAAGGCCGATAAGAAGGCCCCAGGGATCCGAAAGGGTCTCTGACGTAAGGTTGCGCCAGAAGCCTCATCCAAAGACGACAAGAAACACTCCTCCCCCGAAGGGGAGGAAGAAGAAGAAGGGACCGCCCCACCCGGAGAGGGTGAGGGGCCCGAGAAGGCAGACCAGGGGGCCGGAAAAGGCCCTCGGTGCAAGGCCGTCATACCCACGTCGTCTGATGACGACGAGACAGATTCCTCCCGCGGAGGTGGGGGGAAGCAAGAAGAAACTCTACCTCCCCACACTGGGGAGGAGAAAAAGAGGAAAGCCGCCCTGGAGGGGGAGGCTGGGTCATCCAAGAAGGGAAAGGTGTCCCTTCCGGACTACTCCGCCACGGCCGCCCATAGCGAGGAGGGGTGGCTGCCCAGGGGGAAGCCACTAGCGCGATCGTAAGTATCCGCACCCTGTAATGACTTTACTTCACAGTCTTTTTATAACACCGAACATATATGCAGTCCGGCCAGGGTTCATCCCGAGGTATCTTCTTCGGATGGATCCCTGAGCGATTCGGAGATGAACTCGCTCCCGACGGCCACCACTCCTCAACCCGCGGATGACACGGAGGTGTTGTCCCGAAGGATCCCAAAGCGGGGGGAGGTGATTCTGGAGACGCCCCAAGGCCGAATTCCAGATGTCGGACATGCGGGGTTCAAGATCCCCGCGGATCGTGTTGGTGAGAGCCACAGTAGGCTGGGCTCTCAGCTGAACACTGTTCCGGAGCCTTTAGTGGTTCCAGACTCAGGCTGGCAGCCCCTTGTTAGGGAGGGCGAGCTGTCTGTGTCGAGGACTTCCGTTGCGCCTAGGCGCCGGATTGTCTGTTGGAAGCGCTTCGCGGCGCCTCCATGGATGAAGAGCACCGTACTCTTATGAGTGCGGTGATTCAGAAGGTTTCGTCCGCCAAGAACGGGCTAACCGAAGCTTGCACCAGCCTCCTGACAGGCTTTGAGGTAAGTAAAAAATATGTGAAATTACCACCCGATAGGTAGTAGCCCCTGATACTCTATTTGGTGTTTGAAAAGAAAAATCAAACGGAGGGTCAATTATAATCCGCAGGAGTCTGATAATAAGTGTTAATGTGAATAAGCAGGCTGTGCTGCTTGCCGCTGCTGTCCGCACAGCCGAGATCGCCGGACTAAAGCGGGATCTGGAGCAGGCGCAGGGAGAGCTCGAACTCACGAAGAAGCAGCTCGAAGAGAGAAAAGGTGAGTAATTCCCCGCTCTCACATAATGAATGGTATATAAAATTAGTTATTCTAACGATGAAGCATCGTGATTTTGTAACAGGGGCCACCATCGAAGTGGCCTCTCTGAAGAAAGCGCTGTTCGAGGCCAAAGACAAGGCAGCCTTGGAACGCACAGAGCGCGGGAAGCAAAATGCCAGAGTGGGCGAGGTACAACAAGAGCTCCAGGAGCTCGGCAAAAGGTTCGAGTGCGTGGAGCATGAGCTTAAGGCGAAAGAGGCCGAGCTTGCGAAGGCCCTTGCTAGTATAAAATATGCCAAGGCCGAAGCCGAGAAGGCACAACAGGAAGTCCAGGAGGCCAAAAAGATAGCGGCGGGTAAGAAATTCTTTATGCAAAGCAAACATGTGGAGGAGGCGTTTCTTTTACTTACCCGAGTTCGGAGCTCTCCAGGGGCATTCGCAGATCTGCCACGCAGCGTATCAGATGCCGCGGAGTTCTACCGTGCCCAGGAGGGGAGCTCAATGGAGAAGTTGTTCTGGTCCCTGTATGCTGGGGCCGAACATCCAATGCCTTTGAGTGACCAACTGAAGCAGTTGGTCGAACTCCATAGGGCGGCCGAAACAGCTATGAAAGATTTCATAGTCCGGATGTGCCCTGGTGAGCCCCTGCCGGCTAGCTACTTCGGCCTGATCATGCGGATGGTGAATGCCTGTCCGCGGCTCAAAGTCATCAAGCGATCCATTTGCATTGAGGGTGCCCGCCGGGCCTTTGCCCACGCGAAGGTGCATTGGGGCAAGCTGGATGCGGAGAAGCTGGTGAAGGACGGGCCGCCGGAGGGCAAGGCGCATCGCTATCCGGAGAAGTATTACGATGGCGTTATGAAGGGCGCTCGTCTTGTAGACGATGAATGTACCAAGGACACAATTTTAGAATGAATTCACTTCTGTCATGTTTGTAATTTAAGGACGAAGTTACTTGCTCTATGTAGCACTATTGTTATTTAAAATATTACCTTCTGTGCGGCTGTTTATAAAATTCTGAAAGTAGGCTAGTCATCGGCTTCTGCCCCCACGTAACTAGTACTTGGGTGTTCATGGAAACCCGGAAACTCTTTATCCAAATGTTTGGTCCCTTAAGGAGGTGTCCGGCGCAGCGAACAAGGCAATCGGACTATGAGGCTTTATAACTTTCACTTAGCCATAGAAGTCTACAATTTTAAATTTCGGCGAAGCCCCTAGAACCCGGAAGGCCGAATTGGGGCGCTATATACGCCTAGATCGGACGAAGCCGATTTATCGCCTAAAGCGGAAAAATCTTTAAGGATTTTAAGACCTCTCGAACAGCGACCAGCTCTCGCCACATCATGCCGGTCAGTTTTCGGCTTTCTCTACCGAGGTGCTCTTTCGGGAGAACCGGGACACAATCGCAGTAGTTCTCCCTGCGCTACCTTAGTCGATATAACGGAACGTAAGGTACCAAAACAAGGGAGCCGGGCTAACCCAACTTTAGACCCAAGACATGATTCGGAGCTGATACATATAGTGCTATAAGTTCGGGGTGCCGCACTGTTGAAAGTGTTCGGACTTGACTTGCCATATTATGGGGCGCCATCAGAAGCCCGTGGCAAACTGAACGTACCAAGGTGTACGGATGCAATATCAAATAAACATTTTGCGAGAAAAAAATGCTCAAATAAGACTGATAAGCTGACGCTATATGTGATCTCCCATTGATGAATAATACGTTTAAGCGTATGTTTACAATGAATGCATTAAGCGGAGATAAATATGACTATTTGACATGTCCTATCCAGGGGAAGATCTCATACAGATAGATAAAACAGGTATAACAATCGTAAATAGATTCCACCTGGTTGTTTCCTTCTGTGTGCAAAGCCTGTTGCCTCCTTGGTTTTCTCTCCTATGTAAGTCCGGCAATCCGGCTCTTCTGAAGAGGCTGCACTAAAGCAATGTCCTGAAAGGTAAAAGGGAATGATTATGAAGGTATGTTGCGGTGATACCGCACTGTTGACTGAGTCACTGCTACGCCTCCACCTGTGCCCATGGTATTTTGAGTGCGTAATTGTGTACGCGTGGCAAGAATGCTGCTTTAATGGAGTGTGAGTGGAGGCCGGACTGCTAATCGCGCTCTTGGCGTGCCTGATGATCCTGTTGCGGGGTGCTCTGGACTCGCTTCACGGTGGTTGAGGTTGTCATCGCCGGATTGGTGGTTTGCCGGAGGAGGCCGCATTGTACCTCTGCCGTGAAGGCTGCAGTATGATCTTCTGTACGGAGAGAGCGGTCCATGTTTCCGTTGACTATTATGACCCCGCGCGGGCCTTGCATCTTGAGCTTGAGGTATGCATAGTGTGGTACCGCATTGAATCTAGTGAATGCGGTTCGTCCGAGCAGTGCGTGGTAATCACTACAAAAAGGGACGATATCGAAGATTAACTCTTCGCTTCGGAAGTTGTCCGGAGATCCGAAGACCACTTCCAATGTTATAGAGCCTGTACAGCAGGCCTCTAATCCAGGAATTACACCTTTAAAGGTGGTTTTGGTGGGCTTGATCCTTGAGGGATCGATGCCCATTTTGCGCACTGTGTCCTAATAAAGCAGGTTCAGGCAGCCGCCGCCGTCCATAAGGACTCGTGTGAGGTGGAATCCGTCGATGATTGGGTCTAAGACCAATGCGGCTGAGCCGCCATGACGGATGCTAGTAGGATGATCCCTACGATCAAAGGTGATCGGACAAGCTGACCATGGGTTGAACTTGGGGGCGACTGGCTCCATCGCGTAGACGTCCCGTAATGCTCGCTTCCATTCCCTCTTGGGGATGTGAGTGGCGTAGATCATGTTGACCATTTTCACCTGGGGGGGATTTCTTCTTTCCCCCCGTGTTCGGACGCCGGGGCTCCTCGTCATCGTTGCTGTGCAACCCCTTGTCCTTGTTTTCGACATTTATTTTGCCGGCCTGTTTGAATACCCGGCAGTCTCTGTTGGTGTGGTTAGATGGCTTGTCCGGGGTGCCATGAATTTGGCACGAGCGCTCAGTATATGGTCCAGACTGGACGGTCCCTGATTGTTTCTTTTGAACAGCTTCTTCCGCTGACCGGACTTGGATCCGCTGAATCCGGCGTTTACTGTCGTGTCTTCAGTGTTGTCGCCGTTGTTCCGTCGCTTATGTCTGTTGCATCGTGGCTTGCCGTTACTATCGCGGACATCCGAAGTGCCGGAATGTGGCGTGGTGCCGCTGCGAGCCAATCAGCTATCCTTGCCCGTGCAAAAGCGGGCCATTAATGTTGTGAGGGCTGCCATGGACTTGGGTTTTTCCTGGCCGAGGTGTCGAGCAAGCCACTCGTCACGGATATTATGCTTAAAAGCCGCCAGGGCTTCGACGTCCGGACAGTCGACTATTTAGTTCTTTTTAGTTAGGAACCGGGTCCAGAATTTCCTGGCTGACTCTCCGGGCTGTTGAGTAATGTGGCTCAAGTTATCGGCGTCCGGTGGTCGCACATATGTGCCCTGGAAGTTGTCGAGGAATGCGTATTCCAGGTTTTCCCAACTGCCAATGGAATTCGCTGGCAGGCTGTTTAGCCAGTGCCGAGCTGGTCCTTTGAGCTTAAGGGGAAGATACTTGATGGCGTGTAGATCGTCTCCGCAGGCCATGTGAATGTTGAGAAGGAAATCTTCGATCCACACTGCGGGGTCTATTGTGCCATCGTATGATTCGATGTTTACGGGTTTGAACCCTTCTAGGAATTCATGACCCATCACTTCGTTAGTGAAGCAGAGGGGGTGTGCGGCGCCTTTGTGCTGGGCTATGTGGCTAGGCAGTTTGAATTGGTCTGGGTTGCTGGGTTCGGCCCGACCGGACTTGTTGATAGTGTATCCGGCGTGACGGTCATCGTCGCGCGCTGGGGTGCACCCCCATGATCCGTAGATCGATCTTGGCTGTCCTGCTCTGTTTTCCAGTATATCTTGTAGGTCTTGCCTATTGCCCCGGGCCGTGGTGTATTGGCGTGGGGGAACGGGCTTGTATTCGGGCTAATATCCCGTTTTATCCCGGCCACGGGGTGGTCGGTCAGCCATTTGGCGCTCGAGTCCGTATTCCTCGGCTGCCAGGACTTCAGTCCATCTATCTGTGAGCAGGTCTTGATCAGCCTGGAGTTGCTGCTGCTTCTTCTTCAGGCTCCTTGCAATGGCAATAAGCCGGCGCTTGAAGCGCTCCAGCTCCACGGGATCCTCGGGCATGCCGAACTCGTCGTCGCCGAGGCTAATCTCTTCTTCAGAGGGGGGCATATAGTTGTCCTCCTCCGGATATCCGTCAGTGGCCTGTTCGTCTGGGCTGACCTGCTCATCTTCCTGTTTGGCATGCTCGAAGGCGGGCTGGTCAGGGTTGTATTCCTCTTCGGCACCCTCCGAATTGCTTTCATCTCTGGGGCCGGTATTGCTGTGGCGGGGCTTGGAGCGGCGCCAACGCCGCCCGTGCTTTGCCTTTCTCCCTCAGGGGTTATCCTCCGTTGCCTCGTCGCCATTGGTTTCCTTCGAAGTGTCCACCATGTATATATCGTATGAGGAAGTGGCCGTCCACCGCCCTGTGAGCGGTGGCTCCTGTACTTCTCCTGCATCCCCGTCTATACCGTCGATGTCTTCGGAGTCCAAGTCAAGCACGTCAGTTAAACCGTCGACCGTGGCAATGAAGTGGATGGTGGGTGGGCAGCGAATTCCTTCGTCGCCCGCGTCCCACTCAAGCCGGACATAGTTCGGCCCAGAGCCTCCTGACAACGAGAGAGACTTTAATGAGTTCAGCATGTCGCCAAAGGGCGAGTGCTGGAAGATATCCGCAGCGGTAAACTCCATTACCGGAGCCCAACCTGGCTCGGCTGGCACGAGGGTGTGTGGACTGGAACCAAAAACCGAACGAGTCTGGGGGCCCAGGGTTACAGGCTTCCACAGAGGTGAGACCTGTATTCGGCTCCACCGCCGATGAGTGTGCGGCCTGCGGGGCGGGGTCCACCCCTCCGTCCTTAGGCAACGCAACCTGCTCTGGATTTAGATCCAAGGCTTTTACTGAAGGGGTGATATCCCGAGCATCGTTCGACGACAGGTCTAAGCTGTGCTCATCGTGATTGTTCGGTGCTCCTGGCGCAGGCCCAAATCCGTCGAAGATCAAGTCTCCGTGAATATCCACCGTGTAGTTAAAGTTTCCGAACCTGACCTGGTGGCTAGGGGCGTAGCTGTCGATTTGCTCCAGATGGCCAAGCGAATTGGCCCGCAGTGCGAAGCCATCGAACACGAAGATCTGTCCGGGAAGAAAAGTCTCCCATTGGACCATGTTGTTGACGATTGAAGGCGCCATCAAGCCTTCAAGCGACGACACAGAGGAACTCTCAATGAAAGCACCAATGTCGGTGTCAAAACCGGCGGATCTCGGGTAGGGGGTCCCGATCTGTGCGTCTAGGCTGATGGTAACAGGAAGCGAGGGACGCAATGTTTACCCAGGTTCGGGCCCTCTCGATGGAGGTAAAACCCTACTTCCTGCTTGATTAATATTGAAGATATGGGTAGTACAAGAGTAGATCTACCACAAGATCGTAGAGGCTAAACCCTAAGAGCTAGCCTATGATGGTATGATTGTAATTGTGATCGGCCTTCTAAGGACCAACCTCTCCGGTTTATATAGACACCGGAGAGGGCTAGGGTTCGCATGGAGTCGGTTACAAGGAAGGAAACACAATACCCGGATCGCCAAGCTTGCCTTCCACGCAAAGGAGAGTCCCATCCGGACACGGGACGGAGTCTTGAGTCTTGTATCTTCACGCTTCAATAGTCCGTACGATGTATATAGTCCGGCGGTCCAGATACCTCCTAATCCAGGACTCCCTCACCCATAACCCACAGTTCCACAGGATAGAAACCTGACTCTCTTGTACATCCCTGCTTTCCAAAACTGTTCCTCGTGCTTGGCTTCATATGTACATCACGAGCCACCCACCTAGTGATCTATTCTGTTATCAGACGCACTACTTATTCCCATTGCTCGGAACCCCTTTCACCCTCTGTTTTTGGCAACGAACAATTGTCTACCCGGATGAAGCTTCTTATTGCACCTTCTTACCTTGCCCTCGAGGACTTTGTTGAATTTCAACTCGAGAGATGCCTCTATGCCATGCTCAATGAGATAGCCCCCCAGGTACCTATCTTGTGTTGAGTTACGTCCTTCCCGAGTCATTCCCCCATACTACACCCCTTAAATCTCGGGACGAGATTTCTTGTAGTGGAGGAGAATTGTGACGCCCAGATAATTAAGCTATAGTAACCACACACTGATGGTGCCATGTCATCGCCATTAATTTTCTAAACCTCACTTCAATCCAAACCGTTAGTCAAATTCAAATTTAAATAGCAAGTGAAAATATTACTTCTTCAAACATTAAATTAAAAATGTAGGGTTGGTTGCAAATATCCAGTAGATAATTATCATAGTGTAGCCAACACTTAATAAAATAATTTAAATTCTCAAAAACATTTAAACGGCGGGCCCAAACAATATTTTAATTGCTTTTAATTTATGTGTACAATCCAAACTATTGTTAAATAAATTCCATACTTTTAGAGGCAATGTTTAAATCTGCAATGCTAATTATGGACCAAGTCTTATATTTTATAAAACTAGTATACATTTAAAAATAAAAGCAAAGCAGAAAATAAAATAAGTAAAGGCACAAAATAAAGAGAAAAGATAAAGCCTCCGCCCGGGCCACTTGGCCCATCTAGCTAAACATCTAGCCCAACCGATACCCCCACTCACCCCCTCCTCATGCTACAGGAGCAGGGGAGCCGTGGCTGGCATCCATGGCGCCCCGGCCAGGTGCCGGCCATCCCGCGGCTCCCCCTGTTGGTTAAGAGCGCCCCAACAGCCTCCCTCCCCCTCTGGAACCCTAGCCTCCGAAATTTCCCCTCCTCTCGTGCTTCTCCTCTGTTCCTCGTGCACGAGCTGCCGTTAACGCGCCATCGCCGCCATCGCGGCCACCGTCATCACCTACACGCGGGAGGACGTCCAGGAGGTCCAGCGTGGCCGTCTTCGTCCGTCCCGAGCATCAACTCGAGCGGAGCCGCCTCGTACGCTCGCCATCTAGCTGATCTTCGCCGCGTACATCACCGGCCGCCATCATCGTTTACCTCGTCACCGGTCCACCCAGACCGTCCCCGAGCGCGCCAATGGACTCTTGGTGAGGAAATCTCTGGACCCCCCTTCCTCTGCCTCGATCCGGTCGTCGTTTGCCGTCCCCAAGCCTATCCAATCTCGCGTGTACGCGTACATTCGAGTGTGCGTGCTCTAAGCTGCTGCTCTGCCTTGCGCTGCTGCTGCTCTTTGCTGACCGCGCTGCTACTACAGCCGCTTGAGCTGCACTAGTGCTGCTCCTGCGTACTGGCTGCTGCCGCTCATGCTACCCGCATGCACCGCGCGCACCTGCTGCTCTGCTGCTGTTGCGAGGAGCTGCTGCCTGCTTGCTGTTGTTGCGGCTGCTCACTGCTACTCTTGCCAAGCTGCTGCTCCTGCTACTATGCTCCTCCTCACCACTGCTGTTGCCTTGGCTGCTACGGCCGCTACTGTCGATGCTGCCACCAGGAACTCCTAGCCGGCCATGGAGCTCATGCTCCTTGTTCCCATCCGTGGCACAAAAAATACACATGGGTCGGCCAGTTAGTTTAGGGTTAGGATTAGATTAGTAGTTTGTTTAGCCTGATGTGCAACTTACAGTAGGCCCAACTTGCTAATTAAAAGGTTTAAATCAATCTATTAATAGATGACCCTATGACAAGTAGGTCACACATGTCATTGACAGTGGCTGGTTGCCTCCTGGTATGAAAATAATTGCACTGTTTAAAATTTGAATTAATATAATTCCAGTAATTTAAAAAATATTTAAATTTTTGAAAAATTATATAAAATAATCCATAACTCGATTGAAAAAGTTGTATACATGAAAGTTGCTCAGAACGACGAGACGAATCCAGATACGCTCTCCGTTCGTTTGCCACACGTCCCTAGCATAGCAAACCTGCAACCGTCCCTTTCGTTTCATCTGTCCGAAAATGCCAAACTTCGGGAAAACATTCCCGGATGTTATCCCCCTTCGTCCGCATCATGTAACCCTGCATTAGAACACATCTAGCACCGCTTATTGTTATGTCATGCATCTATGTGCTTTGTATTTACTGTTTCTTCCCCCTCTTCTTTGGTAGACCCCGAGACCGCTGCCGATGCCCCTGTGATCGACTACGTCAACAACGACACTTATTCCCTTTCAGTGGAGCTTCCAGGCAAGCCCCCCTTTGATCATCCTGATATTGCCCATTCCATTCTATCATGTTTGCATTAGATTTTGCTACTATAATTGATTGCTCCTATTCTGCTGCATAGCCTGCTTTTGTACCTTACGTGCTTATCCTAAACTGCTTAGTATAGGTTGGCTAGTGACCCATCAGTGACCCTCACCTTGTCCTTGTTGCCCCTGCTTCATCATCGACGCCTTGATCAACATGACCGATGACCATAGCCCGACATCTCACATCAAGTCGCGCCCCTTTTGTTGCTCGACTCTGTAGAGTTACCATCGAGTGTTGAGGGTGATACCTCACACATCACTCCTGATGAGATCTCTGTAGTGTAGCTATTTGGTCGTGGTCATCAAGGGTGATTCCTCCTTAACCACTTTCGATACGACTCTGTCGTGCAACCCCTCAAGTGTGAACCTCGAGGGTGGTTCCTCTTACGTTCACCTTGTTGATTACATCAAGTGGAATACACCGCGGGTGATTCCTCGGGGTTTCCCCTTGATGTTTGGACGCACGGTTACCTTGACTTTACGTGAGACCTTTGTGAAAGTCGGGCGGGCATGGAGAGCACCCGCAAGATAATTACGTGGCATGGTCAGGCATTCTAGGCCCTTGTCGTAAGTCCACGAGACAGGGCGACGGGGTCACTTTCAATTGTGAGTCTCTGCTCGTCTCTGCAAGCTAATAATACACTATGGTTTGGATTTGTTCTGAGTTGGCCTTTGGCCTTTACACACCAACCACCACGCGAGAATAGTTATGGGTCTCGGCGTCGTGGTATCAGCCGAACCTTTGTTGGACGTCCAGTTCAGCATTGTGGGCTTGTCGGGCCAGTTCCATCCAGTATGAGGTGATGCTTGTCCCGACTCATCGCACAACGACCCGGAGTGCAACGGGTGATGGGCCTAGACCCCGGAGTGCTTAGGATGTAGACCCGGGGACCTCTCTGCTGAGCCTAGGTAGGGCTGCGACATGTTGACCTTCCGAGGCCGGGCATTGACCCAGGAAAGTGTGTCCGACCAGAGTAATCAAGTGTGTTGGAAAACGTGGTGCACCCCTGCAGGGAAGATTATCTATTAATAGTCTTGTCCACGATAACGGACATTCAGACTTATATCCTGATCTTATACAACTACAAATGGATACTGGGATATGTGGCTCCGGGATTGCCTTCTCGCAGGGAGTCGAGGAAGGATCTCTGGGCATTGTTTCTACAACATGTTTGTTAAATTAAAATGTTATTCTTTACTCTTCTACATGCTGCAAGATGCTTGGAGCTGCTTGGAGATGCTAGTCTTTGATAGGCTAGGCCTTCCCCCTCTATTCCGGCATTCTACAGTTCAGTCCATAGATACAAACCTTTCATTTGATACCAATGCATACTTGGTATAGATGTGATGCTTGCGAGTACTTTGGATGAGTACTCACGGTTGCTTTGCTACCCCTTTTTCCCCTTCTTTCTTCTTTCCGGTTGATGCAACCAGATGGTGGATCCTTGGAGCCAGATGCCACCCCCATCGACTACTACTACGTGGAGACCGACGACGACCAGGAGTAGTTAGGAGGTCCCAGGCAGGAGGCCTTGCCTCTTCGATCGTGTCGCTTTTGTTCTAGCCTCCTTAAGGCATCCTTGTTTAACTTATGTCTGTACTCAGATATTGTTGCTTCCGCTGACTCTTGTGTATCGAGCTATGTATTCTAGCCCTCGAGGCCCCTGGCTTGTAATATAATGCTTGCAATATTTTAATTGTGTCTGGAGTTGTCTTGTGATATATTCCCGTGAGTCCCTGATCTTGATCATACACATTTGTGTGTATGATTAATGTACGATTGAATCAGGGGCATCACAGTGGATCTAGGGTTTCGTGAGATTTTTGCTGCTTTTGTTGCTTATATCTGTCACTTCATCCTTGTGCTGCAGGCAAACGCCATGTCTTCGCCGAGCAGAGTGGGAGGAGGAGTTCAGGGTATGTGGAGTGCTTATTTTAGGCATTGTTTATTTTGTTTGATGTTTATCTAGTTTCCTAATTCATCCTGCATATTGGTTTATGCTTTGTTAGTTGTCAGCGTTCGTTTGCATTATTTTGTCAAGTGATGTTTTGTAATTTCTGTTTCTGGTTCTTTTTGAATCCAGTAGGTGATTGTAGTGCTCATAATGATACACCAATTGGCTCTTGTTGTCCTGGTGGTAAGGATCATGGTGTCGAGGGAGGACATCAAGTGAATTCGCCGATTGAATCTTCTCCCATAAGTGTGGCCCTCCTTCTGGTATGTGATCGGGTTGTTTATTTTTGTGTATGCTGGTTACTTGATGTTGTACAAATTGGCGTTGCCTTGCTGTATCTAGTCCGACATTTTGTTGGGAACAAATGTGAAGTTAGTGTATGCAGCACTGCATTTATTTGTATATGTGAACTCCACTATATGTATGTGCGAACTGCATTGTTGTTTTATTCACGTTTTTTGTACAATGCATTATTTTTTATTTTGAGCTTATGGTTGGAGCACTACATTTATATGTCTAAGTGTACTGCATTTGTTCTTTTTGTGCACTTTTTAACGACCATAGTCAAACTTCATTTTGACGCAGTGTTTGTTTTCCATGCTGGGGCGCCTGGGTTTGAGGAGGTTACTCAATTGATTAACCATTATTTTGCAGAGGGTAATGTTGGTGTGAGCTTTGACGAGAGATGTCCCGTCTTGTCTGAAACACAATCACAGTCTGTTGATGGTACACAGGAAGTTACACAGGATTGGATGGTCTCGGAACAGCTTCGTGAATATGAGTTAAAGAAAAGCAAGAAGAAGTTGAGGTTTAAAAGTGACTCAAAAGAGTTTGTGGAGAAGGAGAAGCAGAGGAGAGCTGCAGATGGTGCCAAGTGTGCCAAATTTGCCAAGGTGAAGCAGCCTTCTTTGCAGAAGAAGAGGCTGAGTACTATTGCTGAGGAAGGTGGTACACCTCAACGGAGTCCACGTGTTGCTGGCATGAAGAAGAATCTAGGCAAGAGAACTGCTGAAGCTGGTGGAAAGGATGATCCTCAGCGCAAGCGACTACATGTCACTGAAGGTCCCAACTCTGATGACGACGAATTTGTGCTTGCTGACTTTGTGAGGGATGTTGTTCCAAAGGTTTGTTGAAATGGATTGCATTTGTTTCCTTCATTGTTATTCTATCTGTGTTTTCTCTATCTCTTTTTTTTGTGGCTAGTCTTCTAATGTGGATTGCATTTCCCTTTACACAGAGGAAGAAGTCTAGTAAGAGCAATGCAACTGAAGATGATGCTGAGGGAGATGATTCTCGATTTCACAAGACTGTATGTTTGTCGCTTCCCACTATTTGCAAGGCTGCTTCTTTGTTGAAAGAGGCACACTGTAGTCGTGTTCGAGATGCTGGATTTGGTGTTGTCTTTGAACTGACAGTAAAGAAAAATGTGTCACGCATTCTTATGTGCTATCTGATGGGAGTGATTGACCTTGCCACCATGATAATGGACTTTGGGAATGGCAGGGTTCTTCGAATCAATCGTGATGCAGTTCATCACATTTTTGATTTACCTATGGGACGTCACACTGCACCCATGCCTGCTCCAGTGGCCATGATGACTCGTTGCCTGTCCTCAAGGATGAGCTTGGCTTTGGATGTTCAAAAAGTATGGGTGTCAAGGACTTGCTTGAGAAGTTGAAGGTGTTGGTGGAGGAAGATGATCATGTGACTGTTGACCTTGCTATGAAGGTGTTCTTCTTGATACTTTACCAGAATTTGATGTGCCCCGGGCCTGCAGTTCGTTTGGGTAGAGTTGCTGCAATGGTAGAGAACATGGATTATGCGGCTATGGCTCAGATGGAATTTTGCCAGCTTGTTGTTAATGAGTTGCATGCAGTTGTGGTGAGGTGGCAAACAGAAGGCAGCAAGCAGAATTGTGCAGAGGGTTGTGCCATTATCCCCCTGATTATGTATCTTGACTGCTTGAAGCTTCGCAAATTTTTTCAGTCATGCACAGGTTGACACCATGCGTGTCATACCTGATGACCAAGGACCTGATGAAGTTGTACAATGAGGATGTGCTTGTGAAGGGAAAGATTTACTTGGAAACTTACAAATTTGGGAAGCTGCTGATTAGTGCATCTGATTTTTTAATATCAGATTAAGAAAAAGGTGCAGCCATTATAAATCTGAACTTTTCTAGTACTCACATGTGTACTTCTCTTTGCCTGTTGTCTTTTTTTGCAGTGGAAGGCGTCAGGTGATATTGTGTACAACCATCCTGTTGCAGTTGTACACGGCAGCTCTGATGCGGGGCCTAGCACTCATGCTAGGTTTTATGAGCCTATCTATAGCCAGCTTCCTGCCTATGATGATGAGGTGTTGCGTACTCGTGGTTTCATGGCTCGACAGATGTTTGATAATAGAAGCTCTTCTAAACAGACATTTGTTGGAGGCAAAAAACACGAGGAGACTGATGAGCTTCTTCTGAAGGTTTTGAAGTTGACTGAAGATTTGCCAAGCTCTGGTGACAGGTTGAGGACAATTGCTGGTTTTTCCCTATTGGCCATGGCCCATGAGATGAAGATATTGTTGCTGCTCAAAATTTTGGTTGTGGCGTGATTGAAAGCCTGAAGATTGCAGTGACGAATGTTTGGTCTTCGTATGCTCAATTGAGACACTCACAGGAGAAAAAATGCGATCGGTATGAGAAGGATGCTAGGCATATTTTGGATGAAATGAACCGTCAGGACGCTGGCGTTGGCGTTGATAATGTATGTTCTAGGTTTTTTGTGGCTTTGAACCTCTTTTGTGTATTATGTTGACTGCTCCTCACTATTTTTGTTTTTTGTGATAGGCTGGAGTGTAATCTTCTGGTGTCGATGGAACTAGGGACGATGGAGTTGGTCAGGTACAAGTACTTCTGCCATGTCTGTTCTGCCATGCGTCCCACTTCTTGAACTTGCATTGGTTTGCTTTCCATTTTATTGTATTTTTTGTGTACTTCACGGTTGTAAAGTGTGTACTGCTTGTGCATAGTTGAAGTTTTTTATTTTTTGGTCATTACCATCTTATTTTCATTTTTGGTTTGTTCTATGCCCGTAGACTGGTGTTGCTGCTTGTGATGTGCACAAAGAGTCCTACGATGGCTCTAGAAAAGATGAGGTTTTGGCTGATGCATCATCCCCTCCGGATGTTGTAGCTGATAAGGTATAGTTGTATTACTTGTTCTGTTAGTGGGTTGTAATCTAATTTGTTGTTGTTGTTATAAACTTGATGTACGCTGTTATGTTCACTCATATGCATTTTCATCTACATATGTTAGCTGCAATAGTTTTACATGTGTGAGCTTCAGTCTTTGACAGAAGTGAACTACAGTTCTTTTCGCATGTGTGGTCCATAGTTTTTTACATACATAAGCTTCAGTATTTAACATAACTGAACTGCAGCGTTTGACAAAGTGAATTGCAGTTCTTTTTTACGTATATGTGGGTTGCAGTTGTAGTTGTTTTGACACACGTGGGTTGCAGTTGTTTTGCATAGGTAGGCTGCAGTTGTTCTGTGTATGTTGTCAACAGTCTTTGACATAACTATCATGTGTTTTGTTGTGTTAATTATCCCCACGCTCATTTTGTGGTATTGTGTGTTTTTAAACTTTCCATAGCCCGGAGAAGAAAATGTGGAAGTTCACGTTGATCTGAATCAGGGCGGTTGTGTTGTTGATGGTGGTGGCAGTGTTGATGCTTCTGCATCGATTGCCGTCGACTATGCAGATCATTCTGTAGCTCAAGAATTCCATGATGCTGTTTCCCCTAGTTGGCATGGAGATTCTGATTTTGGCGTTGAAAAGACACTGGAGAATGTCATCCCTGTTGTTAGTGTTGTTGCTTCCTGTCGTGGAATTGTCACGTCAGATGTCCTAGTGTAAGGACTTAGTCATGGAGCCATCGCAACTAGGAAGATTAAAGGGGTTAAACGGGACAAAGCACACGCGGTTTATACTGGTTCGGCCCCTTGCGGTGAAGGTAAAAGCCTACGATCCAGTTTTGTGCGGGATTGCTTATGACTCGATAACCAGGGAGCGAATCCGCTTGACCTAGTTCTCGATTTGATGTTTCTTACCCTGAACCGCCGTTGGGTCATCCCTTTATATACAGAGGTCGACACCCAGTGGCTCACAGAGTCCCGACCGGTTTATAAATAGTGTCCGACTCGGTCTCTCTATTCCTGTCTTACAATACATGTTATACATACATGGCGGTTTATCTCTAGAGGCCTAAAGTCGCCTCTTGGCCTTGGGCCTTTAAGTGAGCCGCCATCCTCAAGTGTCTTCAGTGGGCTTCGTCATAGGTGTGACCCAGCCTCTCCTGGACGGGTCATGCCTAATAGTTATATCCCCAACACTTCCCCTCTTTGTCTGGCAGCCAACGATGTTCCTGAAGTATCGAGAGTGGAGCCTCATGTAGCTGAAGTATCTAAGGACGTTGTGGTTGACCAGACTATTGTAAATCCAGAGAATGCTGATGTTGCTGCAGAAGGGCAGTCTAGTGAGGTTGTGGTGGATTCGTCGCAACCTAGCCAAGAAAATGTTTTGGTCAGCTCTAAAGAACAACAACCTGAAGACTCTGACACTGAAGGCGAGAGTTTTCTTTCGAATAGTGCAGTTGAAGTTTTTCTCATTCATTTTGTTTAATTACTATGGTGTCTGTATTAGATGTTTAATGATAAGCGAAACTTGATCTTTTGTTTATGATTTTCAAAATAGCTAGCAGAATTTCCTTATCTTAATATTTGAACTTCATTCTTTGGATAAGTGAACTTCATCTTTTTATTACAGATGACGAACTTCTTGTTGTGACACCGTCGAGCATTGATCTAGCTCTTCTGAAAAGATACAATGAGTTGTACGCTGCTGTTACGAGGGTTCGGAAGGACAAGAAGAAGAAGTATGTTTTTTAGAAATTGTTTTGTTCATATGTATTTTCTAATTTTGTTAATTACCCATTTTTCTTTGTTGTTATTTTTTTAGTATCTTATGTTTCAGTTTTTCATGAAAAATTCAGGGACATGATTGCTTTTAAAACTGAGATGGCTGATATTACCATTGGCGAAGTTGGTCAATCCTTTTGGGATAAAGGGATGCTCACTACAAGCCTTGTAGATCTTGGGGTTTGTTTGCTGGTAGATAAGTTTAAGGGATCTCTGATAATGGTTGCCCCGTACCATATTTGTGTAAGAATGCATAAATTTTTGTTTTATTTTTTGATTTTATTTTCTGATTTCGTGCGACTACCTGTTTGCTTGAGCACTATTTTTAGGTTTTGTTTTGGTAGACAAATATTTGGAATGGTGGTACTGTAGGCAGGAGTGTTAAAATGATGTTCTCTTCGAAAGCCGAGGAGCGTGTTGATAAAAAGGATATGGTGAGTAACGTTTTTGTGTGTCAAAAACTATATTTTGTGTGTTTGTTTTATAGTGTTCTGTTTCTTCTTCTTATAAATTTTTTATTTATTTATTCGTGCTTCCAATAGGTCATTTTTGCAACTTTTGATCCGCCAGAGATGAGGGATGGCGTTGGTCATTATTGTGTAGTTGCGTTAAATGTGAAAGAAAGACGGTTTGAATTTCTTGACTAGGTCAATAAACCTGGCAGCCCTGATGTTTTTTAGGAGGATGGTTAAAAATATCAAGTGTGCATGGAAAGAAGGAAGCTCAAGTTCTGATGAGCCGCTAAATGCTCCTACACTTAATGGATTTGTGTTGAAACATGTCATTGTCCCAATGCAGCCAAATGGATGTGTTCTGTACAGCCCCTCTCCACCATACTGCTAAAGTTTTTTTTACTTCATTTTGTGAAACTGATGTTTTTTATTCTTTTATTGCAGGCATGATTGTGGATTCTATATGTTTCAATTCTTGCAGACTTGGGATGGTGTTCGAGTTGCTCAGTTTGTGGTGGAGCACATTGGCTACATCAGAAAGGCCATGCTCTATAGTTGGCTCACATCTAGAAAGTGTTGCGTTGATTTAACATCACTTTTAATTTTTGCAGATAAAGGTTGTTTTAGTGAACTTCTTTATCCTCCCTTTATTTATTTTTTGTCTACTGCTTGCTTCCGCTTCTTACGGGCTTTTTTTACCAGTTTGTTTAGTTAAGTTCATGATTTAGAATGGATGTGTATATTTATTTGTTGTGCTAGTGAGATGCATTTTATTTTTTGGGCAAGTGAGCTGCATTGTTCTTTATAAGTGGGCTGCATTGTTGTATACAAGTGGGCTGCATTGTTGTAGAGAAGTGGGCTGCATTGTTGTAGACAAGTGGACTGCATTGCTGTAGACAAGTGGACTGCATTGATGTAGACTAGGGGCTTGCATTCTATTCTTTAGTGAACTGCATTTTTTATATTAATGAGATGTATTACATGTTTTTTGATTTTGTATTTTGTGCTGAGTGTTTCCATGTTTTTTCTACACGTTTTTAGGTTTTGATGGGGGCTTCATGAAGGTTGTCTGTCACTATTTGAGTCCCAGGGTTCTGAGGTGGTTATGGAGGATTGTGCCATTGAAATCTCTCCAGATAATTTTGGTTCTTTGGCTGGAGATGGTTTGAACACAGATGTGGCGTCTGGACCTAATGGTGGAAGTGTCTCTTGACCTAGCTCTCCACATGATGTATTTGATGTTGATGATGATGATTTTGTTACGCCGTGTCCACGCGTCACTAGGACTAGGAGTGCAACAATTAATCGTCCTCCTGTGGATGAGGTTGAAGTATTTTCGAACAAGAGGGCTAGTGAGAGGGATTTTAAGTTGAGATGCTCTATAGAGAAATTGAAGCCTCCGAGGTTCAAATATATTGATGAGGCGAGGAAAATAAAGGATCTTGTTCTGAGCAAAGATTTTGTAACCAAAGACCACGAGTAAGTTTTATGTGTGTGTCCTTCATCCTTTTTGTGTGTTTTGTTTTTAATTTTAATTTTATTGATCCCATCTGTGTATGTTTACTGCAGGAACACGTTCTTTATGGTGAATAGTCCTTTTGGTGATGTCGGTACTTACACTGTTAACTATATCTATAATACATTTGACAAAGGAGCTTTAATGGATTCGTATCTTATGGATTTTGTCATCAAGTACTAGAAGAAAGACCCTGAATTGGGTTTAGTTTATCATTCCGGTGAACGTGTGCTACTTTCACCTTTATTTATCACGGTAAATGTGTGTTGTCCTTTTTTCCTATTGTATTGGGTTTTTCATGTCCATGCCTGCAAGCATTGTTTATTCTTTTTTTCATGTCCTTTTTTGTTCTATTTTCTGTGCAGTACATTCTTCAAATGGAAACCTTTGTGAAGAGAGATGATGATTTAAACCCTGTGTTGCCAGTTGTGCATAGCCCGTTTGTTTTAGAAGATGCAGTTAACCAGTTCAAGGTTTTTGTGAGCGACGACGTAAACCTGTTGGATGCAAAACTGGTAAGTTTATTGTTTTCCGTCATTTATTTTTCTAGTTTGTTGCATTTCTTTTTATACTTATTTTTGGAACAGTGATCCTGGTGCTACGTGTCGAAAGAACTTTTCATTAAATTTTTGTTTTTTTGATGTGAATATATTATGATGCCGCGCTCCAAGTATGCTCATTATTGCTTATACACGATGAACCAGCATCGCCAGACGTTTGATATCCATGATACTAGGAAGTACACTGGCCATCTTGATGTCACGACAAAGTGGCGCAGGACTGACTACCACCCAGATTGCACTGAAGTGGTATGTCATTTTTTCTTGCCAAGTGCAAAGCTTTTTTGTGTTTCTCCTACTGCATTTTTTTATAAACTGCACATGCAATATTAGCACACATAGAACCACACTTGTTTATGTAGTGCACTGCAACATATGCGTGACAGAACTGCATTTTTTCTCACACCCCCCACAATCAGTGTAAAAAGGGTAAAAGGAAATGACCTCACGTGCATTTAAAAGAGGGATTGTCTTGACATAGAGAACAACTTTTGTATTTTTTGATTCGTCTGAATAGCAACTTGATTTGTGATGTGTGTTATTTTTACCTTGTGCTTCCTTTTTTTGCCACATGAGGAGGATGAATCAGCTGTTCAAGGTGATTTATGGTGAAAAAATGTATAAATCAAAGAACCACCCTGACTGGGTTAAATTGGCAGAGAAGCCCTCTTATCCGGTCGTGCGAGCGCATGGAGCAAGCGAGTGCGGAATCTATGTTCTGAGGTTGACGCAGTTGTATGACGGCCAACGTCTAGTTGAGAGAATTATCAAATCCGACATAACATCTTCTCTGTTTTCTTTTTTTCTTGTTAATTTTTTAATTATTTTACTTTTTCACTTTTTGTTCTTTATGACAACCATTTTTTAATCACTGGTCTGCATTTTTTTAATTTTCTTTTTCCATCCTGCTGTTGAAGATTGGAAGGCGTAGTACATGTTCCAGTTACTATTCAATCCTTCAAACATATTGTGTTATGAAGACATGCCGCTTGAGCTACGAGATCTGATTGCGGACCTCGGGCTTACTTCCCTGTAGCAATCGCAGACGCATTCGCAGACGCAGTAACAGTCATTTTGGCATTGTTTCTACTGGGTAAAAGCCTGTGTATGGACAAGAACTAGGATTCATGTTGTGTACTGTGTGCTGTCTAAGGTAGATAATGTATGAAAAAGACTTTGTTGTTGTTGTTGTTGTGTTTTTCGTGTGCTTTTTGCAGCAGTGTATATGGAAGAATTTGTATGTGTATGTGTATTTTATATAAATAACTCATATTGTATATATATATGTGTATATTTTTATTTTGTTGATGACCATGTTCTATGTGAACTGGAATTTGTCACGCTTATATGTATCGTATGTGTCCCATAAACTGCATTGCATGTGATGCCAAACTTCTTCGTCCAACAAAAAGCACTGCATTTTTGTCTACAAGTTTGTCTTGCACCTGTTTTTTTCCTGCACTTGCCGCAGACCCTCTGTTCCTGTGTATATCCCGAAACTGCATTGCTTTATGATACTGCACTGCTTTTGCCTAACCAAATGCACTGCTTTGCCTAAAGATGCGTCCTGCAGTTGTTTTTTTATTGTTTGTACGGTAAGGTAGGGGGTCCCCCCCCATTTTTTAGTTGTCTATAGATTTGTATTGCTCCTGTATTCCGTCTACTTAACGCATTGCGTGCGTTAGCTCGAGGCTGAGCAGGGGGGTGGGGAGGGGGGGCGTGACCGCCCTCCCCACCCCCCTGCGAGGCCGAGCCTGAAATGAGCCGGAGCAGGCGGCGAGGCGGCGTGCCATGGCGCCGCGTGCGTAGGCGAGTCCGTCACACCCCATCGCCTCCCTGTCTATCTTAGGGGTGTGGCTCTGGGGTTGCGTGCATCCTATTGTTGGAAAAATAGAATGTCCGCATTGAGCTTGTCAACCAAGCGCACTGCATGCATTAGCGCGAGGCCGAGTAGGGGGGTTGGGAGGGGGGTCGTGACCCTCCTCCCCACCCCCCTGCAAGACCGAGCCTGGAACGATCCAGAGTAGGCGGCGACGCAGCGTGCCATGGCGCCGCATGCTTAGGCGAGTCCGTCACACCCTGTTACCTCCCTGTCTATCTTAGGGGTGCGGCTCTGGGGTTGCGTGCGTCCTATTGTTGGAAAACAGAATGTCCGCACTGCACCTGTCAACCAGCGTGGAATGAGCCGGAGCAGGCGGCGACACGGCATGTCGCAGTGCCACATGCGTAGGCGAATCCGTCACACTCCGTCGCCTCCCTGTCTATCTTAGGGGTGTGGCTATAGGGTTGTGTGCGTCCTATTGCTCGAAAAACAGAATGTTCGCATTACGCCTGTCAACCAAGCGCACTACGTGCATTAGCGCGAGGCCGAGCAGGGGGTGGGGAGGGGGATCGTGACCCCCCTCCCCACCCCCCTGCGAGGCCGAGCCTGGAACGAGCCGGAGTAGGCGGTGACGCGGCGTGCCGCGGCACCGCATGCGTAGGCGAGTCCGTCACACCCCGTCGCCTCCCTGTCTATCTTAGGGGTGTGGCTCTGGGGTTGCGTGCATCCTATTGTTGGAAAAAAAGAATATCCGCACTACACCTGTCAACCAGGCGCACTGCATGCATTAGCGCGAGGCCGAGCAGGGGGGTGGGGAGGGGGCATCGTGACCCCCCTCCCCACCCCCTACGAGGCCGAGCCTAGTACAAACTGGAGCAGGCGGCGACGCGGCGTGCCGCGACGCCGCATGCATAGACGAGTCCATCACACCCCATCGCCTCCTTGTCTATCTTAGGGGTGTGGTTCTAGTGTTGAGTGCATCCTATTGTTGGAAAAACAGAATGTCCGCACTGCGACTGTCAACCAAGCGCACTACATGCGTTAGCGCGAGGCCGTGCAGGGGAGTGGGGAGGGGTGGCCGTGACCCCCCTCCCCACCCCCTGCGAGGCCGAGCCTGCAACGAGCCAGAGCAGGCGGCGACACAGTGTGCCGCGGCACCGCATGCGTAGGCGAGTCCGTCACACCCCGTCGCCTCCCTGTCTATCTTAGGGGTGTGGCTTTGGGGTTGCGTGCGTCCTATTGTTGGAAAAATAGAATGTCCGCACTGCGCCTGTCAAACAAGCGCATTGCTTGCGTTAGTGCGAGGCCGAGCAGGGGGGTGGGGAGTGGGGGTCGTGACCCCCCCTCCCCACCCTCCTGCGAGGCTGAGCCTGGAACGAGCCAGAGAAGGCGGCAACGCGGTGTTCCGCGGCGCTGCATGCATAGGCGAGTGTGTCACACGCTGTCGCCTCCCTGTCACACCCCGTGCGCCTATCAACCAAGCCAGTGTGTGACGTGGGTTTGTGCCGTTGTAGCCAAGTGAAAAGATTCGCCGTGGTAGTGTTCTTGAATGGCTGGAAAAAATATTCGTCTAAGCAAACTTTAATGCTTTATTGACAACACATCTTCCGTCCAATACCGGACTGCACAACAGAATGCATTCTTTTCTTTTGGAGTATATATAGTTCATGGTAGTACAAATGATGTCATTTGTACTGCTTGCACCAACGTTGAGTACTGCACTGCGCGTACCAAGTCTGTGTGTTGTGCACTGCACCAAAGTTGTTGCAGGCCCTCTCGTTCTGCATTTATGCATGTACAACACTTCATGTATACACTTTGTGAACTGCTTTATATTTGTTATGTGAACTGTGTTCACATTTGTTTACAATGGTCTGCGGATTATACTTTTCTTATAAATATTAATATTAATGTTCTTTTTTCAATAGTTACTATTTGTGGACTGCATGTGTACAAATGTGTAATGCTTAATTTTACCATTGTGAACTGCATTAATCTTTCTTTTTTAGGTATGAGTTGTAGTCAGATTACTTAATTTTTTTGTTTAACCGTTGTTTTTGAATATGCTTTGTATGTGAATAGTATGTTTTGGTATCACACATTAAATTTTTCAAAGTTTTCTGGATACTTGTTCTAACACAAACTAATTTTAGCGAAAGCAATTGATCACAAGCAAACTGACGATACATAAGCAAACAACAGAAAGAAAATTTGATGATAATTCTAAAACGACATGGCCCTGATTATTTCTAGCTGTTGTATTGGATTACAGCCTTGTTCTTCTTCTTCTTTGCTTCTTTTACTCTTTTTGCCCTATCCAGTCCCATTATGACATCGTAGATGATTCTCCATGACTCATATGTTGGGAATGCATCTATTGTTGCATACTTGATAAGCTTTTCTGGCAGCGGGCAAAATCCCCACCGAGTATGGTCCTCCTTGCGGTTATTTTTTTTCTTCATGTCATGGTAGTGAATGTCTATCATCCTGCCGGCAACATCAGCCAAAGAGTCAAACTTCTTTTTATTGTATGGGTCTCTCCATTCCACCTGAATATCAATGTAGTTATCGGAGTTGATCTCCAAACTAGATAGCTTCAGATTGCTTTTGTCTCCTTTAATGGCGAATTCGACAAAGGTGTACTCACCATTCATGAGGAATTTGTCTAGTTCCATTAGCCTGCAAGATGTTTGTATAGAGTGAATATAGTTTATTTTCTTAGAACTACCAATGTTTTTTGTTTTTTCTGAAACTGAACTGCAATATGAATATCTGAATATGTTGCAGTGAGTAGTTACTAATACTTTGTTCAGCATAACCAGTAAATATAATAATATATTGCATAAACAATGCATGTTTGGTGCATGTTTGTATTCTTGAACTGAATTTCATACATGTTTCATATAGTAATGTTGCAGTTTTGTATTGTTCAGTAAAATAGTTTGTATTTGGTAAAACAAAATAAAACTGCATGTATTGCTAGATCATATAATTCAAGAATTGAACACATGAGTGACATACATGAAGCCAGATGAAAATTGTCAATGAATTCATATGCCATGCTTTTCAAAAATGAGAACCAAACTTTAAATATTTGGCAATTGCAGTGAAGAAAATTTAAAATCAATATTGACAAGCAATAGTACAGATTGATAGTTATTCTGACCTGTCTTTAGCTGTAGAGATGTGGTAGACAAGACATTCTTTTTTCTACGCATAGCTGGAGCACTGCTGCCTGCTGTGGCTTCACGTAGCGCGTGTACTCGACATCAACACTGACTAGTTTGATGGGCATTCCACCGAGCTTCGTCCTGAGCGTGGACAGTATCCTGACCACGTCTTCACCCTTGCTTGTGCAAATAACGTGGATCTTGTGGTTGCCGTGGAGGTCGACGTCGTGGAGCTCCCTAGTGTACGTGCAGTGCTGCCTGTACAGAGGTGCATCCTCCATGACTCTCCTCTCCTCTCTCGTGTTTGTTCTCGAGAGAGAGGTTAGTGAAAGGAAGTGTGGAGAAGAAGATGCAATGGGGTTTTTGGGGGGACAAAGTAGTTGTGTCTTCTCCTCTGCTCTCCTTGACAGGACGTGGGAGAGGTGGAGCAGGGTGGTAGCGTGGTGGGGCTCTATTTTAAGTTACGTGGCAACTGCAGAGAGGTTCTGCTATGAGGAGGCTTTGTTAGTGCATTGGAAATCCGGAACGTTGTTCCTCTTTTTTTCGTGACTAGTTCAAGGTATTGACGCAACTGTCAGAAAATGTGATGATTGTGTTTTCAGTGAATTTTCCAAGTAAGTGCACTTCTTTGCTATCAAAATAGAACTGTGTATGTCCACATAGTGTACTGCATTAAAGTGAAATTTATTCTTCGTACACTGAATTATATCGGATTAGGATTCATACAGATGTACACACATTTAGTTTTTTTGATGGAGTTCTTTCTTTTTTTTCTATTTTTTGATGGTAATACAACTTTTGTGTGGATGGAGGGTAGTGTGGGTAGGGGTGTCGGACTACTTTGCTTAAGTAACATGGCGGTATTCTTCATTTTAGCCATACTGCATTGTAGTGTAAAGAGAACTGCATTTCAAAAAAAAAGAATACTTCATGCTTCCACGTGGAGAATTGCATTGTTGTATGTCGCGGACTGCATTTGTACGTTAACTTCGGGCTTCCTGCATTTTATTTATTAATAGTGAACTGTAGTTTCTAGCGGTGCCCACGCACATTTTTGTTGTTGTTGTTATTCATTTAAAAAATCTTTCTCATTTTTCTTTGATGTTTTATTTTTGAACTTATTGTTTTTTCTTAGTGGGCCTTGTTGATCCTGTGTTCGGGTAGTGAAGACGCATTGGGCCCAAGTCAGCCTGTGAGCACGGCTGGTTCCCGGTGCGTTGTGTACGGCCTAATGTTTAGTCCCACCTCGCCCGCGGAAGGCGCACCCGACCTATTTATAAGCGCTGGCGAGGCCACCGTATCGAACTCCTCTGGTTACTTCTTTGGGCGCTTATACACGGTGCTCGCTGCTCTATGCTCTCTTACCTGTGGGCCCATGTGTGGCCGGCCCCATGCATTATGACTCAGAACGACTTGCCTTCTGTGAGCGCAGACCTACTACGAGGCTGGCTGGGGCCGGTTGCACCTGGGTGGTCAATTTTTTTCTTTGTAATTTTCTCTCTTAAGTATTTTTTTCAATGTCGGGGCGTGCACTGCTTTAGTAAATCATCCATGAACTGTATTGATCAGGGTTCTGTACTGCATGTACACGCATTCTGTACTACACATGTTTGCGCTACATTTTTGTGCACTGCATGGGTAGCATTTTTCTTTATTGTTTTTCCTCTTACGTATCCTTTTTTTCTAGTGTACGGGTGTGCACTGCTTTGGTGCCTCTATGTGCACTGCATTCGTCATAGTCCTGTGCTACAGGTGTACACATTTTGCACTGCGTGCATCCTTCTTTATGCCAAAGTTGTGACTAGTTATGCCAACGCTGCAGACTGCATGACTTACATTTAAGGACTACATCAGGTGCACTAATTCTGCTTTGTGCGCTGCGCGAAAGTGCCTCTCTTGTGCTTCATTTTGAGCACGATTGCACTTCATGCACACATATAGTGAACTTCCTGGTAAGACTTTGGAGAACTGCACACATAAAATGGTATGCAGATTATAATTTTTAGAGAATTATTATTTAATGATCTGCGGTTAGTTCGTGGGAATTGCTGCAGTCAAAGTACACCTTCTTTTTTGGTTCCTTTTTCTTTGGTAACATAAGCCTTTATTGATTGTCCTTTATTCTTGGTAACATAATTTGCATTAACTCCCCTTTAATTTTCAGTTCTGACCTTTTTGCATTCCTCTTTTATAAATGTAGGCTAACTTCTACCCTTCCTTTGCAGTTCATTTCTCCTCTAGCCGCAACTTCTCTCCTTTCTCCAGCCTCTCTTTATCTTTTTCCTTTTCTAGGTTTTCGTTGCGATGGCTCCAGGCCCCTGCGCGAATCTCACCTGTTGCGACCATGGTTGTGATGACGCACTGCGACTGCTCAACTTGCTCGCAGGCCCGTCATGCTCGTCGTGGGGAGAAGGTATTATGCCGAGCTGGGCGAGCGGAGCAGCTTGCATGTGACACAGTATTCACGGAAGGATTGGATATGGGCCACATCAACGTTTATGAGTTCTATTCCGCCCTGCTTCGCCGTGGCCTTGGCCGCACAAGTCCTTTTGTCCATCAGCTTACGCCAACAAATGTGGAGACTCACTGCAAGATGGTATTTTTCGCTTGATCTGATTGTTTTATTTGTGTTTTCTATTTTTTGTATAATTCCATACTAGTCTGAACTTGTAGTTTTTTAGGAACGCACTTATTTTGTTTTATTGAAGTGTACTGCACTTTGTACTTATATCTTGTTTTTATTTTTTTGCTTGTGTGCATGGAGCTCGTGTTGTTATTTTGCATGGTTACAATATGTGAACTACTTAGATACTAGATGAGCAGTAATAGTTTCGACAATTTTCCCCGCTTGTACGGTGTGTACTACATGCAGGTAGTCTCAAGAACTTCATAATAGTTATAATTGTACTGCTTGTTTGCAAGTTCCGTACTACACATTAGATTGCGTTTAATCTGTACTGATTTTTTGGACTGTTGTACACTTCAACTAGATCGTGTCTGTACCGTGTGTAGGTTTTTACTGGTCTGTGCAAAGTATGAGAATTGCACTGTTAGTATCGTCGCCCAACAGTTTTAATTTTTTTTTGCAGAAAATTCCCCAACGAGCTGTTAGGTATCTTTGGCTCAAGAAGAAGGGAATTCTCCAAGTTGTTCTTGGTAATGGACACCTTAAACCAGCCAAGTACCGTGTAGGCGTTGACGGGCGGCTGTGTCTGCAGAAAGAGTGGAATGAATTTGTCATTGATAGTGGCCTGAAGTCTGAGCAAGTTGTTGTCCTCAACTTCTTTGAACTCGAGGATCGTACGGTTAGAATCACGTTTGACGTGATTGGTTAAGGTTATGAGGTTGATTTGTAATAAGTACTTTTGCGTGTCGAACGCTTCATCTTTTTGATGTGTTTTGTAATAAGCACTTTTGTGATCTGAACCGCTTCAATTATTATTCTGAACTTCGTGCTGCCAGTGAGCTAACTGCATTTTTTACATGGTTTTTGGATCAAAATGTGCCAATGTTTTACTCTAGCTGCTATATATATGGTATACTCTATACACCATTTCCTCTTTACATGATTTAGTTGAATAACTCATAGTCAGCGGGAAATTTGTGTTTACACAAAATTTAAACTGATAAATAAGTGATACAGATAAGCAAACTGCTATACATATGATTAATTTATTGAAGTTCATCTATTTGGTTGTTAACCTGCTACTTCTCCGCAGTGACTGGAGTGTGTCTAATGTCGCACTTTCTTTTGTTTTCCGTGGCGGTGTTGCTGGTTCTTGCACTACACCATTGTGTTTGTAGCCCCTCGCGTGCTGGTTGATGGCTGCTTTCGTTTTCTAGTGCTATGAACTGCATCCTTCTTTGCTCCCTGCGTGCTGGTTGATGGCGGTTTTTGTTTTTCAGTGCTGTGAACTGCATCCTTCTTTGCTCCCCGCGTGCTGGTTGATGGTGGCTTTCGTTTTCCAGCGCTATGAACTGCATACTTCCGTGCTCCTACCTTGTTTTTTGAAAGTGGTGTCGTTCTCGGTTGTTTCTGTACAGCGGCATTCCCTTGTGGTGGTCTTGTTGGCATTGTTTCTTCATGTTCTTCGTCATCTTCACTCTCTTCTTCCTCTTCCTCATCTTCCTCATCTGTTTCTACATGTTCTTCTTCAGTTTCTTCATGTTCTTCGTCCTCTTCACTCTCTTCTTCTTCCTCATATTCTTCATCTGCTTCTTCATCAGCCATTTCTTCTTCAGTTGTGTCACCATCTTCTTCTTTGATTTCATCTTCTTCGCCTTCCTCATTTCCTGATCTTGTTCTTTTGGGGCAGGTTCTTGAATTGTGTCTCTTCCTCTTTTTACATATGCTACAACATCTCGGTTTCGTCCATTTCTTTGTGTTGTGAGTAGAATTTCTGTTGGGTTGTGCATCGCCATGTCCTCGTTTTTCTTGTTCATGTGTTTTTGTACATGTCCTGGAATTGTGGCTGCTGATTTCATTAATGTCTTGCACCTTCTTATTCCCAGTGGGTGACCATCACTGTCCAGCTCAGGCTATGTCTTACTATTTTTGTCATCATTTTTCTCCTTGCATGCAACTTTTTTCAAGTTGTGTCGCCCCCTTTCTTCCTTCCTCTTGTGTTTGAAATAGGAGGTGGAAGAATTGTTTCTTTTTTGATAGCACCAGTTCCGTTGTGTTCAGTATTGTCTACTTGCTCGGCATTATTGTCATGCTGGGATTTCTCTGCTTGCTTTAGTTTTGCTTCTTCTTCTTCTTCTTCGTTGAGCACATCAACTTCCTCGATCAGTGCCTTCATACCAGACAATGCTCTGTGGCACCCAGCGTCGGACCTTGTCGCTCTGTTTGCAAGGTCCATTGTTGTTTCTGTCAGCAATTTTCCATGGCAAAAAAGTGAGGTTCCATCTGGTGCTATTTGTTCGTAGTCTCTTCTGTCAAAGGTTGCATTTGATCTTGCGTTACGGGTGTATCTTTTCATGATGTACACCTCAGGAATATTGAGTACTCTCAAATGAGAAAGCATGCATAACACATGGACGCAAAAGAGACATGCAGACAAACACATGATTTCTTTTGTTTTGTAAGTGAACTGCATGAAATTAATAAACACATATTTTGTTGTTATTTGCTCATTTTTAAAGAAGTGAACTTCATTTGGTTTTGTCAATTACTCATGCATGTGGACTTTTAAAGTTCAGTAAGTGAGCTTTCGTGCATGACTATCAGAAACTAGAATTTTTTTTGCTAGGAGTCTCACCTGTGTGTGTCCAGAGTTTGCACTCACATTCATAGACACCTTTCTTTTCATCGGCGACTACTTGGAAATTATGCCTTGCCCAGTCAAATGCATCTGATCTGTTGTAGTGGTGTATGAGATGCTTTGTCGGGTTCTCAGGGCATCGTTCTGCTCTGGATGCAGTGCTACGGTAGAGTGTTTCTTTGAAATCTGCAAACACTGCCCTTGTATACACTTTTGATAGCTGAACTTTGAACCCAAACTGGGTTCTTGTCTTTACCTCTGACTACATGATCAGAAATGCACTGTTACGAACCAGAGAAATGAAAAAATTGTTTGTTTTTATAGTCATATTTTAGCAGTTTTCAATTGACATTTTGTTTACCTCATTTGCTACTGTCTTTGCGTGTTCGACGACCTTCCTGGTCTGAATGTACTTGTCCACCTTCTGAGCAAACAGATGGAGATCATGCTTCTCTTTGATAAAAAAAATTCTTCAGTATGCGGTTCATGCTCTCGCTTCTCTGTGTGGAAGTCATCCGAGCACAGAAAATTTCCTTGTAGTAAGCCGAGATCCACTCATGCCTGTCATCCCACAGCGAATTCATCACTTTGTTGTCTTGCAAGTTGTATCTCTAAATGAGGTCCTTCCATGCTCGTTCAAGCTCTGACAACATTAGTGGGTGGTTCAGCACCGCATTGAGGTCATCCTTGAGTTTCTCGTGCGCCTTATACAGCGAGGCGAGTTGGTATTTGTACTTCTTCATGATATGCCACCGACACAGCTTATGCAGAGTATGTGGGAGGATAGCTTTTAATGCTGCCTTCATCGAAGAACACTGGTCTGAGAAGGCATAAATAGTGTTTTTATTAAGTTGTTTGTGTGTGTGTAAGATAGATGGAAGAAATATAAGTGCACCAAACAAACGTAAGTATGCAGGTGTTGTTGTTTTTTTGTACCTGTGAGCATGCAGATTGGTGGCTTGTTGTTCATACACCTCAGAAATGTTTTGAAAACCCACTCGAATGATGGTATTCTTTCATCTCGCACGAGGGCAACAGCAAATATGGTGCTCTGTAGATGATGGCTCACTCCCACGAAGACTCCCAGCGGCATGTGGAATTTGTTAGTTTTGTACGTCGTGTCAAATGTAACACAGTCTCCAAAATCTTCATACGATCCTTTGCAACTTGCGTTGGCCGAAAAGACATTTCTTACATGGTTATCTGCATCAATGTCATAATCATAGAAGAACTCTAGGTTTATCTTCTGCATCTTCTCGAAGAAATCCAGAAGTTTCTTGACATCATCTTGGGACTCTTCTCTGGCAAACTTCTGTTTCCTGCATTTTCAAACACAATGCAAACTCATCTGATCAAACAGGGAATAATTACCGACAGAATGCTCAAGTGATATGCTCTGTGACGTGCTTACTTGTTTACCCAGTCGCGGATAGTATGTCCCATGTACTGCAGACCACCAGACATACGCGACAACGTCGACATCATCTGAGCATGTGTGTGGTTGTCCAGTTGCATGTCTTTCACTAACTGGTCTATCAAAGGATCGTCTTTTTTGTGGGATCGCATGTGCAAAAGCATCCCGGGGCTTTCCAGCATCTTGTGATTGTGGTTGAGTTCAACCATTTCTATCACATTGCCATCCTTCCTGTTTTTGAATCTAATCTTTGCCTTGCAGTCAATCCTTTTTGATGTCTTTTGACATTTCCGGTGATAATCTGACACAGTCTGCTTGTGCGTCTCTTCTCTTGAGAAGACAATGTAGGCATTTGTCCTGTGTTTTGCCCTCTTGCGTATGCCAAACCCTGCACATCTTGCATAATTGTTGTAAAAGTCCCATGCCTTGTCGTACGTGGTGAACTTCATTCCAGCGGCAAGTATGAGGTTAAGCGGCATGTTTTTATCCTGTATTAAGTGCAATGCTCTATGAGATAATTTGTTCTATTCTGTTTTTTAAATACGAGGAGTGCATATGAGATTAATAAAGCATTGCAATGTTCCTAAGTTTTCAGAAGAATCCTATTAGATGCTAGGTCAAACCTCACAAGAAATATCAGTGTGCACTGCAATGTTATCTGAATGGACTGTAACTATTATTATTATTTTTTAGAACATAAACTTACATGAGTGTATAGTCGTTCACCCGATGGTGTTTGCAGCTTGCCGGGTTGTATTGGACATGGCGGGGTTATAGAAGATCTGTGTAGTTGAGGATCTCGCGGCGGCAATAGTGAGGAGGATTTGTACCTGCTATTGACTTTTGACCAAGGCACCGTTGGTGGTCGCAGTGTCGAAGTTGATGCAGCGGGTCTGCTTGGAGCTCTGTTTTTCGGTGCAGCAGGTGGACGCTGAGCTCTATTTTGGGGTGCAACAGGTGGACGTGGTGGTAATCCAGTGTTGTGATGATGTCTCAGTGGATTGGTTTGAAAATTTTAGAGCGGTGGCACATCATCATAGTCATAATCATCATCTGCTGCAACATCGTGTTCAACTGCATCATCATTTTTTGTTCGAACATGCCGTCCAAACATAGTGAACTCATGCTTATACTCTGGGTTGAGAACTATTATTGGCTCATCTTCATCGTCATCATCTTCATCATCCCATTGGTGAGTGCCCTCCCAGATGAATGTGACATCATCATCATCTTAGACTACATCTTCTTCCTTGAAAAGATCTTCTTCTGGAGAGTACTGCACCCTGTTTGTTGTTGTGAAGAATCCTCGAGGAATCTTAGGGGTAACCCAGCCAGTATCTCTTTCAGAAGAAGCTTCACTCTTCTAAAAGTTGTTGTTCTCAGTGTTGTCAATTATGCATGGCATTTAGTATCTGCTGAATGTCATTTCCTGCACACAAAATGACCGAGCTGCATTGTTAGGTTAAATGAACTGAATCATGCGAACTGCAATGTGTTCGATATGTTACTGCCGAAGTATTGCAGGCTGACTGCATCACCCCGCAAGGTGAACTAAAGCAACCGCACTACATCGTTGTCTGTAATGAACCTATACAAGCGTACTGCATAACCGAGCAAGTGCACTGCATTTCCCCCCATAATGAACCAAAGCAACCGCATTGCATAGTTTTTGTAGGCGTACTGAACTGCTTGTACTGCTTTGTCTGGAATAACTAAACTGAGATGGTTGAGGAAGTGTACTGCTTACCTCGTGTTGCAGTGATTTCTTGCGTTTGCAGGAGGAAGTTCCCTTCTTGTCCGTCTGCACAACTTTCACGTTCGCCCGTGCAGTCCACTTGCCCTTCAGAAGTTCATGAGCGGTCTGGACGTTGCTCAAGGTGAATGGAGATGGAGGATTTGCTCTGAAGGTCATTGCATACTTATTCCAAGAAGCTATCGTGGATGAAGGAACCTTGCGCACAGTCCTCCTTGCTCGAATTGGTTTGATGTCGAGGCAGCACCAATCCACATCTGATGAGGTATAGCTAATTACAGGCCCGGAGGAGTTCGGTGGCGGTGCTACCGAGCTGCTGCCATGGAAGAAGGCTGATATGTTGGTGGGTCTATTCTGATAACACCCCTTAAGAGGAAATCCACTGGGACGGCTCATTTATGTTGATATGTTAGTATAACCATCAAGTATAAAAGAAAACAAATAAAACAAGAAAAAATAAAAATAAAAAACAAGACAGGGCCACCCGCTGGGACGGCTCATTTAGGGAGGCGCCTGAAGCGAGCCGATGCTCTATCTTGCTGGTGGGATCTGTGGGCCTAATGCCTCGAATTATGTTTCCGGAACCTATCTTTCTCCCATGACCCAACAACTCTTCCAATTCTAAAACAAGAGAAAAAAGAGAGAAAGAACAAGCGACACTTGGTTTACATTGAGTTAAAGTAGGTTCAGTCCTCCCTCGATCATACTTCCTCTTTTCCTAAAATATAAGTCTTATAGAGATTTTAATATGGACTACATACAAAATAAATTGAATTAATCTACACTTCAAAATACGTGTATATGTATCCATATGTAGCTCATATTAAAATCTCTAAAAAAATATGTTTAGGAACGAAGAGAGTATTACACTGTCTTGCTACATTGTGAGGGATCGTCCGCTCCCATCACCATTGGTTGTCAATGTTCCGTTAGCAACTTTAGTCTTCAGAAATATGGATTTAGTTTGTAGCCCATTGGTTGTCCTTGGACATCTTCAGAAACAAGGCGTCTTGAGAAATATGGAGTACTTCATATCCTCTATAACACTAACCTCCCTAAGTTTAAAGAGTTCACATTTAATTAAGATCTTCAATTGAAATTGGATCACCAAATTTTGACCGGGTCAATGATTTCTCAAAGCTCTCTCATTCAGTTTTGTTATACTATACACTATGCTTAATTTTTAAGGCCTCATAATTAATTGAGGTCTTTAATTTAGAATTGGGCCATTTGATTTTGACTGGGTCAACAATTTCTCAAGAAACTCTCTCATTCAATCCTTTCATACTATACGCTATGCTTTCTAATTTTTAAAGCCTCACAATTAATTAAGATCTTCAATTTAGAAATGGGTCACCCAATTTTGACTGGGTCAACAATTTCCCAAGGAGATCTCCAAATTCTTTCCGTTTTCAATGTTTCCTAATTTTGAAACTCATTCATTCAATTGAGCTATTCAATTTTGAATTTGGTTTATGATTTTGACGGGGCCAATGTTTTTTCCAAATCAATCAGCCCCGGCCTATAAAACATATCAATCTCATGCGGCCTCCCACGTTCTAGAAAAAGGAAGCGCCACCATCTGATACTATAGCACCAATATAGTACATGCAGCCACCGTCGTAGAAATTTTTCCACATAAATATATGTTGGTTAGCAATAACATACAACCACACCATGAAAGGTCCATCAAATCACCACATTATAAATTAAAATGAAACACACTCCATCATCTCCCCCATTCGCCAAACTAAATTTACATCAGTTCCAAAATATAATGATACTAGTTTTTGGAAAGTCAAATTATGTAGACCACGTTCAGAGTAAAAGATATCAACATCCACAATATTAAAGAAAATAAGAATGAAAATTCATTTCATGATGAATCTAATCGTACCTATTTGATATTATAGATTTCGATATATTTCTCTACAAATTTGATCAAACTTAAAAGGTTTGGCTATTTAGAAAAGTAATACAATTTATATTTTAAAACAGAGTGAGTACTTTTTTAAGAAACCCAACAACATCAATGGTGCAACAAAGTGCTTCCAACTCTTCTAGTCATGTACTAAAGCTTGTTAGTGTGCACGCGCCTCCATTAACCAACCAAATCCGTGTGATCAAGTATGCGTGCAAAAAAGCGCTTGAGTAATTTTGAATTTAGAAGGAGCATGTGATGGTCCAGAAGATGCACTCACCACAACTACTGGTGTTGCCAATCAGTACCTGAGTTAATTCCCAGATGACGCTTTTGTTTTATGGGGCCTTCATCGTGACTTGGGACGCCTCTCTCATAGGATGTGATACCCTGTCTCCTTTGATTTTAAATAATTTTATATGATTTTTGGAGTATTTGGATCCTTATGATTTTTTCCTTGTGTTGGTCATTCAATCCATGGGACTGGAATCCTTAGAAAGGTTTCTTAAGATTCATTTCGATTCTATTTTGAGGGAAAATTTCCAACCACTTAAACCTCTTTGTAGAATTGTGTTCTTTTTCTTTATTATCAAACAATATTTCATTCAAATTCCTATACAATGATGTGTCGGCCCAGGGTACTTCAAGCCTACGGAAGTCAGCCCCCAACGATGCTACAGGGCCATGGCCATCAAACCAGCTGATGGGCCCTTTAGAAGGAAGGATCCAGTGTCTTTGGGGAGCAACTAGCTGAGGAGTGCTCGTTTGCAGCCTCCCCAAGGTGTTGGAAATGTGCCCTAGAGGCAATATTATTATATTATTATATTTTTATATTCATAATTAAGTGTTTATATTTCATGTTATAACTGCTATGATCTTGGAAAACGTGATTCAGTGGGAAACTCATATGCACATGTGAAATAATAAATGGATAAAATAAAGGTTCCTAGTCTCACCGCTAAGACTAGCTTAATTGTTGTTGGTGATCATGTTTTTTGGATCTTAGGATAATGTTAAGTGTAACGGTAGTCCTAAAACAACATTGAGATTATGATGCTGGCAGAACGATCATATTGAATCGACCCAAACTTGTTCGTTATGAATTGAGATAATATCGCGTATAATCAATTGTAATAACATGGAGTTTCAACATGTCATTTTTCTCCTTAGACCATTAGGGTATCATAGTTACTTCTTACCATAAGGTTTACTTTGGGTTGCTCAAACGTCATTTGTAACACGATGATCATAACGACAACTTATAGGCTCATCGGAAAGTTTGACAAGGGACTAGATAGCTCAAGAGAGAGATTTGCTCCTCCGAAGATGGATAAATATTCTTAGGGCCTTCTTGGTGTGATGGCATCCATTAGCGTCCGGCGAGACACATGTGACTACATCACAGGGATGCCGGAACACAATAACAAGAAAGAAGAACAAGACTGGTAACAGGGATTACGGTATAGTAAGCATGTGATGACTTAGGAAGATACCGATGCATCCCGGGTTTTTTAAAGTATCACGAAGAAAAGGGAACATCACATGGAAACGAAAGGTTCACTCGAATATCATTCGTATGCTCATATGCATTAATAAGGATGTCCATGGTTCCACTATCGGTCATTGAACGAACGGTTTCGTTCACGTCTATGAGTTACCGAACCTACGAGGTCACAAGCTTAAGAAAATAATGATTTGTTGAGTGTTAGTAGGACAAGAGTGATGAGAATATATTTGTGGAATTGTTTCATTAATATTCAGAATAGTTCTGAGAGGATCCGAAAGTGTTTCGGGGTCACCGGAAGGGTTTCGATGAATATCGGGTATTACTGATAATTATATATAGGTAGAAAATGTTTCCAGGGATGTTAAATTATATATAAAAGGGCCTAATATTCATTAGAAGGCTTTTATTTTTAATTTATATCAACGGACCATAAAAGGCCTAGTGGTCGAATGCTACTTGGGCCACTTGGGCCCAAGTGGAGGTGGCGCCCTCCTTTCCACTTAGGGAAAGGAGGGGAGGCCGAATTGTAGGGGGATTCCCCCTCCTTGGCCGGCCAAAGGGAGGGATTTTCCTCCCTTGTGGCGCCTCCTCTCCTTCCTCGAACCTATATATACTTTAGGACTTTGGCCCTTTGAACATACAAGTTTTAGAGCCTCCTCTAGTTCTTCTAGTTCTAGTTGGTGTTGGGGAACGTTGCATGGAAAACAAAAAAAATTATATGCACACGCAAGATCTATCCATGTAGATGTATAACTACGAGAGGGGGAGAGCATCTACATACCCTTGTAGATCGCTAAAAGGAAGCATTTATCAATGCGGTTGATGTAGTCGTACACCTTCATGATCCGTCCCGATCAAGTACCGAACGTACGACACCAACGTGTTTAGCACATGCTCAGCTCAATGACTGTGGGAGCCCTGGACTAAGGGGTCCTCGGGCGTCCAGTCTATTGGATATGGGCCGGACTAATGGGCTGTCAAGATACAAGATAGAAGACCACCTCCCATGTCCGAAACGGACTCCCGTATACGTGGATGTCAAGTTTAGGTGTTCGGATATGTTATTTCCTTTCTGTTAAACCGACTTTGTACAACCCTAAGCCCATATGGTGTTTATATAAACCGAAGGGTTAGATCGGAGGCAGGAAGACAACGTTACTAAGCTAGCCAAACTAGGGTTAGCCAATACGATCTCATGGTAGATCAACTCTTGTAACCCCTATACCCTTAGAATATAATCAAGCAGGAGTAGGGTTTTACCTCCATTAAGAGGGCCCAAACCTGGGTAAACACTGTGTCCTTTTGATCATAGTTACCACCGATCCTCAGACATATAGCTTGGGCCCCCATACCGGAGATTTGCCGGTTTTGACACTGACAATGACGTCCTCGCCTTCTCGATCCCACAAGAGAGGCGAAGTAGTAGATGAGTTTCGGCAGCACGAAAGTATGGTGACGGTGGTGGTGAAGCTATCCGCAGGTCTTTGCCAAGCACAACGGATGTGGACGGAGGAGGAACTATAACTAGAGGGAGACGGGGCGCCGCACACGTCTTGTGGATGGTGGTGTGTGTTGCCCCTCTCCCTCCTCCAATATACATAGGTGGGGAGGAGGAGGGGAGGCAGCATGGGGCGCCTGCAAGGGGCCGGAGGACAGCCCTAGGGCCTTCCCTAGCCACGCACCCTTCCTTCTTTGGCGCCTGTGGAGAAGGTAGGAGGGGAGGCACCCCCCTTTCCTTTCTCTCATGTGGAGGGAAAGGCAGGAGGGGCTACCCTCCCGCTTTCCTTCCCTAGGTATGGCGGCCTAGAGGTGGGGTGCACCAGCCCCTTGTGGGCTGGTGTGCTTCCCTCATTGGCCCAATAAGCCCAATATCTCCCCCCGGCCTTCCTAGAACCCCTTCCGGTGATCCGATAATTACCCGGTGCATTCCAAAACCTTTCGAGACACCAAATAGTATCATACTACATTTCAATCTTTACCTCTGGACCATTCTGGTGCTCCTCGTCATGTCCGTGATCTCATCCCGGACTCCGAACAACACTCAGTCACCAATTCACACAACTCACATAATACTATATTGTCAACGAACGTTAAGCATGCGGACCGTACGGGTTCGAGAATGATGTAGACATGACCGAGACGCTTCTCGGTCAATAACCAATAGCGTGACCTGGCTGCCCATATTTGTTCCCACATATTCTACGAAGATCTTTATCGGTCGATCCTTTATGACAACATACACATTTCCCTTTGTTTGTCTGTATGTTACTTGTGTGAGATTCGATCGTCGGTATCTCCATACCTAGTTCAATCTCGTCACTGGCAAGTCTCTTTACTCATTTCATAATACATCATCTCGTAACTAACTCCTTAGTCACTTTGCTTGCAATCTTCTTGTGATGATGTATTACCGAGAGGGCCCAGAGATGCCTCTCCGTCATACGGAGTGACAAATCCCAATCTCGATTCACACCAACTCAACATACACCTTTGGAGATACCTATAGAGCATCTTTATGATCACCCAGTTACGCTGTGACTTTTGATAGCACACAAGGTATTTCTCCGGTATCCGGGAATTGCATGATCTCATGGTCAAAGGAATATGTATTTGACATTTAAGAAAGCAGTAGCAATAAACTGAATGATCATATGCTAAGCTAACGGATGGGTCTTGTCCATCACATCATTCTCCTAAGGATGTGATCTCGTCATTAAGTGACAACTCATGTCTATGGTTAGGAAACCTTAACCATCTTTGATCAACAAGCTAGTCTAATAGAGGCTCACTAGGGATACAATATTTGTTTATGTATCCACACATGTATTTAAGTTTTCGGTCAATACAATGCTAGCATGAATAGTAAACCTTTATCATGAATAAGGAAATATAATAATAACAACTTTATTATTGCCTCTAGGGAATATTTCCAACAGTCTCCCACTTGCATTAGAGTCAATAATCTAGTTCATATTGCCATGTGATTAACACCCAATAGTTTTAAGGTGTGATCAAGTTTTGCTTGTGAGAGAGGTTTTAGTCAACGGGTCTGCATTATTCAGATCCGTACGTACTTTGCAAATTTCTATATCTACAATGCTCTACATGGAGCTACTTGCTACCTCTTGGGCATGCGTTGGTTTTTCCCTTGAAGAGGAAAGGGTGATGCAGCAAAGTAGCGTAAGTATTTACCTCAGTTTTTGAGAACCAAGGTATCAATCTAGTAGGAGGCTCCTCACAAGTCCCTCGCACCTACACAAACAAACAAGAACCTCGCAACCAATGTGATAAAGGGGTTGTCAATCCCTTCACGGCCACTTGCGAAAGTGAGATCTGATAGAGATGATATGATAATGTAAATATTTTTGGTATTTTTATGATATAGATTGAAAAGTAAAGATTGCAAAATAAAGTAGATTGGAAACTTATATGATAGAGAATAGACCCGGGGGCCATAGGTTTCACTAGTGGATTTTCTCAAGATAGCATAAGTATTAAAGTGGGTGAACAAATTACTGTCAAGCAATTGATAGAAAAGTGCATAGTTATGAGAATATCTAGGCATGATCATGTATATAGGCATCACGCCCGCAACAAGTAGGCTGACTCCTGCCTGCATCTACTACTATTACTCCACACATCGACCGCTATCCAGCATGCATCTACAGTATTAAGTTCATAAGAATAGAGTAACGCATTAAGCAAGATGACATGATGTAGAGGGATAAACTCAAGCAATATTATATAAACTCCATCTTTTTCTCCTCGATGGCAACAATACAATACGTGCCTTACTGCCGCTGCTGTCACTAGGAAAGGATACCGCAAGATTGAAACCAAAGCTAAGCACTTCTCCCATTGCAAGAAAGATCAATCTAGTAGGCCAAACCAAACTGATAATTCGAAGAGACTTGCAAAGATAACCAATCATACATAAAAGAATTCAGAGGAGATTCAAATATTTCTCATAGATAAACTTGATCATAAACCCACAATTCACCGGATCTCGACAAACACACCACAAAAAGAGTTACATCGAATATATCTCCAAGAAGTTCGAGGACAACTTTGTATTGAGATTCAAAGATAGAGAAGAATCCATCTAGCTATTAAGTATGAACCCGAAGGTTTGTGGTAAACTACTCACAACTCATTGGAGCGGCCTTGGTGATGATGTAGAAGCCCTCCGTGATCGATTTCCCCTCCGGTGGAACACCGAAAAAGGCTCCAAGATGAGATCTCATGGGTACAGAAGGTTGCGGCGGTGGAAATAGTTTTTCATGGTGCTCCTGGATGTTTTTGGGGTACGTAGATATATATAGGCAAAGGAAGTCGGTCAGGGAGCCACGAGGGGCCCACGAGGTAGGCCCCCCCCCCTAGGGCGCGCCCTACACCCTCGTGGCTGCCTCGGCTGCTTCTTGACGTCCAATCCAAGTCTCCTAGATTGCGTTTGTTCCAAAAAGATCGCTCCCGAAGGTTTCATTCCATTTAGACTCCGTTTGATATTCTTTTTCTGCGAAACACTGAAATAGGAAAAAAAAACAGTAATTCGGGTTGGGCCTCCGGTTAGTAGGTTAGTCCCAAAAAAGATATAAAAGTGTATAATAAAGCCCATAAACATCCAAATGGGTAATATAATATCATGGAACAATCAAAAATTATAGATACGTTGGAGATGTATCAAGCATCCCCAACCTTAATTCCTGCTCGTCCTCGAGTAGGTAAATGATAAAAATAGAATTTTTGATGTGGAATGCTACCTAGCATATTTCTCAATGTAATTTTCTTTATTGTGGCATGAATGTTCAGATCCAAATGATTCAAGATAAAAGTTCATATTGACATGAAAAAATAATACTTCAAGCATACTAACAAAGCAATCATGTCTTCTCAAAATAACATGGCTAAAGAAAGCTATCCCTACAAAATCATATAGTCTGGCTATGCTCTATCTTCATCACACAAAATATTTAAATCATGCACAACCCTGATGACAAGCCAAGAAATTGTTTCATACTTTGATGTTCTCAAACTTTTTCAACTTTCACGCAATACATGAGCATGAGGCATGGACATAGCACTATATGTGGAATACAATGGTGGTTGTGGAGAAGACAAAAAGGAGAAGATAGTCTCACATCAACTAGGCATATCAACGGGCTATGGAGATGCCCATTAATAGATATCAATGTGAGTGAGTAGGGATTGCCATGCAACGGATGCACTAGAGCTATAAGTGTATGAAAGCTCAACAAAATAAACTAAGTGGGTGTGCATCCAACTTGCTTGCTCATGAAGACCTAGGGCATTTTGAGGAAGCCCGTCATTGGAATATACAAGCCAAATTCTATAATTTAAAATTCCCACTAATATATGAAAGTGACAACGTAGTAGACTCTCTATCATCAAGATCATGGTGCTACTTTGAAGCACAAGTGTGGAAAAAGGATAGTAACATTGTCCCTTCTCTCATTTTCTCTCATTTTTTTATTTTGGTGGGCTTCTTTGGCGTCTTTTTTTATTTGGGCTTGTTTGGCCTCTTTTATTTTTCATAAAGTCCAGAGTCTCATCACGACTTGTGGTGGAATCATGGTCTCCATCATCCTTTCCTCACTTGGGACAATGCTCTAATAATGAAGATCATCACACTTTTATTTACTTACAACTCAAGAATTGCAATTCAATACTTAGAAAAAAATATGACTCTATGTGGATGCCTCTAGCAGTGTGCCGGGATATGCAATGAATCAAGAGTGACATGTATGAAAGAATTATCAAGGTGGCCTTGCCACAAATACGATGTCAACTACATGATCATGCAAAAGCAATATGACAATGATGGAGCGTGTCATAATAAACAGAACGGTGGAAAGTAGCATGGCAATATATCTCGGAATGGCTATGGAAATGCCATAATAGGTAGGTATGGTGGCTGTTTTGAGGAAGGTATATGGTGGGTGTATGGTACCGGCAAAAGTTGTGCGGCACAAGAGAGACTAGCAATTGTGGAAGGGTGAGAGTGCGTAAAATCCATGGCTCAACATTAGTCATAAAGAACACATATACTTATTGCAAAAATCTACAAGTTATTGAAACAAAGTACTACGCGCATGCTCCTAGGGGGATAGATTGGTAGGAAAAGACCATCGCTCGTCCCCGACCGCCACTCATAAGGAAGACAATCAAAAAATAAATCATGATCCAACTTCATCACATAACGGTTCACCATGCGTGCATGCTACGGGAATCACAAACTTCAACACAAGTATTCCTCAAATTCACAATTACTTCACTAGCATGACTCTAATATTACCACCTTTATATCTCAAAACAATTATCAAGCATCAAGTTGATCATAGTATTCAATTCACTTCCTATGATAGTTTTTATTATACCCAACTTGGATGCCCATCATTCTAGGACCAATTTTATAACCATAACAAATACCATGCTGTTCTAAAAGACTCCCAAAATAATATAAGTGAAGCATGAGAGATCAATAATTTCTACAAAATAAAACCACCGCCGTGCTCTAAAAAGATATAAGTGAAGCACTAGAGCAAAACTGTCTAGCTCAAAAGATATAAGTGAAGCCATAGAGTATTCTAATAAATTCTGAATCATGTGTGTCTATCCCAAAAGGTGTGTACAGCAAGGATTATTGTGGTAAACTAAAAATCAAAGACTCATATCATACAAGACGCTCCAAGCAAAACACATGCGGTGAATAAAAATATAGCTCCAAGTAAACTTACCGATAGACAAAGACGAAAGAGGGGATGCCTTCCGGGGCATCCCCAAGCTTAGGCTTTTCGTTGTCCTTGAATTGTCTTGGGGTTCCATGGGCATCCCCAAGCTTAGGCTCTTGCCACTCCTTATTCCACAGTCCATCAAATCTTTACCCAATACTTGAAAACTTCACAACACAAAACTCAATAGGAAATCTCATGAGCTCCGTTAGTGCAAGAAAGAAAAACCACCACTTAAGGTAATGTAATGAACTCATTATTTATTTATATTGGTGTTAAAACTAATTTATTCCAACTTCTCTATGGTTCATACCCCCCGATACTAGCTATAGATTCATCAAAATAAGCAAACAACACACGAAAAACAGAATCTGTCAAAAACAGAACAGTCTGTAGAAATCTGTAACTTTCGAATACTTCTGGAACTCTAAAAATCCTACCAAAATAGTAAGTCCTAGGAAATTTGTCTATTGATCTACTGCAAAAATAATCTACTCAAAATAACGTTTCTGCGATTTCTTAGATTTTTTCTCGTGCGCACAAAAGTTTCTGTTTTTCAGCAGGATCAAATTAACTTTCACCCAAGATGATCCTATAGGTTCTACTTGGCACAAACACTAATTAAAACATAAAAACACATTTAAAAAGAGGATAGATGAATTACTTATTTCTAAACAGGTGCAAAAATCAAGGAACAAAAATAAAAAATTGGGCTGCCTCCCAACAAGCGCTATCGTTTAACGCCCCTAGCTAGGCATAAAAGCGAGAAAAGATCTAAGTATTGCCATCGTTGGTATTCAATTCATAAGTGGCTCTCATAATAGATTCATAAGGTAATTTGATTTTATTTCTAGGAAATTTTTCCATGCCTTTCCTTAATGGAAATTGGAATCTAATATTTCCTTCCTTCATGTCAATAATTGCACCAATCGTTCTAAGGAAAGGTCTACCAAGAATAATCGGACATGAAAGATTGCAATCTATATCAAGAACGACAGAATCTATGGGCACATAATTCCTATTTTCAACAATAAGAACATCATTAATCCTTCCCATAGGTATCTTAATGGTGGAATCTGCAAGGTGCAAGTTTAAAGAGCAATCATCAAATTCACGGAAACCTTGCATATCACATAAAGTTTTTGGAATCGTGGAAACACTAGCACCCACACAAAGCATAGCATTCATGATCTTTTATTTCAATTTTAATAGTAGGTTCCCACTCATCATAAAGTTTTCTAGGGATAGAAACTTCTAATTCAAGTTTTTCTTCATAAGATTGCATCAAAGCATCAATGATATGTTTAGTAAAAGCTTTATTTTGGCTATAAGCATGAGGAGAGTTCAACACTGATTGCAACAAGGAAATACAATCTATTAAAGAAAAAATATCATAATTAAATTCCTTGAAATCCAAAGTAGTGGGTTCATTGCTATGTAAAGTTTTGATTTCTCCAATTCCACTTTACCAATTTTAGCATCAAGATCGAAAAAATCCAAATCATTGGGACGCCTTTTAACTAAAGTTGACTCATCTCCAGTCCCATCATTATTAAGATTCATATTGCAAAACAAGAATTTAATAGGAGACACATCAATCACTTTTAGATCTTCATCATTATTATTTTTTTCTAGTCCTTCTGTGGCGGCCATCTTATTAACTAAGGTGGCTCGCTTATCAGAAATTTAGGCAATTGATTTTTCAAGATGAGCAAACTGAGACTTCAAACCATAAAATTCCTTAGACATATCATCAAGCTCTTTATTCATGTATTCCATAAAGCTTTTTTGTTCCTTAAGCTCATTTTAAAGAAATTATTATGCTCAAATTGTAAAGCCATAAAGCTTCTAATATTGATTTCGATCTCTTCCAACCTTCTAAAGTGAAGATCGGCATTTTTAGGCAAGGCCATAAGGGCAAACAGGCGCACAAGAGGCAAGCGAAAAAGAGGCGAATGGAAAAGAGAGGGAGAATAAAATGGCAAGGGTGAAGTGGGGGTGAGGAAAACGAGAGGCAAATGGCAAATAATGTAATGCGAGGAAGATGAGTTTGGGATGGTTACTTGCTATGTCTTGACTTGAGCGAAGACCTTCCTGGCAACGGCGCCAGAAATCCTTCTTGCTACCTCTTGAGATGCATTGGTTATTCCCTTGAAGAGGAAAGGGTGATGCAGCAAAGTAGCGTTAGTATTTCCCTCAGTTTTTGATAAGCAAGGTCCCTCGCACCTACACAAACAAACAAAAACCTCGCAACCAACGCGATAAAGGGGTTGTCAATCCCTTCACGGCCACTTGCGAAAGTGAGATCTGATAGAGATAATATGATAAGATAAATATTTTTGGTATTTCTATGATATATATTGAAAAGTAAAGATTGCAAAATAATGTAGATTGGAAACTTATATGATAGAGAATAGACCCGGGGGGGCATAGGTTTCACTAGTGGCTTTTCTCAAGATAGCATAAGTATTAAAGTGGGTGAACAAATTACTGTCGAGCAATTGATAGAAAAGTGCATAGTTATGAGAATATCTAGGCATGATCATGTATATAGGCATCACGTCCGCAACAAGTAGACCGACTCCTGCCTGCATCTACTACTATTACTCCACACATCGACCGCTATCCAGCATGCATATAGAGTATTAAGTTCATAAGAACAGAGTAACGCATTAAGCAAGATGACATGATGTAGAGGGATAAACTCAAGATATAAGCCCCATCTTTTTATCCTTGATGGCAACAATATAATACATGCCTTGTTGCCCCTGATGTCACTAGGAAAGGACACCACAAGATTGAACCCAAAGCTAAGCACTTCTCCCATTGCAAGAAAGATCAATCTAGTAGAACAAACCAAACTGATAATTCAAAGAGACTTGCAAAGATAACCAATCCTACATAAAAGAATTCAGAGGAGATTTAAATATTTCTCATAGATAAACTTGATTATAAACCTACAATTCATCGGATCTCGACAAACACACCACAAAAAGAGTTACATCGAATAGATCTCCAAGAAGATCGAGGAGAACTTTGTATTGAGATTCAAAGAGAGAGAAGAAGCCATCCAGCTAATAACTATGGAGCCGAAGGTCTATGGTAAACTACTCACAACTCATCGGAGAGGCCTTGGTGATGATGTAGAAGCCCTCCGTGATCGATTCCCCCTCCGGCAGAGCATCGGAAAAGGCTCCAAGATGAGATCTCACAGGTACAGAAGGTTGCGGCGGTGGAAATAGTTTTTGTGGTGCTCCTGGATGTTTTCGGGGTACGTAGATATATATAGGCAAAGGAAGTCGGTCAGGGGAGCCACAAGGGGCCCACGAGGCAGGGGCGCCCCCCTAGGGCGTGCCCTACACCCTCGTGGTTGCCTCGACTGCTTCTTGACGTCCACTCCAAGTCTCCTGGATTGCGTTTGTTCCAAAAAGATCGCTCCCTAAGGTTTCATTCCGTTTGGACTCCGTTTGATATTTCTTTTATGCGAAACACTGAAATAGGCAAAAAAATAGCAATTCGGGCTAGGCCTCCGGTTAGTAGGTTAGTCCCAAAAATGATATAAAAGTGTATAGTAAACCCATAAACATCCAAAACGGGTAATATAATAGCATGGAACAATCAAAAATTATAGATACATTGCAGACATATCACTACTCTAACTAATTTCTCCCACGTTCAACACGTATCCAGATTAAGACTCAGAGTCATCTGGATTGGTGTCAAAGCTTGCATCGACATAACCCTTTATGACTAATTATTTATCATCTCCATAACCGAGAAAAAATTCCTTAGTCCTCTTTAGGTGCTTCAGCATATTCTTGACTGTTGTCCAGTGCTCCACTCCTGGATTACTTTGGTACATCCCTGCCAAACTTATGGCAAGGCACACATCAGGTCTGGTACACAACATGGCATACATAATAGAACCTATTGCTGAGGCATAGGGAATGACTTTCATTCTCTCTCTATCTTTTGCTGTGGTCGGACATTGAGTCTGAGTCAATTTTACATCTTGCAACATAGGCAAGAACCCTTTCTTTGACTAGTCCATTTTGAACTTCTTCAAAACTTTGTCAAGATATGTGCTTTGTGAAAGTCCTATTACGCATCTAGATCTATCTCTATAGATCTTGATGCCCAATATATAAGCAACTTCAACAAGTTCTTTCATTGAAAAATTCTTATTCAAGTATCCTTTTATGCTATCCAGAAATTCTATATCATTTCCAATCAACAATATGTCATCCACATATAATATCAGAAATTCTACAGAGCTCCCACTCACTTTCTTGTAAATACAGGCTTCACCATAAGTCTGTATAAAACCATCTGCTTTGATCACCTCATCAGAGCGTATATTTCAACTCCGAGATGCTTGCACCAGTCTATATATGGATCGTTGGAGCTTGCACACCTTGTTAGCACTTTAGGATCGACAAAACCTTGTGGTTGCATCATATACAACTCTTCTTTAATAAATCCATTAAGGAATGCAGTTTTGACGACCATTTGCCAGATGTCATAATCATAAAATGCGACAATTGCTAACATGATTCGAACAGACTTAAGCATCGCTACGGGCGAGAAAGTCTCATCGTAGTCAACCCCTTGAACTTGTCGAAAACCTTTTGCAACAAGTCGAGCTTTGTAGACAGTGATATTACCATCATCGTCTCTCTTCTTGAAGATCCATTTATTTTCAATGGTCTGCCGATCATCGAGCAAGTCCTCCAAAGTCCACACTTTGTTCTCATATATGGACCCTATCTCAGATTTCATGGCCTCAAGCCATTTGTCGAAATCTGGGCTCATCATAGCTTCTTCATAGTTCATAGGTTTGTCATTGTCTAAAAACATGACTTCCAAGATAGGACTACCGTACCACTCTGGTGCAGTACGTGTTTTGGTCAACCTACGAAGTTTAGTAGTAACTTGATCTAAAGTTTCACGATCATCATCATTAGCTTCCTCTCTAGTTGGTGTAGGCATCACGGAAATGGTTTTCCCTAGTGTGCTACTTTCCAATTCGAGAGAAGGTACAACTACCTCATCAAGTTCTACTTTCCTCCCACTCACTTCTTTCGAGAGAAACTCCTTCTCTAGAAAGGACCCATTCTTGGCAACAAAGATCCGATCTGTGGTAGAAGGTATACCCAATGGTCTCTTTAGGTTATCCTATGAAGACACACTTCTCCGCTTTGGGTTCGAGCTTATCAGGCTGAAGCTGTTGACAAAAGCATCGCATCCCCAAACTTTAAGAAATGACAACTTAGCTTTCTTGCCAAACCATAGTTCATATGGTTTCATCTCAACGGATTTAGATCGTGCCCTATTTAATGTGAATGCGGATGTCTCTAATGCATAACCCCAAAATGATAAAGGCAAATAAGTAAGAGTAACTCCAATGGGGTAACCCATTTCGTCCGCCTGCGTCTGTTTGGGTCGGCGCGGGCAAAATTGGTGGCCCAACGTGTTGACCCAAACCCAAATCACGTCCGCTTTGCATCCGCGCCGATGCATTTGTGGCCCAAATTTGCGCCCCAAATGCGTCGGCGCGGACACTGAATGGACGCCACGCGCGCCTTCTTGATGTCCGCCGCGTCCCTACCTAGTGGTCGTCCAACTACCCGCTGCCCACGCGGTCAGCTTAATTTATGACCATGGGCCCACGCGTCCGCGATGGCGGTTGCCCTTTTTTAAGCCAACCGTGCGGCGGGGCCGTCCTCATCCAAACTCGCCGTCCACATCTAGGTAAGCTCGCTCCCGCGTCGCCGGCAAGCCCTAGCCAACCCTAGCCAAATGGGGCTCTTCTCCGGCACCGGCAGCAGCAACAAAGCCAAGGGCAAGGGCCCCGCCGTGCCTTTCCCCTCCAAGTTCCTACCGCCTCCGCCGCCGCCGACATGCCGGCAGAGGATGCGCGTGAACGTGCCAGTGCACCAGGCGGAGTGGCACTGGCAGCACCGCGTGCCGCTGTCGTACCCCAACGTCACCCTTCCGCACGACTGGCATTTGGATCCAGAGAGGATCCCAGTGCCGGCGGCACCGCGGTCAGCTAGGGCGCATGCGGAGGAGGTGCGGCGCCGGCAGGCGCTGCTGACACCGGAGTAGCGCCGCGACGCCACCGACTTGCCGATCTAGAAGAGGTGGTTCACCTTCGAGCACGAGGAGGCGAGGCGATGCGGCGTGCAGGAGGTCGACCGCAGCGTGCCGCCGCCCTCGCTCATAGTCCGCGAGGAGGACCAGGCGGTGGAGGACGCCTCCCAGGCAGCCATTGCGGCGGTCTACCATGAGAGCGAGGAGGACGAGCGATGCAAAGTGGAGGCGGTGGAGGAAGAGGAGGCTCACTACGAGGCGGTCATGGCGCAGGCCCTTGCCCTATCCACGGCCGGCGATTGCGTGGTGCCGTCCCCTTCCCGATGCCTCGTCAAGGCTGACCCGAGCCGCTGCCGGAGCCGGAGCCCATCGCGCGCTTCACCTGGACGGGAGTGGTGCGTGAGTGGGTGTCTGCGCCACCGGTTTAGATCGCTGCGACCCCGGCGCAGGAGGCGGCGTACCTCGAGATGTGGCGCCAGCAACGGCTGGCCGAGGAGCGCCACGATGGCGAGTACGAGGAGATGCTCGAGCGCGACCTCGAGGAGGAGGCGCTTGAGGCTGAGGAGGAGGCGCGCCAGGCCGCGGCTGCACAAGCGGCCGCACAGCCCCCCGCGCCGGCACTGCCCCCGCCGGAACAGCTGCTCGCGGCCTACATCGCCGCCGCATGGAACATGGCGTTCCCCTGGGCCGGCCCTGCGCCGACGCTCATCGACCTCGCCGACCCCGAGGACGACGACAACGCCGCCGCCTAGGGTGCGCCGCCTTGTAGTTAGGTTGTTTTTAATTTCTTTTAATGGTAATGCGGACGCGTGGACTCTCTCCAGCCTTCTTGGCCGGCTTTAATGTTTAATTAAGTTATTTTCATTTGAAATATGCATGCACAGTTTTTTTTTCTGTCGGCGCCGTCAAAATGGGTTGGGTGAGCGTTGGGCGCATACGCCGACCCAAACGCGGAAGCGGACGCTCGTGTCCGCCTAGCCGACCCAAACGAACAAAAAACAGACGAAATCGCCGTCCGTTTGGGTTGGCCCGTTGGAGTTGCTCTAAGAGGCATCATAGAACGCACCATATCTAATAAAGTATGGTTACGATGTTCGGACACACCATTACACTATGGTGTTCCAGGTGGCGTGAGTCGTGAAACAATTCCACTTTGTCTTAAATGAAGGCCAAACTCGTAACTCAAATATTCACCGCCATGATCAGATCGTAGAAATGTTATTTTTTTTGTTACGATGATTCTCTACTTCACTCTGAAATTCTTTGAACTTTTCAAATGTTTCAGACTTGTGTTTCATCAAGTAGATATACCCATACCTACTCAAATCATCTATAAAGGTCAGAAAATAGCGATACCCACCGCATGCCTGATAACCCACAAGTATAGGGGGTCATAACAGTTTTCAAGGGTAGAGTATTCAACCCAAATTTATTGATTCGACACAAGGGGAGCCAAAGAATATTCTCAAGTATTAGCAGCTGAGTTGTCAATTCAACCACACCTGAAAGACTTAATATCTGCAGCAAAGTGTTTAGTAGCAAAGTACTATGGAAGTAATGGTAACGGTGGCAAAGGTAACAGTACCAGTTTTGTAGCAATTGTAACAGTGGCAACGGAGAAGTAACTTAGCAAAGATCAATATGAAACGAGCTCGTAGGCAATGGATTAATGATGGATAATTATGTTGGATGGCATTCATCATGCAACAGTTATAACATAGGGTGACACGAAACTAGCTCCAATTCATCAATATAATGTAGGCATGTATTCCGAATATAGTCATACGTGCTTATGGAAAAGAACTTGCATGAAATCTTTTGTCCTACCCTCCCATGGCAGCGGGGTCCTAATGGAAACTAAGGGATATTAAGGCCTCCTTTTAATAGAGTACTAGACCAAAGCATTAGCACTTAGTGAATACATGAACTCCTTAAACTACGGTCATCATCGGGAAGTGTCCCGACTATTGTCACTCCGGGGTTTGCTAGATCATAACACGTAGTAGGTAACTATAAATTGCAAGATAGGATCAAGAACACTCATATATTCATGAAAACATAATAGGTTTAGATCTTAAATCATGGCACTCAGGCCCTAGTGACAAGCATTAAGCATGGAAAAGTCATAGCAACATCAATCTTAGAACATAATGGATACTAGGGATCAAACCCTAACAAAACTAACTCGATTACATGGTAAATATCATCCAACCCATCACCGTCCAACAAGCCTACGATGTGATTACTCATGCACGGCGGCGAGTATCATGAATTTGGTGATGGAGGATGGTTGATGAAGATGATGGCAATGGATTCCCCTCTCTGGAGCCCCGAACGGACTCCAGATTAGCCCTCCCTAGGAAGAACAGGGCTTGGCGGCGGCTCCGTATCGTAAAACGTGATGAATCCTTCTCTCTGATTTTTTTTATCCCCGAACATGAATATATGGAGTTGGAGGTGAGGTCGGTGGAGGTCCAGGGGGGCCACGAGGTAGGAGGGTGCACCTAGGGGGTAGGGCACGCCCCCACCCTCGTGGCCAGGGTGTGGGCCCCCTTCAGCTGATTCTTTCACCAGTATTTTTTATTAATTCCAAAAGGTGTCTCCATGAAGTTTCAGGTCATTCCGAGAACTTCTATTTCTGCACAAAAATAACACCATGGCAATTCTGCCGAAAACAACGTCAGTCGAGGTTAGTTCCATTCAAATCATGCAAATTAGAGTCCAAAAAAAGGGCAAAAGAGTTTGGAAAAGTAGATATGTTGGAGACGTATCAGTGCCTCAATACTCATTGGACCGCATTCATCGGTATGTATTATTTCCAATAAGTCATTAGCTCGCTCCATTGTTCCAGAGAACGGAGTTTTAGTCATCTTACCCATGAGTCATGGTTCGCAAGTATCAAATGATTCATAATCAAGTGATTCCAAAAGTCCATCCGCATGGAGTTTCTTCATGCGCTTTACACCAATATGACCTAAACGGCAGTGCCACAAGTATGTTGCACTATCATTATCAACTTTGCATCTTTTGGCATCAATACTATGAATATGTGTATCACTACAATGGAGATTCAAGAAGAATAGACCATTCATTAAAGGTGCATGACCATAAAAGATATTACTCATATAACTAGAACAACCATTATTTTCTGACTTAAATGAATAATCGTCTCGCAATAAACAAGATCCAGATAATGTTCATGCTCAATGCTGGCACCAAATAACAATTATTGAGGTCTAAAACTAATCCTGAAGGTAGATGTAGAGGTAGCGTACCGACAGTGATCACATTGACCTTGGAACCATTCCCGACATGCATCGTCACCTCGTCCTTAGACAATTTTCGTTTATTCTGCAGCTCCTGTTTCTAGTTACAAAGATGAGAAATCGATCCAGTATCAAATACCCATGTGCTACTACGAGTGTTAGTAAGGTACACATCAATAACATGTATATCAAATATACCTTTGTTCACTTTGCTATCCTTCTTATGTGCCAAGTATTTGGGGCAGTTCCACTTCCAGTGACCATTTCCCTTGCAGTAGAAGCACTCAGTTTCAGGTTTGGGTCCAGCTTTGGGCTTCTTTATGGGAGCGGCAACTTGCTTGCTATTCTTCTTGAAGTTCCCTTTCTTTCCCTTGCCCCTTTTCTTGAAACCAGTGGTCTTATTAACCATCAACACTTGATGCTCCTTCTTGATTTCTACCTCCGCCAATTTCAGCATCGCGAAGAGCTCAGGAATCGTTTTCGTCACCCCTTGCATATTATAGTTCCTCATGAAGCCTTTGTAGCTTGGTGGCAGTGGCTGAAGAACTCTGTCAATAACACTCTCAACTGGAAGATCAATTCCCAGCCGAGTCAAGTTGTCGGAGTAATGGGCCACGGCTAGCCTAACCCGAGTCCCTAAGCCTTTCAACACTTTGGGCCGGCTTCGCCCCACGAGACTCCAGAATGAAGCGCCGCCTACCAGTGGTCGGCTGGCCCGACGGCAGGCTGCACGAAGGCGGCCGAGCACCAGCAGACGGCACCAAGACAGGCTGACTCCTAGCAGACGGCCTCCATAGAGGACGACTTCTAGCAGGAGGCCACCCGGCACCCTTAGAGTCTGCGCCCCTCATCAAGAGGACAAGACAGGGTGAGGCTACAGTGTAGTCCCTCACCCCTGAATCCCGGGTTTGGCATGGCCATAGTGCCCCGTACAGGCGGAGATCTCCGCACGACGTGGCACTGTTGCCATCCCACCCTCGACGTCATCCCTGTCAGGCAGGGCCTGCTCCCACGATGGCCTGTTGGTATGGCTCGCAATCGGCGGGCCCTACCAGGCAGCGAGGGCACAGAGGGCGACCAAGACTGGCCAGTCGGATCCAAGGGGATCCAGCTCCTGGAGGGTAGCCGGATCCTTCCTCGAGCCCCGAGCACCATTAACCAGACGAGACACGGCGAGGATACAGTGATCTCACGCCAGGCGGCAGGACTGTAGCCATGCCTTGCCCAACCAAGCCTGCGTCATTAGCATCACGGCTACAATGATCAGCCACCAACCAGAACCGCCAGCGGCGGAAGCGGCATGTCGGCTCCATACCAGACCAGTCGGAGGGGCCCACCAGGCAGTGGGCCCCAGCTGTCGGCGGAGAAGCCGGCGACCGGAGGCGCTGACAGCTGGGTCCTACACCTGGCCAAGTTACCATTGTACCCCTGGGGGGTAGGCCTATATAAACCCCCCAGGGCACCCATGCAAAGGGTTCCCAACCTGTTAGAACTAGACTCATACCTATAGGAAGAAGGGAGCTAGCCCTGCCTCCTTCAACCTCTAGCATACAGCTCAAGGACCACATTGTACTCACTAGTGCCTTAGTGATCATGCGGAGACCCCACATAACATTACTAAGGGTGTTATCTCCTAGGAGAGCCCCAAACCCGGGTAAAGTGCGCCGACGTTCGTGTCTATGCCTCATCTCGCTTCCAGGCACCGACGACATTCTACTCGCTCCCACCATGATAAGCCATCCTTTGGCGTATGTCGCACCCAAACCCCGACATTTGGCGCCCACCATGGGGCAAGGTGCACCGTCATCCGGAGACTTGTTCTGGACGGGAACCTTGTTCCTTCCTGGCATGCGCAGCCAGCCCAGGACTCCCGACAGCGTCAGCCTCGACGCGTTGCGTGGCGTGGAGATCGCCTGCGCAGCAAGCTACCTCACCGACCTCGTTGGCGAGATCAACCTCTCTAACGAGCCTGCATCTGACGCAGGCATCGACTGCCCTGAGAACCGTCTCGTCGGCATCCTCGACCAGCTCCACGTCACCAGCGAGCCTGCTGCCGACTTGGAGTCTGTTGGCTCCACCGACCCGATGATCATCGACTCTAACACAGCGTCGCTTGACGCGTTCCCCACCAACGTGGTGGTCTACGATGAGCCGCCTCCTCACGAGCATAGTGGCGGGAGCACCGTCACGGAGGTGCTTGTCATCAACAATGGTGAGTACTCGGATGAAGGCGTTCGAGACCCACTCGATGCGGCGTTGCGGGACTTGTCGGCGCCCATATCCCGGGAGATGCAGACGCCGAGACGCTGGAAGCACACCGTGTCCAGCTCATCGAAAGCGCCAACCGACTGGCCAACATGCGACGCCTCACGGAAGCCTACCGACGCGAGATGGACCGAGCCGTCGGAGGAACACCGGCCCCTGAGGGGCCTAGCTGCATCGGCTTGATCCGACAGCGTGCGCAACCATCGCCGGCATGTTCGGGACGGATCGTTCCATCTACACCACGCCTTCATAAAACATACGAGCTGCCCAGGTGGTGGCAGACGAGCTGGACAAGTACAAGGGCGACGAGCATCGCCACATGACTGAGCGTGTTCAGCAGCTCCTTGACGCGGCCGCCGAGCAGCAAGAAGGGGGCTGCCGCGACGATGATCACATCCGGTGGAATGACGAGCCGCCCCTTCATCAGGATCACAGCGTGACATCTCGGACACCGACTGGCGGTGTCCGTAGTAGAAAGGGCAACGAGCCGGTTGCCAGCCACAGTCGGACTCATCTCTCCATCGAGCGTGACGCAGAGGGCTGCCCCCAATCTGTGGAGCGGCGAGGCGACCCGCCTCCTCCTCAGCCTCGTGGAGAAAGGCACCCCACTCCGCCGTCTGTCACGCACCTGACACTCGGCGACCGCCTTGGCCGCCGGGAAGGAGTCGGGGAGAACGACGCCCGCCATCGGATCGACCACCTCAATCGTTCCCTGGCGCTAGAAGAAGAAGACGCGTTGGGTCCGCCTTGTTTCGGCCCCCGAATCCGAGATGAACCTTTCCCTCGAGGGTTTACCCTCCCAAGAGATATGCCCAAGTACACCGGCTCTGTGAAGCCGGAGGACTGGCTGGTCGACTACTCCACGGCCGTCAGCATAGTGAACGGCAACAAACGCGTTGCTGTGAAGTACGTCCCGCTCATGCTCCAGGGCACAGCCTGGGCATGGCTTAACAGCCTGAAGCCCCGCAGCATCAACAGCTGGGTTGATTTCACCAAAGCCTTCATCCACAACTTCACCAGCACGTACAAGCGGCCTCCCAAGCCCCGCCAGCTCTTCTTGTGCGTCCAAGGGCCCAGCGAATCAACTCGCGACTATCTCACGCGCTCGGCCGAGCTGAGCAACTCCTGCGAAGGCGTGCATGAGGTGCAGGCCATCGAATACTTCACCGTCGGGTGCCGAGAGGGCTCCCTCCTCAAGCACCGACTCCTCTATGACGAGCCGACGACTCTCGACGAGCTGCTGATCATCGCTGACAAATATGCCACGGCCGACTCCTCCATGAAGGCGGAGATCCAAGTCGATGCATCGGGCAAGGTAGCTCCTCAGGCTCCTCGGACCCCAGCTGGTGACACCAGTCGGCGACAGTAACCAAGCGACAACAAGCGCAAGGCCACGCAGCCGGCTTCCACCAACCGGCAGGTGGCGACAGTCGAGGACCAGCAGCCGGAAGGGCAGCCTCCACCCAAGCGTCAGAAAGGCAGTAAACCCAATTGGTTGCCCGCTTTCTCATACGAGCAGACTCTTGATGCACCCTGCAAGTTCCATAGCGGCGTGAAGCCATCCAGCCACACCACTCGGAAGTGCCATTGGCTCACCCGAATCGCCAAGGGAGATGGACTCCTACCTCCACCTCCCGCCGGCCCGCCGCCTCCTCCGCCCCAGCAGTCGGCGGTTCGGCCATTTGGCGCCATACAAGATGAGTATCCTGTGGAGCATGGATCCTACGTTGTGTTCACCAGCGTGGCCGACGACAGGCGTGATGTCTACTACACAACCTTCTTCTTGTAGACATTGTTGGGCCTGCAAGTGCACAGGTTTGTAGGACAGTAGCAAATTCCCCTCAAGTGGATGACCTAAGGTTTATCAATCCGTGGGAGGCGTAGGATGAAGATGGTCTCTCTCAAGCAACCCTGCAACCAAATAACAAAGAGTCTCTTGTGTCCCCAACACACCCAATACAATGGTAAATTGTATAGGTGCACTAGTTCGGCGAAGAGATGGTGATACAAGTGCAATATGGATGGTAGATAAAGGTATTTGTAATCTGAAATTATAAAAACAGCAAGGTAACTAATGATAAAAGTGAGCGTAAACGGTATTTCAATGGTAGGAAACAAGGCATAAGGTTCATACTTTCACTAGTGCAAGTTCTCCCAAGAATAATAACATAGATAGATCATATAACAATCCCTCAACATGCAACAAAGAGTCACTCCAAAACAACTAATAGCAGAGAACAAACGAAGAGATTATGATAGGGTACGAAACCACCTCAAAGTTATTCTTTTAGATCAATCTATTCAAGAGTTCGTACTAGAATAACACCTTAAGACACAAATCAACAAAAACCCTAATGTCACCTAGATACTCCATTGTCACCTCAAGTATCCGTGGGCATGATTATACAATCTGCATCACACAATCTCAGATTCATCTATTCAACCAACACAAAGTACTTCAAAGAGTGCCCCAAAGTTTCTACCAGAGGGTCAAGACGAAAACGTGTGCCCACCCCTATGCATAGGTTCATGGGCGGAACCCGCAAGTTGGTCACCCAAACATACATCAAGTGGCACATGATATCCCATTGTCACCATAGATAAGGACGGCAAGACATACATCAAGTGTTCTCAAATCATTAAAGACTCAATCCGACAAGATAACTTCGAAGGGAAAACTCAATTCATCACAAGAGAGTAGAGGGGGGAGAAACATCATAAGATCCAACTATAATAGCAAAGCTCGGGATACATCAAGATCGTGCCATAGAGGGAACACGAGAGAGAACACGAGAGAGAGAGAGAGAGAGATCAAACACATAGCTACTGGTACATACCCTTAGCCCTGAGGGTGAACTACTCCCTCCTCGTCATGGATAGCGCCGGGATGATGAAGATGGCCACCGGTGAGGGATCCCCCCCCCTCCGACAGGGTGCTGGAACAGGGTCCCGATTGACTTTTGGTGGCTACAGAGGCTTGCAGCGGCAGAACTCCCGATCTATCTTCTCCTATGATGTTTTTAGGGTACGTGGGACTATATAGGCGAAAGAAGTCGGTCGGGAGGTGCTCGAGGGGCCCACGAGACAGGGGGCGCGCCCAGTAGGGGGGCGCCCCCACCCTCGTGGCCTCCTCGAGGATCTTCTGACGTGAACTCCAAGTCTCCCGAATGATATTCTTCCAAAAAATCACGATGCCGAAGGTTTTATTCCATTTGGACCCCGTTTGGTATTCCTTTTGTTGAAAATACTGAAACAGGCAATAAGGCAGCAATATGGGTTGGTCCTCCGGTTAATAGGTTAGTCCCAAAAGTAATATAAAAGTGTATAATAAAGCCCGTAATCATCCAAAGCAGATAATAAAATAGCATGGAACAATAAAAAATTATAGATACGTTGGAGACGTATCAAGCATCCCCAAGCTTAATTCCTGCTCGTCCTCGAGTAGGTGAATGATAAAAACAGAATTTTTGATGTGGAATGCTACCTAGCATAATTCTCAATGTATTTCTCTTTATTGTGGCATGAATGTTCAGATCCAAATGATTCAAAATAAAAGTTCATATTGACAAAAGAAATAGTAATACTTCAAGCATACTAATAAAAGCAATCATGTCTTGTCAAAATAACATGGCTAAATAAAGTTCATCCCTACGAAATCATATAGTTAGGCTATGCTTCATTTTCGTCACACAAAGATGTTCCCAACTTCTATACCCTTGATAACAAGCCAAGCAATTGTTTCTTACTTAAATAATCTCAAACTTTTTCAACCTTCACGCAATACATGAGCGTGAGCCATGGATATAGCACTATGGGTGGAATAGAATAATGATTGGGGTTGTGTGGAGAAGACAAAAAAAAGAGAAAGTCTCACATTGAAGAGGATAATCAACGGGCTATGGAGATGCCCATCAATTGATGTCATCATGAGGAGTAGGGATTGCCATGCAACAGATGCACTAGAGCTATAAATGAATGAAAGCTCAACAAAGGAAAACTAGTGGGTGTGCATCCAACTTGCTTGCTCACGAAGACCTAGGGCATTTGAGGAAGCCCATCGTAGGAATATACAAGCCAAGTTCTATAATGAGAAATTCCCACTCGTATATGAAAGTGACAACTTATGAGACTCTCTACATGAAAACATGGTGCTACTTTGAAGCACAATATATGAGACAAACTATATGAAGAACAAGGTGCTACTTTGAAGCACAAGTGTGGAAAAAGAGATAGTAACATTGCCCCTTTTTATTTATTTTCTTTTTCTTTTTTTCTTTTTTTCTTTTTTCTTTTTTCTTTCTTTTCTTTCTTTTTTTCTTTCTTTGGCATTTTTTTGGCCTTTCTTTTTTTTTCTTTGGGACAATGCTCTAATAATGATGATCGTCACACTTTTATTGATTACAACACATGAATTACAACTCAAAACTAGAACAAGATATGACTCTATATGAATGCGTCCGGCGGTGTACTGGGATGGTGCAATGAATCAAGAGTGACATGTATGAAAAATTATGCATGGTGGCTTTTCCACAAATGCGATGTCAACTACATGACCATGCAATGGCAATATGACAAAAGTAATGTATGTCATGATGATGATGAACGAAACGGTGGAAAGTTGCATGGCAATAAATCTCGAAATGGCTATGGAAATGCCATAATAGGTAGGTATGGTGGCTATTTTGAGTAAGATATAACGAGGTTTATGTGTGATAGAGTGTATCATATCACGGGGTTTGGATGCACTGGCGAAGTTTGCACCAACTCTCAAGGTGAAAAGGGGCAATGCACGGTACCGAAGAGGCTAGCAATGGTGGAAAGGTAAAAGTGTGTATAATCCATGGACTAAACATTAGTCATAAGAACTCATATACTTATTGCAAAAATTTAGAAGTCATCAAAAACCAAGCACTACGCGCATGCTCCTAGGGGGAAGGATTGGTAGGAAAAGACCACCGCTCATCCCCGACCGCCACTCATAAGGATGCACAAGCCAGGTACACTTCATGCTTCAAATTTGTTACACAACTTTAACCATACGTGCATGCCACGGGACTTGCTAACTTCAACACAAGAATTCTTTAAATTCATAATCACCCAACTAGCATGACTTTAATATCACTACCTCCGTATCTAAAAAAATTTATCAAGTATCAAATTTATCATAGCATCCAATTCACTTCCTATGATAAATTACCATGTTGTTTAAGACTCTCAAAATAATATAAGCGAAGCATGAGAGTTCATTAATTTCTACAAAATAAAACCACCACCGTGCTCCAAAAAGATATAAGTGAAGCACTAGAGCAAACGACAAACTACTCCAAAAGATATAAGTGAAGATCAATGAGTAGTCAAATCATTATATAGCTATGAGAAGACTCTCTCTCATTTAAGTATTTCAGATCTAATGTATTTTATTCAAATAGCAAGCAAACAAAACAAAATGACATTGCAAGGATAGCACGACTCATGTGAAGAAGCAAAAACTTAGGCTCAACCGATACTAACCGATAGTTGTTGAAGAAGAAAGGTGCCTACCGGGGCATCCCCAAGCTTATATGCTTGAGACTTCTTGAAATATTATCTTGGGGTGCCTTGGGCGTCCCCAAACTTGAGCTTTTATGTCTCCTTAATTCCTTTTATATGTTGGTTTCCTAAATCTCGAAAGCTTCATCCACACCAAACTCAACAAGAACTCGTGAGATAAGTTAGTATAAAACAATGCAAAACCTTATCATTTTCTACTGTAACAAATTACTAACATTATTATTCAACATTTAATACTAAATGTATCTGCATATTTAATACTCCTATCCTAAAATAGAATCATTAAAGAAGCAAGCATATGCAGACAATGCAAACATAACAACAATCTGCCAAAACGGTATAGTCTGTAAACAATGCAAGATTCATCATACTTCCCTAACTCCAAAAATTATAAGAAAAATACTACGCTGTAAAAGATTTATCAGATCTCATTATGAAAAAATATTAAACATTATATCACTCTCTGAATTTTCTAGGGAATTTTTGCAACAACTGTAAACTTTCTGTTTTGAAACAGCAACATGTATACTAGCAAAATAAGCATGGTAAAGGCTATCCTTGACTTTTTTATCGAAAATATAGATGCAAAACATTATTATAAATAACAGCAAGCAAATACTAAAAAAATAAATTGACGCTCCAAGCAAAACACATATCATGTGGCGAATAAAAATATAGCTCCAAGTAAAGTTACCGATGAATGAAGACGAAAGAGGGGATGCCTTCCGGGGCATCCCGAAGCTTAGGCTCTTGGTTGTCCTTGAATATTACCTTGGAGTGCCTTGGGAATCCCCAAGCTTAGGCTCTTGCCACTCCTTATTCCATAGTCCATCGAATCTTTACCCAAAACTTGAAAACTTCAACCACACAAAACTCAAAACAAAACTCGTAAGCTCCATTAGTATAAGAAAATAAATCACCACTTTTGGTACTGTAATGAACTCATTATTTATTGATATTGGTGTTAAACCTACTTTATTCCAACTTCTCTATGGTTCTTACTCTCCGATACTACTCATAGATTCATCAAAATAAGCAAACAACACATAGAAAACAGAATCTGTCAAAAACAGAACAGTTTGTAGTAATCTGTATCAAACGTATACTTCTGGAAGTCAAGCAATTCTGAAATAAATTGGTGGACCTGAGGAATTTGTCTATTTATCATCTGCTAAAATAATCAACCTAAAATCACTCTTCTGTAAAAAAATGGCAGCTAATCTCGTGAGTGCTAAAGTTTCTATTTTTTACAGCAAGATTATATAGACTTCACCCAAGTCTTCCCAAAGGCTCTACTTGGCACAAACACTAATTAAAACATGAAACCACATCTAACCAGAGGCTAGATGAATTATTTATTACTAAACAGGAAAAAAATTCAAGAAACAAAAATAAAGTTGGGTTGCCTCCCAACAAGCGCTATCGTTTAACGCCCCTAGCTAGGCATGATGATTTCAATGATGCTCTCATAAAAGATAAGAATTGAAACATGAAGGGAGCATCATGAATCATATGACTAGCACATTTAAGTCAAACCCACTTCCTATGCATAGGGATTTTGTGAGCAAATAACTTATGGGAACAATAATCAACTAGCATAGGAAGGTAAAACAAGCATAGCTTCAAAATTTTCAACACATATAGAGGAAACTTGATATTATTGCAATTCCTACAAGCATATGTTCCTCCCTCATAATAATTTTCAGTAGCATCATGAATGAATTCAACAATATAACTAGAACCTAAAGCATTCTTTTCATGATCTACTTGCATAGAAATTTTACTATTCTCCACATAAGCAAATTTATTCTCATCAATAGTAGTGGGAGTAAACTCAATAAAATAACTATCATGTGAGGCATAATCCAATTGAAAACTAAAATCATGATGACAAGTTTCATGGTTATCATTATTCTTAATAGCATACAAGTCATCACAATAATCATCATAGATAGCAACTTTGTTCTCATAATCAATTGGAACCTCTTCCGAAATAGTGGATTCATCACTAAATAAAGTTGACACTCTTCCAAATCCACTTCCATATTCATCACAATAAGATTTAATATCCTCCAAAATAGTGGGATCAATACTACCTAAAGTTGACACTCTTCCAAACCCACTTTCATCAATATAATCATCATAAATAGGAGGCATGCTTTCATCATAATAAATATTCTCATCAAAACATGGGGGACAAAAAATATCATATTCATCAAACATTGCTTCCCCAAGCTTGTGGCTTTGCATATCATTAGCATCATGGGTATTCAAATAATTCATACTAACAACATTGCAATCATGCTCATCATTCACATATTTTGTGCCAAACATTTTATAGATTTCTTCTTCTAGCACTTGAGCACAATTTTCCTTACCATCATTCTCACGAAAGATATTAAAAAGATGAAGCGCATGAGACAAACTCAATTCAATTTTTTTTGAAGTTTTCCTTTATAGACTAAACTAGTGATAAAACAAGAAACAAAAAGATTCGATTGCAAGATCTAAAGATATACCTTCAAGCACTCACCTCCCCGGCAACGACGCCAGAAAAGAGCTTGATGTCTACTACACAACCTTCTTCTTGTAGACGTTGTTGGGCCTGCAAGTGCACAGGTTTGTAGGACAGTAGCAAATTTTCCTCAAGTGGATGACCTAAGGTTTATCAATACGTGGGAGGCGTAGGATGAAGATGGTCTCTCTCAAGCAACCCAGCAACCAAATAACAAAGAGTCTCTTGTGTCCCCAACACACCCAATACAATGGTAAATTGTATAGGTGCACTAGTTCGGCGAAGAGATGGTGATACAAGTGCAATATGGAAGGTAGATAAAGGTATTTGTAATCTGAAATTATAAAAACAGCAAGGTAACTAATGATAAAAGTGAGCATAAATGGTATTGCAATGGTAGGAAACAAGGCATAAGGTTCATACTTTCACTAGTGCAAGTTCTCTCAACAATAATAACATAGATAGATCATATAACAATCCCTCAACATGCAACAAAGAGTCACTCCAAAGCAACTAATAGCGGAGAACAAACGAAGAGATTATGGTAGGGTACGAAACCACCTCAAAGTTATTCTTTCGGATCAATCTATTCAAGAGTTCGTACTAGAATAACACCTTAAGACACAAATCAACCAAAACCCTAATGTCACCTAGATACTCCATTGTCACCTCAAGTATCTGTGGGCATGACTATACTATATGCATGACACAATCTCAAATTCATCTATTCAACCAGCACAAAGTAGTTCAAAGAGTGCCCCAAAGTTTCTACCGGAGAGTCAAGACGAAAATGTGTGCCAACCCCTATGCATAGGTTCATGGGCAGAACCCGCAAGTTGGTCACCAAAACATACATCAAGTGGCACATGATATCCCATTGTCACCACAGATAAGCACGACAAGACATACATCAAGTGTTCTCAAATCATTAAAGACTCAATCCGACAAGATAACTTAAAAGGGAAAACTCAATTCATCACAAGAGAGTAGAGGGGGGAGAAACATCATAAGATCCAACTATAATACCAAAGCTCGGGATACATCAAGATAGTGCCATAGAGGGAACACGAGAGAGAACGCGAGAGAGAGATAAAAAAACCTACTGGTACATACCCTCACCCGTGAGGGTGAACTACTCCCTCCTCGTCATGGATAGCGCCAAGATGATGAAGATGGCCACCGGTGAGGGATCCCCCCCTCCGGCAGGGTGCCAGAACAGGGTCCCAATTGACTTTTGGTGGCTACAGAGGCTTGCGGCGGTGGAACTCCCGATCTTTCTTCTCCTCCGATGTTTTTAGGGTACGTGGGACTATATAGGCGAAAGAAGTCGATCGGGAGGTGCTCGAGGGGCCCACGAGACAGGGGGCGTGCCCAGTAGGGGGGGGGCGCCCCCACCCTCGTGGCCTCCTCGAGGGTCTTCTGACGTGAACTCCAAGTCTCCCGGATGATATTCTTCCAAAAAATCACGATGTCGAAGGTTTCATTCCGTTTGGACTCCGTTTGATATTCCTTTTCTTCGAAATACTGAAACAGGCAATAAAACAACAATATGGGCTGGGCCTCCGGTTAATAGGTTAGTCCCAAAAGTAATATAAAAGTGTATAATAAAGCCCGTAATCATCCAAAACAGATAATAAAATAGCATGGAACAATAAAAATTATAGATACGTTGGAGACGTATCAAGGCGCGGCAGACGGCAACAGCAGCAAGAAGTACATGCAATGGCGTCAGGGACCCCAGAGTTCATGCACTGATCTGAGAAGCCTATCAGTTGGAGCAGGGCTGACCGCTCGGAGGTGATGCCCTCTCCTGGTTCTTATGCCCTGGTCTTAGATGCCACCTTCGCAATAGAGAGGCGGGCAGCTCATTTCTCCCGAGTCCTGATAGATGGCGGCAGCAGCATCAACATCTTGTACCGTGACACAATGGAGAAGTTGGGAATCAAGCAGAAGCAGCTTCATCCCAGTCGGACTGTATTCCATGGCATAGTTCCCGGCCTTTCCTGCTCACCAATCGGCAAGACCCAGATCGATGTTCTCTTTGGGGACAAAAATCACTTCCGTTGAGAGTCAATTTGGTTTCAGGTGGTGGACCTTGAGAGCCCTTATCATGCGCTACTTGGTCGGCCTACTCTGGCCAAGTTCATGGCTGTTCCCCACTATGCTTACCTCAAGATGAAGATGCCGACTACCAAGGGAATCCTGACCATAGTCGGAGATTACAAGAAGTCGTCCGCCTGCGCCGCGGACAGCAGCCGGCTGGCCGAGTCCCTTGTGATTGCAGCTGAAAAGCGGCTCCTTGACCGGGTTGTGGCGATGGCAGGCAAGCAGCCGGAAATGTCACCCACCCCCAAGGAGTCGGAAGTTGAGGGCTCGTTCAAGTTGGCAAAGGAAACAAAGAAGATACCCTTGGACCCGGAGCACCCGGAGAGGCACGCTGTCATTGGGGCAAACCTTGACAGAAAATAGGAAAGTGAGCTTGTCGATTTCCTCCGTGAGAATTGGGACATCTTTGCATGGTCTCCCAAAGACATGTCGGGTGTTCCGACGGATTTCGCCGAGCACAAGCTACATGTCCGACCTGACGTCAAGCCGGTCAGGCAGCCCTTGTGCCGCGTGTCAGAAGAAAAGAGAAGAGTTGTTGGAGAAGAGATAGCCCTGCTTCTAGCAGCCGGCTTCATCATGGAAGTATTCTTCCTAGAATGGTTGGCCAACCCAGTTCTTGTGCTGAAGAAGAATAAACAATGGCGCATGTGTATCAATTATACCAACCTCAACAAAGCTTGCCCCAAAGATCCCTTTGCTTTGCCAAGAATCGACCAAGTGATAGACTCCACAGTTGGATGCGAGCTGCTGAGTTTTTTGGATGCATACTCAGGATACCATCAGATCAAGTTGAACCTGGCCGATAGGCTGAAGACCACCTTCATCACGCCATTCGGAGCCTTCTGCTACCTGACCATGACGTTCGGCTTGAGGAATGCCGGCGCCATGTTTCAGCGTTGCATGCAGAAGTGTCTCCTCAAGCAACTCGGCAGAAACACCCACATTTACATGGACGATGTGGTGGTGTAGACGGAGAAGCGTGGAATGTTGCTAGAAGACCTCAAAGAGACATTTGAGAACTTGCACCGATTTCAAATCAAGCTCAACTCGGAGAAATGCGTCTTTGGAGTACCGGTCGGCCAACTTCTTGGTTTCCTGGTCTCAGAGCGCAGCATAGAGTGCAACCCTGTGAAGATCAAGGCCATCGAGAAGATGGAGGTGCCCACCCGACTGCTGGACGTGCAAAAGTTCACCGTCTGCCTGACATCTATCAGCCGTTTCATCAGTCGGCTGGGCAAGAAGGCTCTTCCCCTGTACCAGCTCATGAAGAAAACCACCTTTTTTGAGTGGAACAAGAAGGTGGACGAAGCTTTCCGTCAACTCAAGAAGATGTTGACCACCCCGCCTATCCTGTCGGCCCCGACTAGTAAGGAGCCCATGCTCCTCTACATCACCGCCACCAGTCAGGTGGTCAGCACAGTCATAGTGGTGGAGCGCAAGGAGGAAGGCAGAGCACTGCCAGTCTAGAGGCCGGTGTATTACCTGAGTGAAGTGTTGTCCGCCTCCAAGTAGAAATACCCCCACTATTAGAAGATGTGCTATGGTGTGCACTTTGCCGCCAAGAAACTCAAGCCTTACTTTCAAGAGCACCCAATTACTGTTGTCTGCACCGCTCCGCTTGCTGAAATCATTGGAAGTCGAGATGCTTCAGGACGAGTTGCCAAATGGGCCATAGATCTGGCCCCCTACACCATCTATTACCAGCCTCGCAACACCATCAAGTCACAAGCGCTGGACGACTTCCTCGTAGACTGGGCCAAGACCCAGTACCTGCCGCCAGCGCTAGACTCCACCCATTGGTGGATGCACATTGATGGTTCAAAAATGCGCACTGGTCTGGGAGCCGGCATCGTCCTCACCTCTCCCAAAGGAGACAAGCTCAGATATGTGCTGCAAATCCACTTTGCCGCCTCCAACAACGTAGCTGAATACGAAGCACTCATACACGGGCTCCGGCTTGCCAAGGAACTCGGCATTCGCCGGATCCTGTGCTATGGTGACTCCGACTTGGTGGTCCAGCAGTCATCAGGCGACTGGGACGCCAAGGATGCAAATATGGTAAGCTACCGCTTCTTCGTACAGCAACTCAGTGGACACTTTGAGGGGTGCGAGTTCCTCCATCTACCAAGAAATGACAACGAGCAAGCAGATGCCCTGGCACAAATCGGCTCCACCCGACAAGCAATACCAGTCGGCGTCCCCCTATAGCGCCTCCTCAAGCCGTTTGTCAAACCATCGCCAGAATCAGACTCCATCTTCGTGTCGGCCCCTCCCAAAGTAGTCGGATCCTACTTGAGGGCCCAGAAGCCGATGCGGGGACTTCGGTAGGCGGCTCGGGGACTGCAGCAGCCGCACCCGGCCCGGGGACTCCAGAACCCAGACCAGGGACTGCGGCAGTCGGCCCGGGGACTTCTCCAACTCAACAGGCGGCAGCCAACTCCAACCCGCTGCCTCCCGGCCCAACTGCCCTTGTACAAGTTGCAGTCGTGGCAGTGGAAGAAATAGCAGCACCATCATGGGCTCAACCCATGCTCAACTTTCTGGCGAACAAAGAACTGCTGACTGATGAGATCTCAGCCTGACAAGTGCAACAGCGGGCAGCAGCATACACCATCATCAACAGAGAACTGGTGCGGCGCCGTGTCACTGGGGTGTACCAGCGCTGTGTGGAGCCGGACCAGGGCCAAGCAATCCTCAAGGATATCCACCAAGGTGAATGCGTTCACCACGCGGCTTCAAGATCACTTGTTGCCAAAGCCTTCCGCCATGGTTTTTTCTGGCCGACTGCTCTAGAAGATGCCAAAGACTTGGTCCAGAAGTGTAAAGGGTGCCAGAAGTTCCGCTGCAAGCTACATATGTCGGCTTCTGCACTCAAGACTATTCCCATCGCCTGGCCCTTTGCCGTTTGGGGGCTGGACATGGCGGGGCCATTCAAGAAGGCTCGCGGCAGCATGACTCATTTGCTTGTCGATGTGGACAAGTTCACCAAGTGGATAGAAGCAAAGACAATCAAGAAATTGAATGGGACGACTGCCCTGACTTTCATCACCGACATCACCACTTGGTATGGCATACCACACAGCATCATCACCGACAATGGCACAAACTTCGCCAAAGGAGCCTTGGCTCGTTTCTGTGCCACACAGGGCATTCGACTGGGCTTAGCGTCCGTTGCCCATCCGCAGTCAAACGCCCAAGTGGAGCAAGCAAACGGCCTCATTTTGTCCGGCATCAAGCCCCGACTGGTCGGGCCTCTAGAGCGTTCGGCTGGCTGCTGGCTCAATGAGTTGTCGGCCGTCCTCTGGAGCTTGCGCATAACTCCGAAGAAGTCAACCGGCTTCACACCCTTCTTCCTCGTCTACGGTGTTGAAGTCCTCATCCCGACGGACATAGAATTCGACTCCCCTCGAGTCACCATGTACACCGAGGAGGAGGCCAAAGAAGCACGAGAAGACAGCGTCGACCTGCTGGAAGAGGGACGGCTGTTGGCACTCAGCCGGTCCGCCATCTACCAGCAGAGTCTACACCGGTGGTACAATCGCATGGTCAAGCCAAGATCCTTCCAAGAGGGAGACCTTGTGCTCCAGTTGATACAACGAACAGCCGGCCAGCACAAGCGGTCGGCCCCTTGGGAAGGCCCTTTCATCATCAGCAAAGTGATGGGCAACGGTTCCTACTACCTGATTGACGCTTAGAAGCCTAGAGCATGCAAAAGGGACTACTCAGGCAAGGAGACGGCGAGGCCATGGAATGCAAACCTCCTCCGAAGATTTTACAGTTAAAAGCAGTATGTACCATGCTACCTTTTGTATTAAGAACAAAGACTCTGGGTCCCCCGAGAAGAACTCGGGGACTACCCTCTTTTATCTATATGATAAGAATTATGCCCATGAATGTGTCGTTTCATTATTCCTCCTGGCACCGGGCTCGACTAATCAGCCCGGGGGGCTCACCACCTTCTACTATGTGCCGCCTCCTACAGTCGGGCAAGTAATGTGTCGGCACCAGAAAACTTCTCCTGTCAAAAGCCGCAGCTCGCAGAGCGACTGTACGGCGGACAGGAGTTGCAAAAATGGTGCCCATACGAAAAACGGCTAAGGAAAAAAGGCGCACATAGCCGAGGCCGGCATCCCGCCCACTCGACCAGCTGCTGAGCAGCTTGCCGGACGGCTTCTACTTACCTTGTCAATGCTCCAACCGGCTAAGTACTTGCCCTCCCAAAAGTAGCTAAGCACGTGGCCTAGCCGCAGTCCGCAGAGCGGCCGTTCGGCTGGCCAAAGGATAGCAAAGGGAGGGTGGCAAAGGAAAAAAGCAAGGGGCAGAAAGTAAGGAAATTCGGAAATTGGCAATTAAAGCATAATTTGTGACAAAGAATATTTACATAGCAAAAGGCCCATTGGTCGGCATTCAACAGAGTTTGAAATACACCCCGCGGGTGGAATTGTGCAAATTTAACAAAGTTTTGTTGAGACCGATAAACAGGAAAAACAAAGGCGACGGCCTAAGAAGCAGCAGAGGGTTCCAGCCGGACGGTGGAGTTAGCGGCATCGGTTGGAGCAGCGGATGGCTGGACGGCAGAGTCGGCGGTGCCAATTGGTGGAACGAACGGCTGGTTGGTCTCCGCCTGGTCGCCTTCAGCAGCAGTCGGCGCGCTTGAGCGTGGATCATTGCTCGAGGCATGGTCAGGCTGGGGCTGACCGTCCGCTCCAACCTCCGACGCGTCTTCTTCATTGTCCTCGTCCTCTGCGTCCTCCCCTTCGTCACTGGAATCAATCACCTCGGTTGAGTCCTTGTTGTCCTCCAGATTAAGCCCGAACCACTCCGGTGGCACCTCAGCGCCTTCATCAACCAGCTCCGGGATGAAGACGCTGGTGTCGGTGTAGTCGGCGATCGCTGCCGCCCGCTTGACAAGGTCATCCTCCACCGCCACTAGCTCCTCATGCGCCACCTGCCGGAACATGGTCAGCTGGGCTAGATCTAGCCCAGGGTACCACACCTTGACGAATTCCAGAGCCCGGCGCGCCACAGCCCGGGCCGAAGAGCCCTTCCAGGCCTCCAGGCGACCGACCGCCACCTCAGCCATTCGGCAGTCTGACTGGGTGTGCGCGGAGCCAGCATGCCTGGCCAGAGGGCAGAAATCGCTTGGGCTCCAACGCGATGAAGATGATGAAGCATCTGGTGAGCTGGCCGAAGGCGGGCCTGGATGCTGAGAAGCTGCTCATTAAGGGTTCGGGGAGCATCGGCGGCAATCTGCACGCCTTCTGCCCTTCGCTCCTCGCAAAAAGCCTCAATGGCCTGGTTCGCGGTAATGGAGTGGCCTGGGAAGAAGTCTGCTTGGGTGAAAAAGCAAAGAAGACAGAAGTTAAAAGCAAACGGTCGGCCTAAGCAGAGGCCAGCAGCTCAAAGAAAGAAAAAAGAGGAAGCTTACCGTCGACCATGTCCTTGATGCTACTGAAACCGGCAGTCAGCTGAGCCTCCTTGTCGGCCCAGACAGAGCGCTCGATCTCAAACTCAGCAAGGAGGTCGATCTCTTTCGCCTTCGCCTCCTTCTGAGCCGTCTGGAGATGCCCCGTCTGCTCCGCCAGCTGCGTGACCAGTCGGTCACACTCCTCGCCTAGCTTACTGCACTCCGCCTCCTTGGCATGCAGTGCGGTGTTGGCTTCACCCACAGCTGCTGCTGCAAGGCGGCATTGGCCTCTACCGAGAGAGAAGAAGGGAAAGGACGTCAACATTCGACAAGGAAGGGATGCAGTTGCCGGGGAGATCCGGCCCGACTACTCAGCAGTCAGCCCGAATCTCGGGGACTACAGCCCGCAGGTGCGCCATCGCACCCCCGCAGAAGAAAGAATTTGTCAATGATCAACCAAAGAAATACAGTTTTCGGGAGATCCGGCCCGACTGCTTAGAAGTCGGCTCGAATCTCGGGGACTACAGCCCACGGATGCGCCAGTGCGCCCCCGCGGAAAAGAAAAGCCAAGACTTACTCCGGCTCTCCGACAAGTTGGCGGTCTGCCTCTCCAGCTCCCGGACTCCGGAGTTGAAGGTGGCCGCACGAAGGTTGTTGTAATCCTGCAATAGAGATGCCAGAAGGAGTTATCACCTGGTGTTTGCAAGTTAAAGTTCCAGACTGCTTGCTCAGCAGCCGACCCGAAACTTGGAGACTACACCCAGTGGGTGCGCCAGCGCGCCCCCACCAAGAAATAAAAAGATCAAAAACAAAGAAGTGAGAATCATACCCGGATGGCTGCTCGCGAGTTCAGGAACGCCTCATTGCACCGCTTGAGGGTGTCGGCTTCAGCCCGGAGCTTGGCCTGGACGTCAAGGGCCGCCTGGTTCAAAGCCCTCGTCCCGCCTCCGTGCACCCAGCCGGAGGGTGCGGCACTGGTCGCCTCGGTGTCTGATACTGACGAGCTCACGGCGCCAGCCTCCAGCGTTCGCGGTGCCGAGACCGCCTTCGCGAGATGATGGTGCACGGGTGTGAGGGCCTCAGGAGTTGGGCCCGTCACCACCTCATTCCCAGCTGGTGGCGCCGGCAGGGCGACCGGCTGCTCATCTTCCGCTCTGCCAGTCGATGGTGGCGGAGGCACGACAACGTCTGGCATGGCGACATCACCGCCCTCCCTCTCCATGACCGGCTGCTCGTCGCCGGCTCCCCCAGTCGATGCCACGAACTCTGGAGGAGGAGGTGCGGAGTTCAGGGGAACGACGAGCAGCGGCTCCTGGCGGCGTGCGGCCTCTGCGAGCCGCTCCTTCTCTACGGCATCAGCTTCTGCCTCTGCCAGCTTCTTCAGCACGGATGCGTCCGCCTTGTCAGCCTCCTGCTCCTCACGCACCTCTCGTGCGTTTCGCGCCTGCACCTCCTGAAGGTCGGCGGCCGGATCGATTCGTTGGGTGGTGGTGGAGGTGTCCACCGACCTGATGATAGAGGCGGTGGTCGACTTGTTGATGGAAAGTGGGGCCCTGAGACAAAAAAGTAAAGCAAAGAAATTTCACGCCGGATTAGCAAGGAAGAACCCAAGGGAATGTGCAAGGGAGGTACTTACGCCGACACCATGTGCGGCGCCTTTGGCAGCTTCTCGAACTTGGTCACCTTTGCCGCGGCCTCTTTCCGCCTGGTCGCGGCGGCCGGGTTCTGGGGCCTCTTCGGCACGCTGCTGAACAGGGCGGCGCCCTATTTTTGCTTGCGCTTGCCACCTCGAGCGGACGGCCCGGCGGAGGGGCCCGCGCCTGTATTAACGGCGCCCCGCGCAAGGCGCAGCTCGTCTTCCTCGTCGTTGTCGTCGGGCCAGGTCTCCATGCCGCCTCCTTCTTCGGAGCCGCCTGCTCCATCGCCGCCGCCTATGGCGTCGTCCTCCAAGGCGGCCGCCCTCAAGTCGGGGTCGTCCATGTCGCTCACCTCCCGGTCCGGCTGGTAGTTACCACCCGGCCCCACAATGGCGGCCGTCGCTGAAGACATGTAGATCTGTGCTCCAAAGAAGGACCACTCAATACCAAGACCAAGGCAAGAACTGAAAAGGGAAGGCTAAGAGATTTACGGCTGGTAGCGGGTTGTCGCGGGAGTAGGGTCGCTTGCCAAACCGCCAGGACCCCTCCGACACCTTGAGGTCGGTGATCTCGTTCACCATTCGGGCCACCTCGACAGTCGGCATGTCCTTTGTGCACATCTGGCTCAGGTCGCCGTGCTCGCTCATCCGACAGATCAGATGAGGATGGCTTTGGAGCGGGAGAACCCGGCGCTCGACAAAGGCGAACAGCAAGTAGGACGCCATGAGACCCTCCGCCTCCGTCAGCACCCGGAGCCGGTTGATGGCGGCGGCCACATCGACCGATACGGGCTTCGGCTTGTAGTGCCAGTTGGCCCGAGGCCCGATAGGGGGGCCAGCCTCGTAAGGCGGCAGGTTGATGAAGTCGACCGCCGGGTCGACGTTCTCCACGTAAAAGTATGATTGCTGCCACAGTTTCACCGACTGTGATAGCTTGATAGCTAGGAAGGCATTCTTCTTCGACGGCCGGCGCACGGCGACGAAGGCACCGCACTCAACCATCGTCTCCTTGGCGGAGGTGCCCAGCTTGGTGTAGAAGAAAGCTCCCCATAGCTTGATGGTGGGGAGGATGCCGAGGTAGCCCTTGCATGCCGTGACGAAGGTGGACAATAGCGTCACGGTGTTGGGCGTCAAGTGGTGCGGCTGGAGGTGGCAAAACTCCATGAATGAGCGGAGGAACCTGCTCACCGGGAGACCAAAGCCGCGGAGCAAATGCGAGCGGAAGACGACCCGCTTGTTCCCCTACGGCGCCGGCGAGATCTCCTCTCACGGCAGCACCCGCACCTTGACGAAGGCTGCATTGGGCATCCGGCGCGTGGCCCGGAGAAAGGTAAGGTGATCCTCGATCACCACCGAGCCGTCCCAGTCTCCTTCCTTCTCGCGCGCCATGGCGTCCAAGCGGAGCTGCATGGGAAGAAGAAGCTTGGTGACGGCGAGCTTAGGTAGCGCTATGGCGGGCACGGAGCGGCAGGAGAGAGAGGAAGAAGAAAGAGCGGGGAGGAGGGCGCGCGTGCTCTGTCGCTCCCCTGCCTCCCCTACTTATAGCCCTCGGGCTGCGAAGCCGAGGGGGCGGGGCGTGGGATCGTGGGATTAACTACGCCCTCGACCCCATGACACCCCCCCCCCCGATTACTACGCAGAGTTACTGTGTAGTAACTCCCACGGGAATTGCAACCGCCCGCCTCGGCCGCAGCGGATCCGCCCGTGTGCCGAGGCCCGATGGTGGCGGGCTCGGCCTGCTGTCACGTCCCATCCAGAGCGTGGGATGGCAGGCTGGCTAGGTTGGCGCGTGCCGCGTGGCGTGCTCGTGGCGGGCGATAGGCCTAAGGAAGCTTAGCAGGCACGCCATCTGTTTCCTGCCTTGGCATTCGAAATCAGCGGACAAGCTCGCCTTGTCAAATCGGCTCCGGCAGCCGGCGCATCACAAGGCAGGCCGAGCATTCGATCAGAGCGCGGCAAGGAAGGAAGCCGCTGAGGCTTTACGGCCTGACAACCGCGGCGCCTCATCAGCTTCGGGGACTACTGTCGGAGTAATGGGCCACGGGTAGCCTAACCCGAGTCCCTGAGCCTTTTAAGACTTTGGGCCGGCTTCGCCCCACGAGACTCCAGAATGAAGCGCCGCCTTCCGGTGGCTGGCTGGCCCGACGGCCGGCTGCCCGAAGGCGGCTGAGCACCAGCAGACGGCACCAAGACAGGCCGACTCCTAGCAAACGGCCTCCATAGAGGCCGGCTTCTAGCAGGCAGCCACCCGGTGCCCTCAGAGTCTGCGCCCCTCATCAAGAGGACAAGACAAGGTGAGGCTATAGTGTACTTCCTCACCCCCGAATCTCAGGTTTGGCGTGGCCACAGTGCCCCGTATAGGCGGATATCTCCGCATAACGCGACACTGTTGCCATCCCACCCTCGACGTCATCCCTGTCAAGCAGGGCCTGCTCCCACGACGGCCTGTCGGTATGGCTCGTAGGCGGCGGGCCCTACCAGGCAGCGAGGTCCCGGAGCGCGGCCAAGCCCGGCCAGTCGGTTCCAAGGGGATCCGGCTCCTGGAGGGCAGCCGAATCCTTCCTCGAGCCCTGAGCGCCATTAACCAGACAAGACACAGCGAGGCTACAATGATCTCCCGCCAGGCGGCGGGACTGTAGCCATGCCTTGCCCAACCAAGCCTGCGTCATTAGCATCACGGCTACAGTGATCAGCCACCAACCAGACCCGCCAGCGGAGGAAACATCTTGTCGGCTCTGTACCAGACAGGTCGGAGGGGCCCACTAGGCGGTGGGCCCCAGCTGCTGGCGGAGAAGCCAGCGACCGGAGGCGCTGACAGCCGGGTCCTACACCCGGCCAAGTTACCATTGTACCCCTGGTGGGGTAGGCCTATATAAACCCCCTAGGGCACCCATGCAAAGGGTTCCCAACCTGTTAGAACTAGACTCATACCTAGAGGAAGAAGAGAGCTAGCCCTGCCTCCTTCAACCTCTAGCATACAGCTCAAGGAGCACATTGTACTCACTAGTGCCTTAGTTATCATGCGGAGACCCCGCAGAGCAGGACTAAGGGTGTTATCTCCTAGGAGAGCCCCAAACCTGGGTAAAGTGCGCAGGTGTTCGTGTCTACGCCTCATCCCGCTTCCAGGCACCGGCGACGTTCTACTCGCTCCCACCATGATAAGCCATCCTTTGGCATATGTTGCACCCAACCCCCGACACAAGTGGTTATGGTACCCAAACATTTTGAGTATGTATTCACTGACAGAACTATTCTCCTCCATCTTACAACTATAGAACTTGTTTGAGACTTCATATCTCTCAACCCGGGCATTAGCTTGAAATATCAATTTCAGCTCTTTGAACACCTCATATGCTATGTGGTGCTCAAAACGCTTTTGGAGCCCCGGTTCTAAGCCGTAAAGCATGGCACACTAAACTATCAAGTAGTCATCAGTCCATGTTTACCATGCGTTCACAATGTCTAGATTAGCGGGAGCGGATGGGTTACCTAGCGGTGCATCAAGGACATAATTCTTCTATGCAGCAATGAGGATAATCCTCAAGTTACGGACCCAGTCTGTGTAGTTTCTACCATCATCTTTCAACTTAGCTTTCTCTAGGAACGCATTAAAATTCAAGGGAACGGTAGCAGGAGCCATTGATCTAGAACATAGATATGCAAAAACTATTAAGACTAAGTTCATGATAAATTTTAGTTAAAATAATCAAATTACTAATGAACTCCCACTTAAATCAACATCCCTCAAGTTGTCTAAGTGATACATGATCCAAATTAACTAACCCATGTCCAATCATCACGTGAGATGGGGTAGTCTTGAATGGTGAACATCTCTATGTTGATCATATCTACTATATGACTCGACCTTTCGGTCTCAAGTGTTCCGAGACCATGTCTATACATGCTAGGCTTGTCAAGTTTAACCCAAGTATTATGCATGTGCAACACTAGCTTACATCCATTGTATGTGAACATAGAGTCTATCACATCCGATCATCATGAGGTGCTTCAAAACGACGAAATTTAGCAACAATGCATATTCTGCGAGAACACTTTTATCTTGAAATTAAGTGAATGGATCATCTTATAATGCTACCGTCGTTCTAAGCAAAATAAGATGCATAAAGGATAAACATCACTTGCAATAAAAATATGTGACATGATATGGCCATCATCATCTTGTGCTTTCGATCTCCATCTCCAAAGCATCGGCATGATCATCGTCACCGGTACGACACCTTGATCTCCATCGTAGCGTCAGGGTCGTCTCGCCAACTATTGCTTCTACAACTATTGCTAATGAATAGCGATAAAGTAAAGCAATTACATGGCGCTTAGTGATTGACATGCATGTCATACAATAATTGAAGACAACCCTAAGGCTCCTCCCGGTTGTCGTACTCATCGACATGCAAGTCATGAACTTATTACAAAACATGGTAATCTCATACATCAACATACATTACATCATATCTTGACCATATCACATCACAACATGCCCTGCAAAAACAAGTTAGACGTCCTCTACTTTGTTGTTGCAAGTTTTACGTGGCTGCTACGGGCAACTAGCAAGACCGTTCTTACCTACGCAAAACCACAATGGTGATTATCAAGTTTGCTGTTTTAACCTTCTGCAAGGACTGGTCGTAGTCAAATTCGACTCAACTAAAGTGAAAGAAAAAGACACCCGCAGGCCACCTTATGCAAAACAAGTTGCATGTGAGTCGGTGGAACCGGTCTCATGTACGTGGACATGTAAGGGTGGTCCAGGACGTTTCATCCCACAATACCGCCGAATCAAAATAGGATGATGGTGGTAAGCAGTATGAACATCACCGCCCACAACTCCTTTGTGTTCTACTCGTGCATATCATCTACGCATAGACCTGGCTCATGATGCCATTGTTGGGGAATGTTGCATGGAAAACAAAAAATTTGTATGCACACGCAAGATCTATCCTTGGAGATGCATAACTACGAGAGGGGGAGAGCATCTACATACCCTTGTAGATCACTAAATGTAAGCATTTATCAACGTGGTTGATGTAGTCGCACACCTTCACGATCCGTCCCGATCAAGTACCGAACGCACATCACCTCCACGTTCACCACACATTAAGCTCGATGACGTCCTTGCCTTCTTGATCTAGGAAGATAGGCGAAGTAGTAGATGAGTTCCGGTAGCACGACAACGTGGTGGTGATGGTGAAGCTATCCGTTGGCCTGCACCAAGCACAACGGATGTGGACGGAGGAGGAACTAGAACTAGAGGGAGATGGGGCGCCGCACATGGCTTGGGGATCGTGGTGTGTGTTGCCCCTCTCTCTCCTCTCATATATATAGGTGGGGAGGAGGAGGAGAGGCAGCCTAGGGCGCCCCCAAGGGCCGGCGGCCAGCCCTAGGGCCTGCCCTGGCCGCTCCCCCCTTCCTTCTTTGGTGCTTGGGGAGAAGGTAGGAGGGGAGGCGCCCCCCTTTCCTTTCTCTCATGTGGAGGGGAAGGCAGGATGGGCTAGACGTCCCCCCTTTCCTTCCCTAGGGCCGGCGGCCTAGAGGTGGGGCACACCAGCACCTTGGGGGCTGGTGTTCTTCCCTCATTGGCCCAATAAGCCCAATAACCCCCTGTGGCCTTCCCGGAACCCCTTCCGATGATTCGATAATTATCCGATGAATTCTAGAACCTTTCTAGAGACCAAATAGTATGATCTATATATCAATATTTACCTTCAAACCATTCTGGAGCTCCTCGCCATGTCCGTGATCTCATCCGGGATAACAAACAACATTCGGCCACCAATTCACATAACTCATACAATACTATATCATCAACAAATGTTAAGCGTGCGGACCCTACGGGTTCGAGAATGATGTAGACATGACCGAGACGCTTCTCCAGTCAATAACCAATACCGGGACCTGGATGCCCATATTGATTCCCACATATTCTCTGAAGATCTTTATCGGTTAAACCTTTATGACAACATACATACTTCCCTTTATCTGTCGGTATGTTACTTGCCCGAGATTCGATCGTTGGTATCTCCATACATAGTCCAATCTCGTCACCGGCAAGTCTCTTTACTCGTTCTGTAATACATCATCTCGTAACTAACTCCTTAGTCACTTTGCTTGCAAGCTTCTTGTGATGTTGTATTATCGAGAGGGCCCAGAGATACCTCTCCGTGTCGGGGGGATGCTGATTCCACCAACACCTATGGGGACAGGGCCCCTTTCGGTTCGGTGGGGGGTGGAGAGCGCACAAAGAGAGGATCGAGGCGGTACACGTGGGCGATTTTACCCAGCTTCGGGCCGCACGGATGCGTAAAACCCTACTGCTGCTTGTTTGTGTATATTGGATTCTTGCTCAGGAGCGATGGACGCTGCCAGACTGAGCGTGAGAGTGTTCCTGGTGTTGAATGAGCTGAACTGGCCGAACTTCCTCTACGTTGCGCTTGGGCCTCCTTTTATACTCTCAAGGGGTCACCCACAGGTGGCAACGTAGACTAGAAGGGTAAAAATGGAAAAGGATGCGGTAGGTGCAGCTACCGCTACTGTGGATACAGTGCACCCTACCTAACTCTGACGGCAGGGGACAAGGCCATTAAATGCCTGTCTGAGTCTCCTAAACAGTGCAAAAGGTGACCGTTAGGAGCGCCACCGTTTGCCACGATGGGCTTCTCTTCATCTCTGCTTGCCACCACGTACCCCTAGCTGCACGGCCTCCTGCCACATGTGCTTGGGAGAGCCCTAGAGCGACACGTTAGCAGGTGTGCTGGAGCGCAGGAACGAAGTGGGGGTTTCCCGCGGCAAGCTCCTTGCCGCGGCCGTCGTCTTGTCGCGTCCGGAAGCTTGTCGCTCGCCGGATCTTGCCGGGACGCAGGGCGCGTCACGGCAAGCTTTCTTGGTATGCCTTGAGTGGTCTTCCCGGCAAGCTCCTCTTGCCGGGGTCTTGTCTCTTCCCGGCAAGATCCTCTTGCCGGGGCCTTGGTTGGCCTTCCCGGCAAGCTCCTCTTACCGGGGCCTTGGTTGGCCTTCCCGGCAAGCTCCTCTTGCCGGGGTCTTGGTTTGAGTACTTTGTTCTTGAATGGTCTTCAAGGGAACCACGGAGGGTCTTGGCGGTCACCCGGCAAGACTAGCCGCGGGGTGCTGCAACTGCCTGTGCACAAGTTCGAGCTGCTAGGGTACCCCTATTCTAGTACACCGACAGGAGCCCGCGGGCCTGGGCCATACACGGTGCCGAGCGCTGTTGGGCCAGGCCCAAAACAGTGCACGGGCATGCGTGGCCTAGGTCACGCCGAATCTAACTCCGCTCCCACCGCACACGCCCAGAACGGCACGCGTCAAACGCGGCGTCGTGGGAGAGATCGTGGGAGGTTGTTCATTTGGAAGGCCGAAACGTCCGCCCCGTCCCTCTTTATAAGCAGGGGAAACAGGGGCATTTCCTCCATCTTCGCCATTTGCTGCTGCAATCTCAGAAACCTCCGCCACCCTCTTCCGCTTCCAAAGTCGAGAGAGAGCAGCGCTCCGCTCCCGTTGCCGTCGCCACCACCAGCGCCGTCGATCTCCCCCACCGCCTCCGCCATGCCTCCGAAGCCCGGGAAGGGGAAGGCCACGAAGGCCGCGGCCGCGAAAGTTGTGAAGTCGACCGAAGCGCAGCGGCTTGAGGCGCT
>NC_041389.1:375709329-375754669 GCF_002162155.2 Triticum dicoccoides | reverse complement strand
GACGGAGACGCGGGCGCATCCGCGCACAAAGGTACTCTCCGTCGTCGCCTCGCAAGCAGCTCCAGTTGGCGGATATCCTTTCTTCGCCATGTTCTTCTACTGCGGGCTCTGCCCGCCATTCTCTGATTTCTTCTGCGACGTCATGAACACCTACGGACTCCACCTCCTTGACTTCACCCCCAACGCTGTTCTGACCATGGCAGTTTTTGCCCATCTATGTGAAAACTTTGTTGGAGTCCACCCCAACGTAGCTCTCTTCCTCCATTTCTTTATGCCTTGTGTCGAGAGAGGGGAACCTCTTGCCGGTGGGATGCCTGGATCTCGCGGGCCGGCAAGAAGGAGACCTATCTGGAGGGGGAGCTCCGCAGCAAGTGGGACGAGTGGAGAGCTGATTGGTGCTGGGTTGTAGAAGAGAGCCCGCAGCCATTCACCGCCCTGCGCCAAGCCCCAGCAGTGCGTGGCAATGACTGGAGCGCTCTGTCCGTGGACGACGACAAGTTGACAATCGCCACCACTCGGATCTTGCGTCTCAGGCTTGCCGGGCTGACTGTAGGAGCTGTCGGTGTAGATTTCCTTCGCCGGCGCATCGCCCCTCTGCAGGCGAGGGGGAGACCTGCCTGGGAATTTGGAGGCCCGGCAGATATCATGAGGTTGCGCCCAGGCCTCAACTTCAACTTCACTGTCATAGAGTTGGACGGGATACTCAAGGAGATATTCAAGCACGACCCATAGCATCCCGAGTGGTTCAGGTTGCCGGCAGGCGTCGTTCCTCTGTGCAACAACTCCTCGCGCGACCGCATCTGCGCAGTGATGCCGTTGTGTGACTCGCACGGGATCGCTCCAACTTGGCAAGAGCCCGCCGGCGACGTCGTGCAGCAGTTCTTCGACAGCCTAGTGGAGGTGGCGGTCAATGCTGACGAGAAGAAGCTCCTCACCCGCGACACCACTGAGCAAGAGATGGAGCGCATCGCCACCAGGGCGGAAGAGGCGGCGGCAGCCGCGGCAGCGGGTGAATTCGGGTTCACCATGGAGGAAGCGGACGCGGCGTTGGCGATGAGTATTGCCGAACGGGAGCAGCCCGAAGAGGAAGAAGAGCTCGCCGCGCCCGACGCCGAGTCGAACGAGCCCGCCGAGGGTACGAGCGGCCCGCCACCTCCAGGGAGCTTGCCGGGAGCAGGGCCCGGAACGCAGCCCCCAGTGCAGCCAAGAAGGCGCCTCAGCAGGATCGGGGACGCAGCAGGGCGGCAAGCTGGTCAACAGCCGCTGCGCTGCACGACGCGCTCCACCGCGGCAAGTACGGTCGCCGCGGGTGCGCCTCCCGCCGCAGTGGCAACTGGGGCGGGGTTGTCTCGGGCTGGCGCCGCAGTCCCCGCCAAGCGGCCAAGGGATCCCACCCCTCCACCTCGTCACGCCGGAGGTGGGCCGAACTTCGACCTCTCCGCGCTCAGCTCCGATGAGGAAGGGGAAGAAGAGTAAGATTCCCTTGCTTGTTCTTGTAGTTCTTCAACTTGCTGATCTTGTCTTGCATCGGATCTGATTCACCCTGGGCTCTCCTTTTCAGGACTCTGGCTCAGAGGGCGGCGAAGAGGGCCAAGGCTCAGGTGGTGGTCATCAAGGACGAGCCCACTGCGACGACAGGGGGCGCGCTCGAGACTACCTCGCCGGACCCGACCATCACTTCGCAGAGCAACCCCCAGCGCAGCCCCCAGCGTAAGCATATGGTTTACTTTCTGCTTCTGGGTGCGCGTGGTTGCTCTTTTCCTTTGTTGACATCTCATCACTAGTTTGTTTGTGCAGGAGCAGAACAGCTTTGTCAGGAGGGCGTGGTGATCTCCTCCGACTCGTCATCTGCTTTGACTACGCCGCCAAGGGCGGACTCCCCGGCAAGGGAGCGTTCTCCGGCAAGGAAGCGATCTCCGGCAAGGGAGGAGTCTCCGGCAAGAGGGGAGTCTCTGGCAAGGGACAGCGCCAACGATCCCCCGGTGGTGGAGGTCACGACAGCAGATCCCAGCACAGGTAGTCCTTCTTGCCTCAAAACTTTCCTTGTAGTCTTCTGCTGATTTTTCTTCTCGGATACTTGTTTGATTTCTCCTTATTCTCCACTCGTCAGACCCACCCTCCGCGGATCCGATGGAGACCGAAACGGGCGGCGAGGAGGACGCGCGCGGCAATACTGATGATGCCGCGGCCACCGAAGAAAGGGCCGGCGCTGACGTGCCCGCCGGCGAAGAGGCCGCCAAGGCTGCCGCCGAGGAAGCTGGCGGGGGATCTGGTGATCGCACTGACGTCCCTGAGGCCGCAGGAGCTTCAGGCGCTGCACCGACCGCTGATCCCTCCGCCGCTGCCGCCGCGCCAGGCTCCGAGGAGCCCCAGCCTGGCGCCTATCTGAAGGCTGGCGAGGGCATCTTCATCAAGCTCCCCTGGGCATCGAGCTCCAGGGCGCCGGTGGAAGGAGAAACTCTGGATGGGGAGGTGCTTGCCTCCGCCGGGTTGTCGATCGTCGACGCGCCGGGAAGCAGCAGTGAAGAGCCCGAGGAGGAGCGGCTGCTGCGAAGGCTACTGGCGCTCTACCGCGCCCGTCAAGTCAAGTTGGAGTCCCGGGAAGCGCTTGCCGCGAGGGCGAGCATGGACATAGAGAAGCGTGCGGAGGAGCTCCGGGGTCTTCGTCAAGAAACTCTCCGGGCCTTGGCGGAGGAGCGGGAGCAGCTTGCCGAGGAACGGAAGGCCTTCCTCCTCGAGAAGGCCGAAGCTGAAGAGCAGCAGCGGCTCACCGGCGAGAAGTTGTACGCGCGAGAAGGCGAGCTGACTCAGCGGAAAGTGAACCTCGACAGCCACGAAGAGGAGCTTGCCGCGCGCGAACGGGCACTTGGCGGGACGCTCCAAGAGGCAAAGGATACGGCTGCGGCTGCCGAGGCCGCCAAGAAAGAATTGGAGGAAAAGGTGGCGCAGCTAGAAACTAATCTGAAGGTTGGTGGCGAAGAGCTTGCCGCCCTCAAGCTACAGCGCGAGAAGGACGCCCTTGCCCACGGTGAGCTGCAGGGCCGACTCGCCGAGAGGGGCAAGGAATTGAGCGCCGCCAAGGATTCCAATGCCGATCTGACGCTGAAGCTGGCCACCTTGACGGAGACGTTGGACAGCGCCAGGAAACGGGAGGCAGACTTGAAGAAGGACATCGAGGCCAACGAGGCACTGCTAACAAGGGCCGCCGAAACCCAGAATCTTCTCAGAGATACTGTGGAGCTCTGGACGGAGGGCCTCGTGAACATTGCTGCAGTTATCGAAGAGGAGCTGGTGCAATTGGGGGTGGAAGGCTTCGGGTACTCCTCCGACGAGAAACTCCAACCCAGCGCCAAGCTCACTCTGTTCTTCAAAGGCGTGGCGTCGGCGCTCCAGCAACTCCGGGAATGGATCCCAAAGCAGTTGGCCGACGAGTCACGCTCGATTTGTGCCGGAGTTCTAGAGAAGGTGCTGGTGAAGGTGGCCTTCCGCAATCCGGGCCTCAACCTCACCAACGTCCTCAAGAAGCTGCCGGCGGACGCTGATCTTGACGCACTTAAGGCCCTCGTCGCACCCATTGTGGACAGGGTGAACGAGGTCAAAAGGGTTGACGGCGGTCGCGTAGATTAGGCCGTCTGTTTTCTTCTTCTCTTGTCGCTGCCAGTCATGTCATGGGAACACTTTATTAGAGGCGCGACAAGTTGTTTTTGTAATATAACTCTATCTTAGGCAACAAATAGCTGTGTTACTTCCTTTACTCGACTCTTGGCTTTGTATGGTCCTGCCCTACGCTTTCTAGGGAAACTTGCCGGTGCAGGCACCCTTGCCGCGAGCGCCGAGTGCGGAACTTCAGCAGCCTGCTGGCGGGGTCACAACCGACAAGCAACCTTGTCGCAACTAGTTGCAGCTCACTTAAGTTGTTGAGCGGACTCGAAACAAAGTAAGGGCGCTAGCGGCTCACTTAAGTTGCTGAGCGGACTCGAAGCAAAGTAAGGGCGCTAGCAGCTCACTTAAGTTGTTGAGCGGACTCGAAACAAAGTAAGGGCGCAGCTAGCTGCGAATTGGTTCCTCCGCGCACAGGTTTTCCATACAAAGCACGGTCGTTCAAGGAAAATAACTCAAAAACTTAAAAAAACTGATTGCTCCAGCTTTAGCAACTTAGCTTTTCTGTCGTCTGCTTCCCGGCAAGGAGAAACTTTTTTGAACGGCCTCGTCCACACCATTATCTTCTCCTCCCCCCCCCCCCGGTAAACCTTGTGGGCGAGGGGACCTTCCTTCTTTTGAGAAAGAGATAGAGAAATAAAGTAATGATATGGAGCCTTGGGCTCATTATCGCTTACCGGGGTCTGGTGCTGCACAAAGTGTCAGATAATATATGCGAAAAAGGATTATAGCATAAGGAAACTGACAAGATGTGCGGGGCACATGAACTTTATGTCACAGCCCTAGAATTTGCTTGTAGCTATTTACCTGAGTGAGCATGATGCATCATGTCTAAATTCTGAAAGTTGAATTGAGGTTAGTTGAAACCCTCATAAATCACTTCAAAAATAATCAACATTAAAATCTTTTCAAAGAAGTCCAAGAAAATGTTCCTCTTAGTCTCTGAAAATATTGGCAAGAGGTAAAACTTACAACAATATTTTTGGAATCTCAGAGATATTTATTTTGGGCCTTTGAATTAATTAAATAACTATTTGCATTGGATATATATATTCTTTATATAATTAATATATTTCCAATAATCCTGGAACATTTTATGTGGCTTGGGATATTTTAATTCTAGTCACATATTTATTTTCAGGATTTTATAAAATGATTTGGTTTGTAAGCTAAATCAAAACAAAGCAAATAATTAGAAAACAGAACAAAAAAAAGGAAAGAACAGAAACTTACCCGCAGCCCACCTAGCGCCCCACCTGGCCCAGCAATGCGGCTGAGGCCCAGCCCAGCTCCCCACAGTCTTCAACCTCTGCCAGTAGGCAGAGGCGTGTCGACGCGCCCGTGCCCGGGCCTCCACCTCCTGCTTCGCCGTGGCAGCCTCCCCGACATCCTCGCGACGCCACGGAGACACCCAGAGCCTCCCCTCGTTCTCCCCTCTCCCTCTGGACCGCTCCCCCTCCTCTGGCTCTCTCTTTCCCTCTCTTCCCTGTGATCCCCGAGCGCAGCCGTCGCCGCCATTCGCCATAGCCGCAGCCACCAGCCCTCCCTCGTCCCCTTGAGCAGCCCAGGAGCTCCGTCACGACATCCTCGACCTCCCCACCAAGCCAAGCACCGCCGGACACCCTGTGACGATGCCTCCGAGCTCGTCACCGCCGCATCTGCCGCTGGACTTCGCCCGTCGGTCTGCATCGCCCAGTCCCTCCACGAGCTCAATGACGGCGCCGTTCGAATCCCTGTGAGCCCCGCCGTCATCTCCCCCTCTCCCCATGGTCAATTTCTTGCTGCAACGCCGATGACCGCGAGTCCCGTATGCCGCCGCCGCACGAGGTCGTCGCCGACGAGGCTCCGGTGACCAAATGGTCACGTGCGTGCCTCCGTTGGGTTCGTGAGCTCTCGTAGATCATGTAGGTGCAAACCGCTGGTCCTCCCGCGCGCCGTGTCGTCGATTCCGTCGACACCCGAGCTCCGGCCGCCGCCCAGCTCGCCGCTGCCGCCGCTATGGACCACCTCGCGCCCTCTCACTGCCACCGCTGGATGCGCACGAGCCCCAGCTCTTCATAGGACCCAACCGCGTCGCAAACTGCCGTCTGTAGCGCGAGCCCGAGCAACTCCGGCGAGCCTCCGCCGCGAGATGTGGTCGCCGGTGCTTAATCCGGCGATGCTGACGTGGCACCACCATTAGCGCTAATGACGCACTAACTAACCCCCACTAAAGCCACTGCCATGTGGGCCCTTGTACCTGTTTAGGTTAGTTTTATTTTCTGTTTAGATTAGTTCATAAGCAGTGGGACCCACCCGTCAGCATTGACTCTGCTGACGTGGCCGTTGACCTGGCCCCACCTGTCAACGACACTAGTCAGCACTGTGTCACTGACCAGTGGACCCCACTGGTCAGTTTGACCCGGACCAGCCCCTGTTGACTCTGCTGAGGTCAGCATGACGTCATGCTGACGCAATATTCCTTTTCTGGAATTTAGTTTATTTTATAATAATCAGGAAATTCCAGAAAATGCCTAAAACTTCTAAAATTCATAGAAATTCAACCGTAACTCCAAATTAAATAATTTATATATGAAAAATTATCAGAAAAATTCAGGGAATCCATCTGTACCATTTTCATGCATGTTAGAACAACTTATAGCTGCTGTTTAGCACAAATCAATTAAATGGCATTTGAATAATCACATATGGAGTTTGAATTTGAATCTTGTATTCAAACCAACTTCATTTAATCTGTTGCTAGTTGCATTAGCCCAAAACACATTCATTTTGCCATGTCATGATCATGCATCATATTGTGCATTGCATTGATTGTGTTCCCTTCTGTGTTGCCGGTATTTGTCCCCTCTCGATAGACGTGATACCGATGATGTGATCGTTGACACTGATGAAGACTCAATGTTATCTTCAGAAGTGCCAGGCAAGCAAAACCCCCTTGTTCATTCCGATACAATCCTACTCTCTAGCTCCTGCTCTCTTTTAATGCATTAGGGCAACAACGATTCATCTTTTACTTGTTGCGGTAGCTGAACCCCTTTATCCTCTGCATGACCTGTCATTCCACAGTAAATCGATGAAACCCACTAGCATGAGTAGGAGTTGTTTGAGCCCTGATGTGCCTACTCATTTATGTTGTTTGTCATGCCTGCTATTGCTTAGAGTTGAGTCGGGTCTGATTCATCGGGGATGAATCAGAGGCGTGTGAACCTGTCCTACTGTGTGTGAGCTAAGTGTGTGAATACGATTTGGTAAAGGTAGCGGTGAGAGGCCATGTAGGAGTACATGGTGGGTTGTCTCATTGAAGCCGTCCTCAGGAACTGAGTTCTGTGTTTGTGATCCATGATTCAGCTACTACCACGCATTGGGCCCGAAACCAATGGACCCTCTCGGCTTCTTGATCACCCTTGTCTTCTGTCCAGGAGTTGCAAGTAGTTTCTGGTGTTTGTAGTATGCTGGAGGCCGTGGGCAGCGCTGACCGGAGGGGTGGGCTGTGATGCGGTAGGCACGTGGTCGGGTATACCGGGCGCCCGTTTGGTGTCACGGAACCCTGTTCACATCGTTTGGGGCTGTGAGCGAAACTCCGGCCGGATCACCTCATGGATGGAACCCGAATAGGCGATAAACCTGGACTAGAGACTCGAGTGTTTAGGTAGGCCGTGGCCGACACCCACGTTGGGCTTCCGCTTGAAGGTTGCCGAGTACATGTCGTGTAAACGGCGGTAAGTGGTGAGAGCGTGTGTGAAGAAGTACACCCCTGCAGGGTTATCATCATCTATTCGAATAGCCGTGTCCGCGGAAAAGGACTTCTGGGTTGCTTATATCAGTTCATAGACAAGTGAAAGTGGATACTCTAAAATACGCAAGATAAGCGTGAGTGCTATGGATGGCGTTCTCGTAGGGAGACGGGAGCGGATCCATAGTGGTGTATTGATATGGTGAATATGTGGACTCGTGTGCGCCACCTCAAAGAGTTACTTGCAGTCGTAGTTCAGGATAGCCACCGAGTCAAAGCTGGCTTGCTGCAGTTAAACCCCACAATCCCTTTGTTGATAATGATGCATATGTAGATAGTTCTGATGTAAGTCTTGCTGGGTACATTTGTACTCACGTTTGCCTATTTTATGTTTTTGCAGAGAGACTTCAGTCTCACTAGTATTTCCGCGTGGTCTTCGACGTTTAGCTTGTTACCTCAGCTACGATCTTGTGCCTCGGCAGGATTTGGTAGATAGTCAGGCTTCTCAGCCTTTTTCATTTATAGATGTCTGTACTCAGACATGATAGCTTCCGCTTGTGCTTTGTTTTGTATGCTCTGAATGTTGGGTCATGAGACCCATGTTTGTAATATCTCGCTCCTCGGAGCCTATTGATAAATTACTTGAGTCATAGAGTCATGTTGTGATACCATGTTGTATTTGAACATATCGAGCATATTGTGTGTATGTTATTGAAATGCTTGGTATGTGTGGGATCTGACCATCTAGTTGTTTATCTTTAGTAGCCTCTCTTACCGGGAAATGTCTCCTAGTGTTTCCACCGAGCCATGGTAGCTCGCTACCGCTCCGGAACACTTAGGCTGGCCGGCATGTGTCCTTCTTCGTTCCTATGTCTGTCCCTTCGGGGAAATGTCACGCGATGAATACCGGAGTCCTGTTAGCCTGCTACAGCCCGGTTCACCGGAGTCCTGCTAGCCCAGTGCTACAGCCTGGATTCACTCGCTGATGACCGACACGTTCGATGCTGGGTCATGGATGCCTGTCCCTGTAAGTCTGTGCCACTTTGGGTTTACGACTAGCCATGTCAGCCCGGGCTCCTTATCATATGGATGCTAGCGACACTGTCATATACGTGTGCCAAAAGGCGCAAACGGTCCCGGGCTAAGGTAAGGCGACACCCGTGGGAATACCGTGCGTGAGGCCGCAAAGTGATATGAGGTGTTACATGCTAGATCGATGTGGCATTGAGTCGGGGTCCTGACAGTGTTGGTATCAGAGCTTGACTGCCTGTAGGATTACCAAGCCAAACTGGTCGAAGTTGAGTCTAGAAATTCTTTAGTTATATAAGGGAATTGATTGTGGGATGGAACGTAAGGCTCTTTTTACTCCTTATACCTTATGCCTTCTGATCTGAGTCATCTTATCTTTCCTGCGGGGATTAAGAACTAGGCTATCTCTTCTTTCTATCAGGATCACGTGTTACTAATCCGTAGACTTATAGATTGTTGGACTTAAGCCTCGTTTCAGTTCCTACTACTTCTGTATGTTAATTATTGATCTCGAGACCTTGATATTGTGCTTCTGAGTGGTTATGCCACCATTTTTGTGAATGTCTCAAATCTTTTCTGAGCATTTACAGCCGTTATGCTGTCCGAGTCATCCCAGGTTTCTAAATAGTTTGAAGCAATTTGCAAATTCCTTCCTCCCGCTTCGATGTTCCTTTGGGCCAGATTAACCACACTAATCGGTGTGTTGAGGTAATTATTGCCTCGACATATATGTTGGAATTATTATTATGACCCTAAGTGCTTAGGGGATCATCTAGTGGTCTAGCCATGATTTGTGTCCTAATGTGAAGATTCTGGCCTTTATTATCGAAAGCATCCTGTGATGCCATTTGGTTAGTAGGTATTCTATTCCTGGGTTCTTAAACCCGATATTCACCCTACTTACATCATGTTGATAGTGTTGCTAGTTCCTTTAGTATATTAGTAACCTTTGCGATAGTCCTCGAGGTCCGTGGTATATCGTTCTTCCAAATACCATGAACCATTATGGCAGAAGTTTGTTGGATCAAAAGATCACAACAGGCCTCTATGAGTTCTCCATGCTATATTGTGACTCTGCCAGGTCAACCTTTCTGCAGGGGTTATCCGGAAGAAATATGTTGAACTTCCTTCGACATGCTAATCCATGCATCCACAACTCAGAAAATCATATGTTCTTTTGAGTTGTCCCATCTTACTTGTTTCCGACCCTCGCCTATCAATTGATAGTCAAGAGTATGCGTGCATTCGTTCGTCGATGCCTATTACCCTTGTGGTCCGACAAGCCATTCTATTTTAGAATGAATAGGAGAAACAAACTCCAGTACCTCATCCATATCTAGGATTGGGTCAAAGTAGTTGTATTCCGCAGATCAAATGCCAATCCAGCTTTTGTTCTGCTCTACCTTGGAGTATTACATATTTTATATCGAGATTGTTATAGGAATTGCACACCATCCTATGAACTCTCGGTACAGTGATACTTCTTGCCATCATTGTTCATTCCTCGGTTCCTGTGTTATTATAACCGGAATGCCGACAAATGAATCATGGCGTGTGAAATCAATATTGCTAGCAACTCTGTTGCTTGGTAGTTAAATGGACGATAACCTCATTCTTAGCGTGTTGATTATTGAATCGTCACCCTAAGATTGATTGTGCTACCCAGTCCTTATTTCGGTGCACCATTCGATTGATGAGTTAGGATCTTGTCAAGTCCTCACTCATTTGATCATATCGTCTTGCCCTCAAAAGAGAGATTGTTCTCGAGCTTAGTAACATACCGGTGGTTCGTGATTTTCCGAATATCTTCTCGGAAGTATTACCAGGTTGTTCCCTGACTGTTATGTTGAGCTCGTGATCAAGTTGGTTTCTTGTGAACCACCCTCTCTCCAAGATCGGTGTTAGATATCCCTGAGCTAGTTGGTTAAGCTAGACAACAACTTGGAGAGTTGGAAGATAAAATCTTGCCTGACTTAGTTCGTTCCAAAGGGATATTCTTGTGTAGTGTGTGTTGAAGAAAGATGATATCTTCATCGATTGGTCCTTGTGATCAGTTGCTGGACCTATTGTCTTATCAATCCTTTGATTTGAGTGTGGGCTATCGTCAAATCAAATCAGTACCAACGATGCTCGTAATGTTGTCTTATTCGTGGTTGATCCCTCGAGCATACACCATTACATCTTTGGTCTGACCAATGCTATCACCGTGTTCACTTAACTATGGAATTCCTTTTAAAAGGAAACCCGGATGAATTGTTGTTGAGCCCATTGACAACATCCTTATCTCCTCCATGATTTTGTTGAACATTAAGCTAGTGTTGGAAACTTTTGAAAGCATTTGTTCATGCTAGTTCATGAAGCATATGTTCGGATGTAAGAAGTGACTTCCTCCAGTTCATGTGCATCTGATGCAAGTTGCCGCCGTGGATTCGAGAAAGTCAATGTTGCTTTCTTTGGAATCATTCCAAATCAGTCATGCACACGTGCGAAGAATGCTGTGGTTTGAAGACTTGCAACCTTCAATCTATATGTATTCCTAGCACACCAAGCCACTGATTGATTTGTTCAAGGAGAAGGAGTTTCTTCATAAGAGCTAATCCGGACTTATGTAAGGACTTCGATACCCTCGTTGATGGTTCCCCCTCCAGAACTCGGTAGTGTTTTATTATAAGACTACTTTGTGGTCATGCTTGTCTGGAACAACGTGTTCACATGTGTGCAGCAGAACCAGCTCATGTTTTGGAGCTTACTATCGTAGTTCATTCCCCGAGAATCTCGCAACGTCATCTCGTCTATTTGCGTTGCAAACTTTCGTTTTTCTTCCTAGACTCGATGAGTCTGGAATATCCTGACACCAACCAGATCTGAATCTCAGGCAGATATGATGGTTTGGAACATTTTCCAAGAACTATAATATCGATCCCTTGGAAACCGGTAAAGTGGATGTCGTGGCCAACACACCCAGCCGGAAGACCTGTTATTATAATATCTTGATTGAAGAAGTTGGCCACCTCCCCATAGGGATTTCGTAGGATTTACTCCCTAGTTGCCCCTATGGATTTTTGTGTTCCCGAAGTCCGACCTTTTTACTTGATGCTTTAGATATCAAACCATATCTATGAATGGGTTACACTAGCACATCAAGGAGAACATTAGAAGCGGAGTGCTAAATGTCTCTCGGTCGATCATCCAGATTTTATTTCCTTGGCCCTGCCAAGGGTGAAATCTGAGAAGGTGTTATCTTCCTTTGCATCTGCATCCTCCATCACCATTCATCATGGTAGTAAGTTGTGTTACCGGACCCTTGACACGGATGTTGGTAAAACCTTGATGATTATGGAATTGCTCAAGTTCTTGAGAGCACGCGCAAGTGCTAGGTTTGATCGTCGGCATTAACTGTATAGCGCTCTCAGTTTCCTCGGTTATGCTATAACCAGTCCAATAGTGGGATAACTCTCTATTGTTGGGTTCTTCCCCAGTTACCAGAATCATTCCCAGCATTTGCATTCTGTTCCCAGCTTGCACCGCCATTGTGCCATTCTACCATGGGTCTCTTCCATTTCCGGTGATAAGCAAATTCATCCATTACGTTGTCTTCAACAAGGTAATCCACATCATCCAAGTCCGAGTATGCCATTCTACCGACCCCCTCCAAACGATCGTTGTGAATTGCCTTAGGCTGGTATGAAGAGTTTTCAATGATCTCTGAATCAAAGGTAATTCTTTTTGCCACTTAAGGAAATAGTCTACGAATCACCCTCCTCCAGGATGTTTCATCGTGGTTTCATGGCAACTAAACTCCTCGCTACGTGGACAATCGTTTACCACCTTCTTAAGTGTGGAATTGTTGTCTACCTAGTGAACCTTCGTCATCCGTTTCTTTCCACCCCTCTTGATGTGTATCTCGTGTCTCAACCCGAGAGATGGTCCTATGTCTCATTCCGTGAGTTGTTCGATCTTCGAGAAGATCGACCCTTCTAGAGTCTCCTTCTTCTCTCCAGGTCATGTTGGCAGGATTTCTCAGAGCAATACTTCAAAACAATGATGGTGAATGAATCAACGTTCAACTGAAGTGCACCCTGGATCGTGAAGATTATACTAGTCTGCGTTACCCTTCACCTTACCCTACGTTTGAATCTCGAGACGAGATTCTTGTTTAGTGGGGGTGAGTTGTCACAGCCCTAGAATTTGCTTGTAGCTATTTACCTGAGTGAGCATGATGCATCATGTCTAAATTCTGAAAGTTGAATTGAGGTTAGTTGAAACCCTCATAAATCACTTCAAAAATAATCAACATTAAAATCTTTTCAAAGAAGTCCAAGAAAATGTTCCTCTTAGTCTCTGAAAATATTGGCAAGAGGTAAAACTTAAAACAATATTTTTGGAATCTCAGAGATATTTATTTTGGGCCTTTGAATTAATTAAATAACTATTTGCATTGGATATATATATTCTTTATATAATTAATATATTTCCAATAATCCTGGAACATTTTATGTGGCTTGGGATATTTTAATTCTAGTCACATATTTATTTTCAGGATTTTATAAAATGATTTGGTTTGTAAGCTAAATCAAAACAAAGCAAATAATTAGAAAACAGAACAAAAAAAAGGAAAGAACAGAAACTTACCCGCAGCCCACCTAGCGCCCCCACCTGGCCCAGCAATGCGGCTGAGGCCCAGCCCAGCTCCCCACCGTCTTCAACCTCTGCCAGTAGGCAGAGGCGTGTCGACGTGCCCGTGCCCGGGCCTCCACCTCCTGCTTCGCCGTGGCAGCCTCCCCGACATCCTCGCGACGCCACGGAGACACCCAGAGCCTCCCCTCGTTCTCCCCTCTCCCTCTGGACCGCTCCCCCTCCTCTGGCTCTCTCTTTCCCTCTCTTCCCTGTGATCCCCGAGCGCAGCTGTCGCCGCCGTTCGCCATAGCCGCAGCCACCAGCCCTCCCTCGTCCCCTTGAGCAGCCCAGGAGCTCCGTCACGACATCCTCGACCTCCCCACCAAGCCAAGCACCGCCGGACACCCTGTGACGATGCCTCCGAGCTCGTCACCGCCGCATCTGCCGCCGGACTTCGCCCGTCGGTCTGCATGGCCCAGTCCCTCCCCGAGCTCAATGACGGCGCCGTTCGAATCCCTGTGAGCCCCGCCGTCATCTCCCCCTCTCCCCATGGTCGATTTCTTGCTGCAACGCCGATGACCGCGAGTCCCGTATGCCGCCGCCGCACGAGGTCGTCGCCGACGAGGCTCCGGTGACCAAATGGTCACGTGCGTGCCTCCGTTGGGTTCGTGAGCTCTCGTAGATCATGTAGGTGCAAACCGCTGGTCCTCCCGCGCGCCGTGTCGTCGATTCCGTCGACACCCGAGCTCCGGCCGCCGCCCAGCTCGCCGCTGCCGCCGCTATGGACCACCTCGCGCCCTCTCACTGCCACCGCTGGATGCGCACGAGCCCCAGCTCTTCATAGGACCCAACCGCGTCGCAAACTGCCGTCTGTAGCGCGAGCCCGAGCAACTCCGGCGAGCCTCCGCCGCGAGATGTGGTCGCCGGTGCTTAATCCGGCGATGCTGACGTGGCACCACCATTAGCGCTAATGACGCACTAACTAACCCCCACTAAAGCCACTGCCATGTGGGCCCTTGTACCTGTTTAGGTTAGTTTTATTTTCTGTTTAGATTAGTTCATAAGCAGTGGGACCCACCCGTCAGCATTGACTCTGCTGACGTGGCCGTTGACCTGGCCCCACCTGTCAACGACACTAGTCAGCACTGTGTCACTGACCAGTGGACCCCACTGGTCAGTTTGACCCGGACCAGCCCCTGTTGACTCTGCTGAGGTCAGCATGACGTCATGCTGACGCAATATTCCTTTTCTGGAATTTAGTTTATTTTATAATAATCAGGAAATTCCAGAAAATGCCTAAAACTTCTAAAATTCATAGAAATTCAACCGTAACTCCAAATTAAATAATTTATATATGAAAAATTATCAGAAAAATTCAGGGAATCCATCTGTACCATTTTCATGCATGTTAGAACAACTTATAGCTGCTGTTTAGCACAAATCAATTAAATGGCATTTGAATAATCACATATGGAGTTTGAATTTGAATCTTGTATTCAAACCAACTTCATTTAATCTGTTGCTAGTTGCATTAGCCCAAAACACATTCATTTTGCCATGTCATGATCATGCATCATATTGTGCATTGCATTGATTGTGTTCCCTTCTGTGTTGCCGGTATTTGTCCCCTCTCGATAGACGTGATACCGATGATGTGATCGTTGACACTGATGAAGACTCAATGTTATCTTCAGAAGTGCCAGGCAAGCAAAAACCCCTTGTTCATTCCGATACAATCCTACTCTCTAGTTCCTGCTCTCTTTTAATGCATTAGGGCAACAACGATTCATCTATTACTTGCTGCGGTAGCTGAACCCCTTTATCCTCTGCATGACCTGTCATTCCACAGTAAATAGATGAAACCCACTAGCATGAGTAGGAGTTGTTTGAGCCCTGATGTGCCTACTCATTTATGTTGTTTGTCATGCCTGCTATTGCTTAGAGTTGAGTCGGGTCTGATTCATCGGGGATGAATCAGAGGCGTGTGAACCTGTCCTACTGTGTGTGAGCTAAGTGTGTGAATACGATTTGGTAAAGGTAGCGGTGAGAGGCCATGTAGGAGTACATGGTGGGTTGTCTCATTGAAGCCGTCCTCAGGAACTGAGTTCTGTGTTTGTGATCCATGATTCAGCTACTATCACGCATTGGGCCCGAAACCAATGGACCCTCTCGGCTTCTTGATCACCCTTGTCCTCTGTCCAGGAGTTGCAAGTAGTTTCTGGTGTTTGTAGTATGCTGGAGGCCGTGGGCAGCGCTGACCGGAGGGGTGGGCTGTGATGCGGTAGGCACGTGGCCGGGTGTACCGGGCGCCCGTTTGGTGTCACGGAACCCTGTTCACATCGTTTGGGGCTGTGAGCGAAACTCCGGCCGGATCTCCTCATGGATGGAACCCGAATAGGCGATAAACCTGGACTAGAGACTCGAGTGTTTAGGTAGGCCGTGGCCGACACCCACGTTGGGCTTCCGCTTGAAGGTTGCCGAGTACATGTCGTGTAAACGGCGGTAAGTGGTGAGAGCGTGTGTGAAGAAGTACACCCCTGCAGGGTTATCATCATCTATTCGAATAGCCGTGTCCGCGGAAAAGGACTTCTGGGTTGCTTATATCAGTTCATAGACAAGTGAAAGTGGATACTCTAAAATACGCAAGATAAGCGTGAGTGCTATGGATGGCGTTCTCGTAGGGAGACAGGAGCGGATCCATAGTGGTGTATTGATATGGTGAATATGTGGACTCGTGTGCGCCACCTCAAAGAGTTACTTGCAGTCGTAGTTCAGGATAGCCACCGAGTCAAAGCTGGCTTGCTGCAGTTAAACCCCACAATCCCTTTGTTGATAATGATGCATATGTAGATAGTTCTGATGTAAGTCTTGTTGGGTACATTTGTACTCACGTTTGCCTATTTTATGTTTTTGCAGAGAGACTTCAGTCTCACTAGTATTTCCGCGTGGTCTTCGACGTTTAGCTTGTTACCTCAGCTACGATCTTGTGCCTCGGCAGGATTTGGTAGATAGTCAGGCTTCTCAGCCTTTTTCATTTATAGATGTCTGTACTCAGACATGATAGCTTCCGCTTGTGCTTTGTTTTGTATGCTCTGAATGTTGGGTCATGAGACCCATGTTTGTAATATCTTGCTCCTCGGAGCCTATTGATAAATTACTTGAGTCATAGAGTCATGTTGTGATGCCATGTTGTATTTGCACATATCGAGCATATTGTGTGTATGTTATTGAAATGCTTGGTATGTGTGGGATCTGACCATCTAGTTGTTTATCTTTAGTAGCCTCTCTTACCGGGAAATGTCTCCTAGTGTTTCCACCGAGCCATGGTAGCTCGCTACCGCTCCAGAACACTTAGGCTGGCCGGCATGTGTCCTTCTTCATTCCTGTGTCTGTCCCTTCGGGGAAATGTCACGCGATGAATACCGGAGTCCTGTTAGCCTGCTACAGCCCGGTTCACCGGAGTCCTGCTAGCCCAGTGCTACAGCCTGGATTCACTCGCTGATGACCGACACGTTCGATGCTGGGTCATGGATGCCTGTCCCTGTAAGTCTGTGCCACTTTGGGTTTACGACTAGCCATGTCAGCCCGGGCTCCTTATCATATGGATGCTAGCGACACTGTCATATACGTGTGCCAAAAGGTGCAAACGGTCCCGGGCTAAGGTAAGGCGACACCCGTGGGAATACCGTGCGTGAGGCCGCAAAGTGATATGAGGTGTTACATGCTAGATCGATGTGGCATTGAGTCGGGGTCCTGACACTTTACTAGAGCATGGGGGCTGCGCCCGGCTCTGTACAAAGGATTACATGCAACAGCGGCAAGACTTGTATAGAAAGGTGGTTGCCGGACAGGGTCCGACAACCGCGCCTTACGGGTAAAACTTACGAAGATGCTCGATGTTCCAGGAGTTGCTCACCGGAATGCCATCTTCTGTCTCAAGGCGGACATCGCCGGGCCTAGTGACTCGTTTCACCCGATATGGGCCTTCCCACTTCGGCGTCAACTTGTTGGAATTCTTGGCCGACTGAACGCGCCGAAGAACAAGGTCGCCTTCCTCGAGACTCCTGGCATTGACTCTGCGGCTATGGTAGCGGCGCAGAGCTTGCTGGTAGCGAGCGGCTCGCACAGCAGCCTGGAGACGGTCTTCCTCAAGGAGCAGCGCGTCATCTTGCCGCAGCTGCTCTTGCTCGAGCTCATCATAAGCGAGCACTCGAGGTGACCCGTATACGAGTTCCGTGGGGAGAACTGCCTCCGCTCCATAGACTAGAGCGAAGGGTGTCTGGCCAGTGGCTCGATTTGGCGTTGTCCTGATCGACCAAAGAACCACCGGCAGCTCATCGATCCAGTTTCTTCCGCACTTGTGCAGCCTATCGAAAGTTCTAGTCTTGAGGCCTCGCAGCACTTCAACGTTTGCCCTCTCCGCTTGACCGTTGCTTCTCGGATGAGCAACGGAAGCGAAGCAAACCTTGGCGCCAAGATCTTGGACGTACTGCATGAAGTTGCGGCTCGTAAATTGCGTGCCGTTGTCGGTGATGATCCTATTCGGGATCCCGAAACGGCAAACAATCGACCTGAAGAACTTGACCGCTGACTATGCTGTCACCTTCCTCACTGGTTCCACTTCCGGCCACTTTGTGAACTTGTCAATTGCAACGTACAAGAACTCAAAGCCCCCGATAGCTCGGGGGAAGGGGCCGAGGATGTCGAGCCCCCAGACCGAAAATGGCCACGATAAAGGGATCGTCTGGAGAGCTTGAGCTGGCTGGTGTATCTGTTTGGAATGGAACTGGCACGCTTCACACTTGGTTACTTGTGCAGTTGCATCCTGGAGGGCTGTCGGCCAGAAGAAGCCTTGTCGGAATGCTTTGCCGACAAGTGCTCTTGCGCCAATGTGGTGACCACATATGCCTCCATGTATCTCTGCCAACAGCTGTCGTCCATCTTCCCGGCGAATGCACTTCAATTTCACACCATTGAGTCTTATTCTGTACAGTGTGCTGTCGACAAACTTGTACATACTTGACTGTCGGGCTACTTTTTCAGCTTCTTCTTGCTCTTCGGGAAGCTCTCTTGTCTGAAGGAAACGGACAATCTGCTGCGCCCATGCTGGAGCTTGCGGCTCGACGACAAGGACTAAAGGCATATTTGTTGCTGCGGGAACATCCGCTTCTATGGCAAGAACCTGCGGCTCTGCCGGAGCGTGATATTCCCCGGCAAGCTTGCCGGAGCAGAACCTGTCGGGAGCGTTTGCTTCGACGGAACAAACCATAAGGTTTGCCGGAGCAGACTGCCCCTCAGCATCCTTGGTGTTGATCTTGGGGACTTTCTTGGCGGCGGCTTCGGGGAGCTCTTCCGGAAAGTAGTCACCAGAAACCAACTTCCTCTTCTTATTCTGTCCAGTTGATGGTGTCACGGAAGGTTGAGTCAGCTTGAGCACAAAGATGCCTGGTTCCACAGGCAACTTTAGTGCAGCGCATTTTGATAGGCCATCAGCAATGTCATTCTGAGCTCTTGGGATATGCTCCATTTGTAGGCCGTCAAAGCGCTCTTCTAGCTTCCTCACTTCATCAACATATGCTTCCATCAACGGGCTCTGGTAGTTCTTGTTCACTTGGTGGACGACAAGCTGCGAGTCACCCCTGATAATAAGCTTCTTGATCCCAAGGTCGGCTGCGATTCTGAGACCGGCAATTAATCCTTCATACTCTACAGTATTGTTGGTTGCTTGCTCTTTGGGAAAGTGCATCTGGACTACGTACTTGAGGTGCTCTCCGGTGGGTGCGATAAGCAGCACGCCAGCACCGGCGCCTTGCAGCGAGAAGGCACCATCAAAGTACATCAGCCACTCTTTGCTTGTCTCCTTGACGGGGATGCTCGTCTCTGGAATTTATTCATCTGGAGTTGGCGTCCACTCTGCTATGAACTCTGCCAATGCCCTGCTTTGGATTGTTGCAGTGCTCTCAAACTTGAGGCCAAAGCTTGACAGTTCCAATGCCCACTCGACAATCCTGCCTGTTGCTTCCGGATTCTGCAGTATCCTCTTCAGCGGAAAGCGAGTGACGACTGTGATCTCGTGTGCCTGGAAGTAATGGCGCAGCTTTCTCGAGGCCATGAGAAGGCCGAAAAGCAATTTTTGCACACCAGAGTACCTCGACCTAGCCCCCTGGAGAAGGGAGCTGACAAAGTAAACTGGGCGCTGCACCATCTTCTTCTGCACGTCCTTGCACATCTGCGCAGATCCATCTTTGTCGGGACCAGAGCTTGCCGGACCAGAGCTTGTCGGAGAAGCCCCCTGCTTGTCGCTGGATTCACTTGCCGCGGTTGCTGGCTCATCGTCCGCCTCCCTCTCCGCTACTAACGCAGCACTAACCACTTGATTGGTTGCCTCTAGGTACAGCAGCAGCTTCTCTTGTGGCTTAGGTGCGACAAGTATTGGAGTGGAGGACAGGTACCTCTTCAAGTCCTGCAGCGCAGCCTCCGCTTCCGGAGTCCATTTCATTGGACCTGATTTTTTCAATATTTTGAAAAACGGCAGGGCGCGCTCAGCAGACTTAGAGATAAACCTGCTGAGAGCAGCCACGCAACCGGCAAGCCTTCGCACATCCTTGACGCGCTTCGGTGCTTCAATCTGCTCGATGGCCTTAATCTTGTCGGGGTTGGCTTCAATTCCCCGCTGAGACACAAAGAACCCGAGAAGCTTGCCGGAAGGGACTCCAAACACGCACTTCTCGGGGTTGAGCTTGAGGTTGATCTTGCGCAGATTTGCAAAAGTTTCTTCTAAATCTTGGATCAGGGTAGCCTTGTCCTTGCTCTTAACCACTATATCATCCATGTAGGCTTCCACATTTCTGTGTATCTGTGGCTCAAAAGCGACGTGGACTACTCTTGCAAATGTTGAACCAGCATTCTTCAACCCAAAGGGCATTCGTACAAAACAGTATGTGCCACAAGGGGTGATAAATGCGGTTTTCTCCTCACCCTCTTCTGCCATGAAGATTTGATGGTATCCTGAATACGCGTCAAGAAATGAAAGCAAATCACATCCAGCTGTGGAGTCAACAATCTGGTCAATGCGCGGCAAGGGAAATGGATCTTTGGGACAAGCTTTATTGACATCAGTGAAGTCTATACAAAGCCTCCATTTCCCGTTCGCCTTGCGCACGACTACAGGATTGGCCAACCACGTGGGATGGAGCACTCCTCTGACAAGGCCTGCTGCTTCCAATTTCCTGATTTCTTCTGCAATGAACTCTTGGCGCTCCACCGCTTGCTTCCTGACTCTCTGCTTGACGGGCCGCGCATGAGGACAGACGGCAAGGTGGTGCTCGATTACTTTCCTGGGAACACCGGGGATATCAGACGGTTGCCATGCAAACATGTCGACATTCGCCCGCAGGAAAGCAACGAGCACGCTTTCCTATTTGGGGTCAAGCGTGGCACTGATGGTTAAGGTACCACCAGTGCCGTCCTCCTTGGCGGACACCTTCTTGGTCTCGGGTGGAGCTGCCATCGTCTTCTTGCACTTGCCGGTGGAGCTCGATGGTGCGTCCTCGACGGTAGCGCAGCACTCCGAAGAGGTGCGCTTGCCGGAGTGGGCATCAGAGCTCTTGCCGGACTTGGCCTTCTTCTTCCCCCCGAGAGCTTCAGCGGCAAGCGTGTGGTGATCAGCTGCGGCTGCTGCTTCCCGGTAGATCTTGTCGGCGCAGATAAGGGCATCCTTCTTGTCGCCGGGGACAGAGATGACACTTATCGGGCCTGGCATTTTGAGCACGTTGTATGCATAGTGAGAGGCTGCCATAAACTTGGCGAGCGCTGGACGGCCAAGGATCCCATTGTAGGGCAATGGAAAATCGGCAACGTCAAATGTCACCCTCTCAGTTCTGAAATTCAGCTCGCTGCCAAATGTGACCGGCAGCTTGATCTTCCCTTTCGGCTTGCTCCTTCCCGGGTTGATTCCTTGGAATGTGCCGGTCTCTTCGAGCTCGCTGTCAGGGATCTGGAGTTTGTGAAGGACCACGGAGGAGATGAGATTCAAGCCGGCCCCGCTGTCAACTAGCATCTTTGTGACCTTGAGGTTGCGGATAGTTGGTGAGACCAACATCGGCAAGCACCCGACCGCAGTTACGCGATCAGGGTGATCCCCAATGTCGAAGATGATAGGCGTGCTGGACCATTTCAGGGGCTTGCGTGACTCTATGGATGGCTCTGCTGCATTCACTTCCCGCATCCACTGTTTGAGCTGGCGGTGCGAAGTATGCAGAGAGGCGCCACCGTCAACGCACAGGACCTCTGTGGCTTTCTGAAATTCCTGCTCATCGGCCTCATCATCATCCACGTCTTCGTCATCGTCGTCATCTTCATCCTTGTCGCGGCCGCGGGGAGGTCTGTCTCCTAGCCGCTGTTTGGCCTTGCCGCGGCGTCCTCCCCGGCCGGGGCGTTTCTTGCCGGATCCACCAGTTCCTTCCTGGGCCTTCTCTTTGTCGCGTCGCTCGTATTCAGCTTTCTGCTGCTCAGCAAGCTGTTCGACCTTCTTGCAGTTCTGGAGATCGTGACCCTTGGTGCGGTGAATCTTGCAATACTGCCTGCCGGAGCTGTCCTGCTTGTCGGCGGCCGCCACAGGATGGGCCTTCTTGTCGGAGCCACCAGCCTTAGCTTCCTTGGCGCCACCTCCGTTGCCGGTCTGCTCGACAGCTAGCACTTCCTTACCCTTATTCCTTCTGTTGTTCCGCCGCCGGCCTTTCCTTGCCGGGGCGGGATCCTCACTGTCAGATCCTCCTGCTCCTCTACTCTCTTCGGGAAGCCTCCTCCCCTCTTCAGCGCGTGCACACTTGTCAGCCAGGGCATAAAGCTCACTAACGTCTCTGATTTTACACATCGCCATCTCCTCCCTCATCCTTCGGTTTCGCACGTTCTGATGGAACGCGCTAATGATCACGGCGGGGTGGACGTCTGGGATGTTGTGCTGTACACGGCTGAATCTCTGAATGTACTTGCACAGTGGCTCTCCTTCCTTCTGGGCGAGCAGATGAAGATCGCTTTCTTGGCCATGTGGCTTGTGGCCGCCTGTAAAGGCGCCGACAAACTGATGGCACAGATCAGCCCAGGAGGATATGGAGTTTTCCGGCAAGTGCATGAGCCAGGATCTGACATTGGGCTTGAGCACCAGCGGGAAGTAGTTGGCAAGTATCTTGTCATCTCGTCCCCCGGCAGCCTGCACCGCAATGGTGTAGATGCTGAGGAACTCCGACGGGTGCGTCTTGCCGTCGTACTTCTCCGGCACGTCTGGCTTGAAATTCTTTGTGCTGGGCCACTGGACTTGCCGCAGCTCACGGGTGAACGCAGGACAACCTACCGCGTACGGTAGATCGCCTGGTTCCCCTGGCGCATGCATGTCAACAGAGAGCCCAGCGCGCTTGTCGGATTGACGTCGCACTTCTCTTCGGCGTTCGATGCGGGTTCGAGCGTCTTCTTGTTGTCGTTCATGGAGAACTTGGCGCTGGTCGCGACGAGCTCGTGGGTCCGACGACGCGGCGGAGCCGCTGTTGGGGTGGATCTGGCGATTCGGCGATTTTTGCCTTCGTAGCGGAGAGTGCATGGAAGTCGCACCTCCCTCAGTCTTGTTGCCATCGGCTCGCGTCCGGCTATCCTGCCGCGGCAGCGAGGTACTTGGTCGCCGCGCAGTGTTGCCGTTGGCGAAGCCGATAAGGCTCTGGATAGTGGCCCTCCATTCGTCGGTCTTGTCCGCCGTCGGAGGATAGTCCAGGAGCAGCTGGGCCCGCGCCAAGGCTTCTGCTGGGGTGGTGGGCGGCGGAGGTGAACGGTGCGAGGAGAGGGGCGTGCTCGGACTCCTAACCAAGTTAGAAGGAGCAGCGTCCCGTCCCGACGACCGTACCTCGCTGGGGCCAGCATGCTGGTGTGCATGCTGGTCTTGAACGCCACGCGAACCACCATCTTGATCTTGGGTCAGCGGACATATGGCGCTGCGAACGCTATGATGCTGCTGGTCCCGCGCCTCTTGAGAGGGACGCGGTGCGCGCATGGACGCCGAGGTCTGTGCCGCCTTGTCCTTGGACTTGGCAGCGCTGTGGGCTCCCTCGTCGACGCCCATTCCTCCGCCGGCGTCCACTCCACCACCCGTTTGCTCCGGAGGCAGTGGAAGCGACGCGGACGGAACAGCTGCCTCAGAATCCTTCTTCTTCGGTGGCATGTCGATGAAGACGATGAAGATTTAGCTTGCGTGCACGCCGGATCGGGTTCGCACAATCTCGACGCCCCCTACCTGGCGCGCCAGAGATGTCGGGGGGATGCTGATTCCACCGACACCTATGGGGACAGGGCCCCTTTCGGTTCGGTGGGGGGCGGAGAGCGCACAAAGAGCGGATCGAGGCGGTACACGCGGGCGATTTTACCCAGCTTCGGGCCGCACGGATGCGTAAAACCCTACTGCTGCTTGTTTGTGTATATTGGATTCTTACTCAGGAGCGATGGACGCTGCCAGACTGAGCGTGAGATTGTTCCTGGTGTTGAATGAGCCGAACTGGCCGAACTTCCTCTACGTTGCGCTTGGGCCTCCTTTTATACTCTCAAGGGGTCACCCACAGGTGGCAACGTAGACTAGAAGGGTAAAAATGGAAAAGGATGCGGTAGGTGCAGCTACCGCTACTGTGGATAAAGTGCACCCTACCTAACTCTGACGGCAGGGGACAAGGGCATTAAATGCCTGTCTGAGTCTCCTAAACAGTGCAAAAGGTGACCGTTAGGAGCGCCACCGTTTGCCACGATGGGCTTCTCTTCATCTCTGCTTGCCACCACGTACCCCTAGCTGCACGGCCTCCTGCCACGTGTGCTTGGGAGAGCCCTAGAGCGACACGTTAGCAGGTGTGCTGGAGCGCAGGCACGAAGTGGGGGTTTCTCGCGGCAAGCTCCTCGCCGTGGCCGTCATCTTGTCGCGTCCGGAAGCTTGTCGCTCGCCGGATCTTGCCGGGACGCAGGGCGCGTCACGGCAAGCTTTCTTGGTATGCCTTGAGTGGTCTTCCCGGCAAGCTCCTCTTGCCGGGGTCTTGTCTCTTCCCGGCAAGATCCTCTTGCCGGGGCCTTGGTTGGCCTTCCCGGCAAGCTCCTCTTGCCGGGGCCTTGGTTGGCCTTCCCGGCAAGCTCCTCTTGTCGGGGTCTTGGTTTGAGTACTTTGTTCTTGAATGGTCTTCAAGGGAACCACGGAGGGTCTTGGCGGTCACCCGGCAAGCCTAGCCGCGGGGTGCTGCAACTGCCGGTGCACAAGTTCAGGGTGCTAGGGTACCCCTACTCTAGTACACCGACACTCCGTCATACAGAGTGACAAATCCCAATCTCGATTCACGCCAACTCAACAGACACCTTCGGAGATACCTGTAGAGCATCTTTATTATCACCCAGTTACATTGTGATGTTTTATAGCACACAAGGTATTCCTCCGGTATCCGGGAGTTGCATGATCTCATGGTCGAAGGAATATGTATTTGACATTTAAGAAACCAGTAGCAATAAACTGAAAGATCAAATGCTAAGCTAACGGATGGGTCTTGTCCATCACATCATTCTACTAATGATGTGATCCCGTCATCAAGTGACAACTCATGTCTATGGTTAGGAAACCCTAACCATCTTTCATCAATGAGATAGTCTAGTAGAGGCTCACTAGGGACACTGTATTTGTTTATGTATCCACACATGTATTTAAGTTTCCGATCAATACAATGCTAGCATGAATAATAAACCTTTATCATGAATAAGGAAATATAATAACAACAACTTTATTTTTACCTCTAGGGCATATTTACAACAGTTGGTCCTAGTTGACTAATTAGAGCTATGATAATCCTCTTGTCCTCGTAATTAGAAGCCCTGTGTGTTTCTAATCTCCTCCCCCTAATTCTCCGGCGATGGTTAGCTTTGGACGGTGAAGCATTGTCGGATCATGAAGGATACACGCTTGCAACCAAGTAGAGAGGTCGTGCTTTTGGTATTCTGTTCAAGGGACTATTCATGGGCGGTACGAGGGATCATTCATCGACGGTACGAGGGACTCCAAGTATGATCTACACCGACACGTTACTCTTCCACTTCAACTCTGTGATGGTAACAATCGTGATCTCAACCTGTTATGCATCTTCATATTGATCTTGGGTGATCGTAGGTGCGATTTTTTTGTTTTCTACTATGTTTCCCAACACAAGGGTCACTTGGGGTGGGCTGAGAGCATGCCACTTGGCGCTCTCTCAGCCGTCGCCATCTGTCACGCTCTGGGCGCTCCCTCCGGATTTCTTTTTTTATTTTTCACACGCATTTTCACCTTTTTAGATGGTTTTATGTTTTTTTGGATTTTTGGTTTTCCACCGGTCCTCCTTAGCTTTTGGACAAAAATTGGAAAAAAATAAATTTCGTGAAAAAACTCCTTTTCTTTTTTCCTTCCGCGAGAGGCACGGATTTGCTTCCACGAGAGGCACGGTCGTGCCTCTCAAAAACAGAAAAACATGTTTTTTCCTTCCGCGAGAGACAAGGATTTTCTTCCATGAAAGGCACAGCTGTGCCTCTCGGAAATGAAAAAAAAACACATTTTAATTTTTTCCTTCCTCAAGAGGCATGGTTTTTCTTCCGTGAGAGGCACGGATTTGCTTCTCCGAGAGGCATGGTCGTGTCCTCAGAAACGAAAAAAATACATTTCCTTTTTTTCCTTCTGCGAGAGGCACAGATTTACTTCCGCGAGAGATGCAACAGTGGCATCATGAGAAGTTATATGAGTATGTGCAAGTTGCAATCTATATCACATGTGATTGTGAGGGTTGATGTTCTTGCCATGCTTCCCTCGAGTGTTGTTTTGGTTCAATTCTTCGACGACATGGTGTCGCTTTTCACAAGGTTCTGACAATCATCGGCTCTGGTTGTTGACGATATTCTAAGAGTTCCCTGGGCTTCATCATAGTTGAGAATAGTGAACCATCGTGTACACAAGAGGGTGTCGAATATGGATGATCTTCTAGGGGGTCACGCATATTTGACGAAGGTTAGTGTGGGGCTAGAGATTTTTAATTAAATCTCTTGTTTCACACACCTTGAAAGTTAATCTAGCATCAAGAATCGTCGCCTAATTTGTGGAGGTAAGTAGTATTATTTGTTAAAAGTGGTTAACCGCGTAACTAAAATTTTGCTAAAACTGATTAGAGGACGTCTAACTTGGTTTTGCAGGGTATGCATATGATGTGGTTTAGCCTTCGTCATGATAATGAGTTTATGTATGAGATGGTTATATGTTGTAATGTTAAGTGTCCTGCATGTCACAGCATGATGGCTGGAGCCACCAGATTGCCACGTTAAAATACATATCGTAGAGATAGCCTACAGGTTACATCTGACGATGGTAAAACATACACGGAGGACCCCCGGCATGGAGAAGGTCTACTACGCGCGGGACGAGGAGCTATAGTTTCATGCCACTGCAGAATCTGAAATTTGGTACCACGACAACATTTTCTGAAACAGTCCGCCACAACAGCATTTTTGAAACAGCTGCCACGCCAACAAAATATTGGTCATCACGACGCTTCAACTAGAGATTGAAGATGGTAACGGAGATTCCCGACGCCCAGGGCTATACCATATCATGTTTTTATGAATTGCGTGAGATGTTTATCTCTTAATATAAATATCAAGTTAAAAAGGTGCTCTTCTTAGTGTTGCAACCGTCTATAACATGTAGCATTCCGGAGTGCGTCATGTCCACATGAGTACAAACGGGATGTGAAGTGTAAGATGGAACTGGTCAGACCACGTTAGTAGATAACACTTGGTTGTCTTGAAGTTCCGGCATAATCGTTCTTTGCTCGAAACATGAAGCATCGAAAGATGAAAAGGAGTCATATGGAGATATGATCAACAACTTTTTTTCACAGGTCAAAATTCTCGTCATCGGTGATGCCAACATCAATGGCTGAGAACTAGATTTGTATCTTGAATCATTCTCTGTCGGTGCAATAAATATGAGTGTTTGCTGCCCTGACTTAGCATAGGCGCATTGCAAATCCTTATGTCGAGTACCAAGGTTCATGCACAGCTAAGATAGAGAAGCTGCTCTTCGTGAGATCAAGGAGAGCATTAAGAAGACCAAGCATAGGAACAAGGCGCAAATTTCATAATGGGAGCAAACAACTCCGGCAGGTACGAGCCGGCAAATCAAACCCCAGCAAGCCCTTCGAGCATTGGTCTCCCACCAACACCAGCGCTCTGCCTCTCTAACTAGCTGGCCGCTGATTAGTGGGGTGTTGACCCCATAGGTGCTCAAGTGGACATAACTCGTGCATGTCAGCCTGCTGGAGGAGTAAATCACCTTTATTGACACCCGGCTTGATGGCATGTGACGCTAATAGGAGGAAGCTGGATAAGCGGCGCGACAACTTTGTCAGGATTCTACCTCCACATGACACCTAGTAGTGCATTTAATGCACTTTCCTAACCAGCAGAGTTAGGTATGATAGCTCTGCATCAGTCTAATCACCCTTGTAATGACCTTTTTGCCATTGTGGTGACCCCTTGCACTATAAAAGAAGGGTCGTGGCAACATTAGAGGGGGTTCTAATCTTTGCACCCTTGACACATAGGCACTCGTGTAGCTGCCCTCTTCCCACCTCTTGTCGGGGGAGAGAGCTCCGTGTACTTGTGCTCAACACCACCAATACACCCAAAGGCAGGAGTAGAGTATTACGCCTCCGGGCAGCCCGAACCTCGATAAAAGTCATGCGCTCCTCGTTGTAGTTGCTCTTTGAGTCAATACCCCCCCCCCCTGCCGAACCAGCAAAGGGCCGGCACTGCCCCATAGATCGCCGGCTCCACGCCGAATCTGTGGCACGCCAGGCAGCGGTTGCTGCATTGGCGTGAATCAAGGCTACGAGCAGTGCTTTGGCTGCATCAAGTTCTGCATCTTCTTCATCATACATGGCACCCAGGAAGAAGGGCTCCATGGCAAAAAAATTGTCCTCGTCCAAGCTCCCATCCCACTCGCCTGCGGGTGGCGCAGGCCACACCGTCACAGTTGCGACCGGCATGGGAGGTGACGTCGTCGTGCCCGCCGCGACAGGAGCGGACGATAGGAACATTGGAGTAGGTCAGCTCCTACGACCCTCTGGCAACGACATCAACGACAATGCGGTGGGTACGGACATGCAACTCCCACCTCCCCCGTGCCACGATGAGCGTGGTCACCGGAGCAGCACTGCCCGGTCAGGCGCAAGTCAAGATCCTCCCGTTGTGCCAACCCCAGCGGTTGCAGGGGAAATGACATCCACGCACACACCATGCCCGACGCGAGATGGATGCGACGTAACACCGAGTGGTGCTATTGTGCCACCACAACAACGTCCGCATGGCAAGTCACCTGTTGATTGCTACGTCTTGAGCTTGCGTTGGTTTTCCTTGAAGAGGAAAGGGTGATGCAGCACAGTAGCATAAGTATTTCCCTCAGTTTTTGAGAACCAAGGTATCAATCCAGTAGGAGGCTCCTCACAAGTCCCACGCACCTACACAAACAAACAAGAACTCGCAACCAACGCAATAAAGGGGTTGTCAATCCCTTCAAGGCCACTTGCGAAAGTGAGATCTGATAGAGATAATATGATAAGATAAATATATTTTTGGTATTTTATGATATAGATTGGAAAAGTAAAGATGCAAATAAAAGTAGATTGAAAGCTTATATGATAAGAGATAGACCCGGGGGCATAGGTTTCACTAGTGGCTTCTCTCAAGATAGCATAATTATTACAGTGGATGAACAAATTACTGTCGAGCAATTGATAGAAAAGCGAATAATTATGAGATTATCTAGGCATGATCATGTATATAGGCATCATGTCCGTGACAAGTAGACCGACTCCTGCCTGCATCTACTACTATTACTCCACACATCGACCGCTATCCAACATGCATCTAGAGTATTAAGTTCATGAAGAACAGAGTAACGCATTAAGAAAGATGACTTGATGTAGAGGGATAAACTCAAGCAATATGATATAAACCCCATCTTTTTATCCTCGATGGCAACAATACAATACGTGCCTTGCTGCCCCTGCTGTCACTAGGAAAGGACACCGCAAGATTGACCCAAAGCTAAGCACTTCTCCCGTTGCAAGAAACATCAATCTAGTAGGCCAAACCAAACTGATAATTCGAAGAGACTTGCAAAGATAACTTAATCACACATAAAAGAATTCAGAGGAGATTCAAATATTTCTCATAGATAAACTTGATCATAAACCCACAATTCATCGGATCTTGACAAACACACCGCAAAAAGAGTTACATCGAATAGATCTCCAAGAAGAGGAAGGAGAACTTTGTATTGAGATTCGATGAGAGAGAAGAAGCCATCTAGCTAATAACTATGGACCGAAGGTCTATGGTAAACTACTCACAACTCATCGGAGAGGCCTTGGAGATGATGTAGAGGCCCTCTGTGGTGGATTCCCCCTCTGGCAGAGCGCCGACGACGGCTCCAAGATGGGATCTCACGGATACAGAAGGTTACAGTGGTGGAAATAGTTTTTTGTGGTCGCCTCTGATGGTGTCCGGGTACATGGGTATATATAGGAGGAAGAAGTAGGTCGGTGGACGCTCGAGGGGCCAACGAGGGTGGGGCGCGCCTAGCCCTATGGGGCGCGCCGGGCACCCTCGTGGCCGCCTCGCTTGTTTCTTGACTTCAACTCCAAGTCCTTTGGATCACGTTCATTCCAAAAAGATCACTCCCGAAGGTTTCATTCCGTTTGGACTCCGTTTGATATTCCTTTTCTTCAAAACACTGAAATAGGCAAAAAAAACAGCAATTCGGGCTGGGCCTCCGGTTAGTAGGTTAGTCCCAAAAATGATATAAAAGTGTAAAGTAAAGCCCATAAACATTCAAAACGGGTTATATAATAGCATGGAACAATAAAAAATTGTAGATAAGTTGGAGACGTATCAAGCATCCCCAAGCTTAATTCTTGCTCGTCCTCGAGTAGGTAAATGATAAAAACAGAATTTTTGATGTGGAATGCTACCTAGCATATTTCTTAGTGTATTTCTCTTTAATGTGGCATGAATGTTTAGATCCAAATGATTAAGAATAAAAGTTCATATTGACAAAAGGATAATAATACTTCAAGCATACTAACTTAAGCAATCATGTCTTCTCAAAATAACATGGCAAAGGAAAGTTCATCCCTACAAAATCATATAGTTTGGCCATGCTTCATTTTCGTTACACAAGAATGCTCTCATCATGCACAACCCCGATGACGAGCCAAGAAATTGTTTCATACTTTAGTAATCTCAAACTTTTTTCAACCTTCACGCAATACATGAGCGTGAGCCATGGATATAGTGTAAGTGCATCTAGTGCCACCCCTAGTTGGTTTTGGAGTATTGACGACAAAGTTGGTTGAGGGACTAATGCGTTTGTGAGAATTGCAGGATAACGCAGGTAGTGTCCCTCATTGATTCGGTTTACCTACCGAAGATGACCCCTAAAATGTATGAAGACATTGAAGACAATGGTGGTGTGTGAAGATATTCACATTGAAGACTATGACATGAGAAGACATTGAGTGAAGACTATGGAGCGCGAATACTGTGTTGTTTCGTTGTTTCCTTTTCTTCTTTGTTGAGTCATAGGAACCACCGTACTGTTAAGTGGGGTCCAAGTGAACAAAGTCAGAGTGACTGAAGTGATGCTCAACCCAAATCCTATGTCTTCGAGCGAAGACAATGAGAGCAAATCTTATCCAGAGCTAGATGAGTCAGCTTTGCTTGTAGTCCAAGTAAAGTTGTCGTGTGTGTTTGAAATTTGACCGTTGGAACATGTGTCAGTTCCTTAGTGACCCCGGGTCATTTTCGACATATCAGGTCGGGTTGCCTTGTGGCTATAAATAGCCCACCCCCTACACCATAAATTGGTGGCTGCTCAGAGTTAGTTTACGGCTTTTGTCATTTTGAGAGCAACCCACCTCGAAGCCTTTGAGAGAGAAATCCTTGCGAGGACAAAGCCCAAACACCCAGAGCCAAAGAGTGTTAGGCATCACTGAAGTCTTTCTGTCTGTGTGACCTGAAGACTTATTACACTTGAGGACTGTGTATCCTCCAGCCGGTTAGGCGTCGCGTTCTGAGCATCCAAGAGTCATTGTGGATTGCCGGTGAACGAAGTCTGTGAAGGTTCGGAAGTCTACCTTGAAGACTTACCAGAGTGATTGGGCGAGGACTGTGTGTCCTTAGCTCAAGGGGAATAAGGTGAAGACGCGGTGTTGTGAGTTGAATCTCAGCCTCCCTAACCATACGTACAGTTGTCACAGCAACTGGAACTGGTCCAACAAATCATGTGTCTTAATCAAGTGACTGGTTCTATCTCTTCCCTCCTTTACTTTGAGTTTGTCTTCGTGAAGTCATTGCTTATTTATCTTATCTGTTTGACTTCATTGCTTGAGTACTATCGTTGATTGGCTTTGTACTATCTTCCATCCTAATCCTTACTACCTAGCTGCTATTAGTCTTTGTACGATCACATTATTGCATACTTGACTATGGCTTGCTTGTTGTAGTTTATCTTCCGCTGCATATCAATTAGGTCATTTCTATTGTTTGTCTTCGAAACTTCCACGTTTTGAAGACTTTGATAAAAATCGCCTATTCACCCCCCCCCCCTCTAGTCGATAACTAGCACTTTCAATTGGTATCAGAGCAAGGTACTCCCTTGTTCTGTGTGACTCGGTTTAACCACTTGGAGTTTAGCTATGTCGACTGCAGGGATAATCCAAGTCTCCGCTGCTTGCCCTGTTTTCGATGGAACTGAATATCCCTACTGGAAGAATAAGATGCGCATGCATCTTGAAGCCATTGATGTCGACCTCTGGTATGTCGTCAAGAACGGCGTTCCAAAAACTGGTGAAGGTGTCACCCCTGCTGATGTCAAGAAGTTCATTCAACTGGACTCGACTGCAAAGAACATCATCTGTGGTCATTTGACCAAAGGACAGTATGGCTGTGTGAGTGCTCTGGAAACGTCAAAGCTAGTCTGGGACTGGCTATCCAAGGTTAACGAAGGCGTCTCTACACAGAGAGACCAGAGGATCAGTGTTCTTCGCAATCTCTTCAACCGCTTCAAGAGAAACGACAATGAAAATGTCCAGCTCACGTTTGATCGCCTCACCGACATCACAAACGAGCTTCAGGCTCTCGGCGCCACTGAGATCACTAAGCATGAAATCGTCAAGACGCTGCTGAGATCTCTTGACAGCTCCTTTGACACCCTTGCCCTCATGATACAAGAACGTCCTGACTTCAAGACTCTCGATCCGTCTGATATTCTTGAGAGGCTCAACACACATGAGTTCCAGCTTTCTGAGAAAAGAGATATCTATGGCCCCAACTATGGCCGAACTCGTGCTTTGAAGGCAAAAGTTGTTTCCTCATCTGAAGAAGAAGAATCTGACTGTGGTTCTGATGATCCTGAAGACATTGGAAGGGAACTTTCTATGCTTGTGAAGAAGTTCTAGAAATTCACCAAGAAGAAGGGCTTCAGAAAGTCTTCACGATCCAGTTCAAGAAATGATGAAGCTTCCACTCAAGACAACAAGAAGAGAACATGTCACAAGTGTAAGAAGCCTGGGCACTACATCTCTGAGTGTCCTTAGTGGGACAATGAGAAGAAGAAAAAGAAGAGCAAGGAATATGACTCTGATGACAAGAAGAAGAAGAAATCATCAAAGTCTTCTTCCAAGTCCTCATCAAAGTCTTCATCTCATAAGAAGAGCTCATCTGGCAAGGCTCGTGCTTTTGTTGGCAAGGAAATGGATTCAGAGGAGGAGTCTGCTTCTAAGGAGGCGGAGGTGGAATTTGAAGCTGAGTCCGACTCTGGCGTTGCAAGTCTAGCTCTAGCCACAGCCTACGTTGCCAACTCCATCTTCAACTCTGAAGACAATGACTCCCACACCAATGCTGATGATGACAAGGACGATCCTGCTCCCACCTACTGCTTCATGGCACGTGGTGCCAAGGTAAAATCACGCGATGCTTACTTTCAAACATCAAGTGAAGATGACTATGATTGTGAATCTAAACCCAGCTACAAAGCACTTGCTAAAATTGCTACTGAACAACAAAGGGCTGTGGAACATACTCAAAAACTGTTAGACAAAAGCGATGACCTATTGGACGCGGAAATGACACGTTCACAGTCCTTAGTTGAAGACATAAAAAATCTTCATGCTAAGTATCAAGAACTTGAAAGTCTTCATGAGACGCTCTCAACCACTTATGAAAAGCTCTCCTATGATTATCTTCAAAGGAAGCAAGAGCTTGAGAAATTGAAAGCGACTCATGAAGATCTTCAAAAAGAGAATGAGTCATTTCGTGCTCAACAGATCAGTTCCGCTCAGGATGGATTTGAACCACCATGTTTAAAATGCATTGAGCGTGATAACGCTGCCTCTATTGCTGAATGTTCCAATGCTGCTACTGTTGCTTTGTCTTCAACTACTGATGTGGAAACTAACCCCTCTACTGAGGATACCACTACTATTGCTGATGAAAATGCTAGGTTGAAGACATTGCTTGAAACAGGGATGTATAAAAGTCTGAAAGGGCATCAGACAGTTTGTGATGTCCTCAAAAAGCAGATTCTAAACCGAAACCCTAGGAAAGAGGGTGTTGGGTTTGAGAGGAAAATGAATATTGATGGTTCCTACTGGAAGCCTGAGCAGTATCCCAAATCCACATGGGTTGCTGCAAAGGAACCTTCAGTGGATCCATCTACTTTATCTGGCTTTACCTGTGCTAATCCTATTATCATTGATGAATCCTTTGATGCAAACTATAAACTGTTAAAAAGTTAGAATGGTGAAGTGTTTGCCAGGTATATTGGTACTAACTGCAGGAATGGACCACCTATGAAGAAGATCTGGGTTCCCAAAAGCTGTCTTAAGAATCTTCCAGTGAATGTCATCATGACACCACCTGGGAAGAAGACAAACCCAGACCAAAGGCATCATATGGTCCAACGGCTTCATATGAATACAGGACTCACTTGAGTCACCCTAACGCCAATGTTTTGCAGGGAAATAGTACTCAAACTTATGAATATGAACGTGTGTCCTCAAACCGCCATGTTCATAGGACTAAGAACTTTTCTGCTTATTCATATGAGTATCGTTCATCTCCTGCAAGGATATTTGCTAGGGCTTCAAAGCCGAAATTCTCAGAAGCTGCACTTAGACTCATTGCTTCTAAGCCACCCCTGAAGATGTGGGTGGTGAAGAAGAATTAACTCTCTTTTGCAGAATATGGTCTCCAGCCAGCAATCAAAGGCATCCGATATTATTGCTGGGGACCTAAAACACAAAGGGACGCATGATAAAATGACTTACTATGTATTCCACATATGAATCGCTTACCTATCATACTGTGTGCTAACTTTCATCTAAGCTGTGATAATCCAAGTGTGCGTCAAATGCTTATGCTTCACAACATACCTTGTGAAGCCTATCCTCCTAACTGCACTGTAGGTATGATACCTCGTGCTTCAGAATGGATTAGGGACAACGGATGCACTAATCATATGACTGGTGATCGAAGTCTTCTCATGGACTCAACCTTACGTCCATCCGACAAGAGTCAAATCACATTTGCTGACACTGGTAAAGGCAAGGTATTGGGTCTAGGTAGAGTTGCAATCTCAAAGGATCAACACATGGATAAAGTGATGCTTGTTGAATCCCTTGGATTCAACTTAATGTCTGTCTCAATGCTTTGTGACTTAAACATGATTGTGATATTCGGAAAATATCGTTGCCTTGTACTAATGGAATCTAACAAGTCTCTAGTCTTTGAAGGGTATAGGAAAGGTGATCTATACATGGTAGATTTCTCAGCAGGTCCACAGCTTGTCGTATGTCTTCTTGCAAAAGCTTCAGAATGCTGGCTCTGGCATCGAAGGCTGGGGCATGCTGGCATGAGGAACTTACACACTCTTGTCAAGAAGAAGCATGTCATAGGCATCGATGGTGTCAAGTTCAAGAAAGATCATTTGTGTGGTGCTTGCGAAGCTGGAAAGATGACGAGGTCCAAGCACCCCTCGAAGACAATCATGACGACATCTCAACCCTTTGAGTTGTTGCACATGGACTTATTTGGCCCTACTCACTATCTACCCTCACAACAACAGCGTGTCTCTATGGCTTCGTCATTGTTGATGACTACTCAAGATATACATGGGTGCACATAATTCTCTACAAGACTGAAGTACAAGATGTCTTCAGATGATTCGCCAATCGAGCAATGAACAACTATGGCGTCAAGATCAAGCATATAAGAAGTGATAACGGCACTAAATTCAAGAACATCGGGCTTGATCTCTATCTGGATACAATGGGAATCACTCATGAGTTTTCTGCTCCATACACACCTCAGCAAAATGGCATTGTTGAGCGCAAGAACAGAACCCTCATTGAGATGGGTCGAACAATGCTCGATGAGTACAAGACACCAAGAAAGTTCTGGCCTGAAGCTATTGATATAGCATGTCACATCATCAACCGTGTTTACATTCACAAGCTTCTGGGCAAAACATCCTATGAGGTCCTTACTAGCAAGAAGCCAAATGTCAGCTACTTCAGAGTCTTTGGTGCTAGGTGCTGGATCAAGGATCCCCATCACAAGTCAAAATTTGAACCCAAAGCTCACGAAGGCTTCATGCTCGGTTATGGAAAGGATTCACACTCTTACAGAGTCTTCAACCTCTTCCACTACAAAATCGTTGAAACTGTGGACGTGCGATTTGATGAAACCAATGGTTCACAACGAGAGCTCCTGCCAAGCACATTAGATGAAGCTCCTTCCAGCGAATCTATCAAGCTGATGGGAACTGGTGAAATCATGCCCTCTGAAGCACAGCCTGAAGAGGAACTTATCATTTCTGCACCAAACCAACCTGAAGACAATGCTCAGACCGAAGACAATCCTCCCAATGATGACAATGATCAGCATGAGCAAGGGCTTCGTCCAGTTCATCCTCGTGTTGCAAATGAAGTACAAATTGAGAAGATAATTGATAGCATCGATGCACCTGGTCCGCTTACTCGCTCAAGAGCAACACAGTTAGCAAATTTCTATGGGCACTTTTCATTTGTATCAATAAGTGAACCCAAGAAAGTTGCTGAAGCCTTTATGGAACCTGAATGGATTCAAGCCATGCAAGAAGAACTTCAACAGTTCAAGCTGAATAATGTTTGGGAACTTGTCAAGCGACCTGACCCTCGCAAACATAACATTATTGGTACTAAATGGATATATCGGAACAAACAAGATGAGCATGGTCAAGTCGTCAGAAACAAAGCACGTATTGTGGCTCAAGGATATACTCAAGTTGAAGGAATCGACTTCGATGAAACATTTGCTCCGGTGGCTAGGCTTGAAGCTATTCGCATACTGCTAGCCTATGCTAATCACCACAACATCTTGCTATATCAAATGGATGTGAAGAGTGCCTTCCTCAATGGCAAGATTGAAGAAGAAGTGTATGTTGCTCAACCACCTGGTTTTGAAGATCCAAAACATCTTGATATGGTGTACAAACTAAACAAAGCACTGTATGGCCTCAAACAAGCTCCTCGCGCTTGGTATGATACAATCAAAGACTTCCTGAAGAGCAAAGGCTTCAAACTAGGATCCCTAGATCCCACACTCTTCACGAAGACATATGATGGTGAACTGTTTGTATGCCAAATATATGTGGATGACATAATCTTCGGCTGCACCAACCAGAAGTATAGTGATGAGTTTGGATACATGATGCAAGAGCAATATCAGATGTCCATGATGGGTGAGCTAAAGTTCTTCCTTGGTCTTCAAATTCGTCAGCAAAGAAATGGCATCTTCATTTCTCAAGAAAAATATCTCAAAGACTGTCTGAAGAAGTTCGGCATGCAAGATTGCAAAGGTTACACGATGCCAATGCCAGCCAAACATCATCTTGGTCCCGACGACAATGGTAAAGAGTTCGATCAAAAGGTATACCGCTCCATGATTGGTTCTTTACTTTACCTATGTGCATCTAGGCCAGATATTATGCTTAGTGTTTGCATGTGTGCTCGATTCCAAGCGGCACCAAAGGAATCGCATCACTTAGCTGTGAAGCGGATTCTTAGATATTTGGCTTACACCCCAACACTCGGATTATGGTATCCAAAGGGCTCAAGATTTGATCTAGTTGGATTCTCGGATGCTGATTATGCTGGTGACAAGGTGGATCACAAATCTACATCAGGAACATGTCACTTTCTAGGACGATCACTTGTCTGTTGGTCTTCAAAGAAGCAAAACTGTGTATCACTCTCAACTTTTGAATCTGAATACATTGCTGCTAGATCTTGCTGCGCTCAGCTTCTGTGGATGAAGCAAACTCTCAAGGACTATGGCATCAATCTGAAGCAAGTCCCTCTCTTCTGCGACAACGAAAGAGCCATCAAGATTGCCAACAATCCAGTTCAGCACTCGAAGACAAAGCACATTGAAATTCGTCATCATTTTCTCCGAGATCATGTCATGAAGAAAGATATTGACATCATTCATGTCAACTCTGAAGAGCAACTGGCAGATATCTTCACAAAGCCCTTGGATGAGAAAAGGTTTTGCAAGTTACGGTGTGAGCTAAATATCTTGGAATCCTCAAATGTCCTGTGATCAGGCACACATCCTAACACTTATGCATGTTGATGACTTAGATGTGCAACAAACGAAGTAAAGTATATCTTCAATCAATGAAGACTTACATTCTGAGTGTGAATACATTAACATGGAATTTGACTTCGGAGCGCCACGATAATTGTGCGCCGTGTCTGGGTCTAATACTTCCTATACGGTGGGTAACGCCACCACCAAATTTCTTGGTTTGAAGTGTTTCACTCATGGCGTTATTGTTGAATACATTCACATTTGATTTGTCTTCAACTTTCAACTTATCTTCATGATTTACTTCACTATGTTGAGTTGATTGCTTTCCCATATATATATATATATATACTAGTTTTCTGTCCTCTACAGCATTCACTTATAGCTATGTCTTCATTGTTGAATCTCTTGAACTAAGTGAATGTGATCAGACCCTAATCTTTCTATGCTTTCTATCTCAAACTCTATCTGTCCAAATCATATGCATTCTATTGAAACTGTCAAATGTCTTCTCTGCATCCTTGTTAGCAGAAGACACAGATACAAACATCAAGTCCTTTTAAATGATTCATCTTTATTGTTGAAATTTGGAGAAGCCGGAACGACCATCTGACAAACTTGGCGGGCGTGGGAACGTGGGACAACTCTGAGTATGTTGCATGCTTGCCACGTGTCCCTCAGATGTGAACAGGCAGGGGCACCTGCGTAATTGCATTGTGCCGCACACCTTCTTATAAATGTGTGCCCCCTGCGGTCAAGAAAACCTTCTTCCACCTCTCCACCTCGTCAAAACCCTAGCGCCACCGCTAGCTCTCAACGACGCCGGCAACGAAGTGCTTAGCTGCTGCGACTTCTCCGACGTCGTCCTCACGCCGGCCGCAGGCATCGTCCTCTCCGCCACCGCCGTAGGTGTCCTCCATCGCCAAGTTAGGGCATGGTGGATAGAACTGCTCGGTCTCCTTTCATCCCATCTAGCAGTTCATCGTGTGGTAAATATAACTCTATTTTTACCATCTTTTTGATCCTCAATGATTCATCCAATTTACCAAAATTGGTTTCTGTCTATACAAAATTAGATCTACTCTGTCTGCATCTCATACTGCCTAGTATATTCACTTAAGCTTCATATCTAGTTAGATTCCTCACTTGTACTTATTCACGGATTCGTACAAATCTGGAACCGACTCTCAACAAATAAGTGAATGTCTTCGCAACATGAGGTCAATGTCTTCAAATTGATTTATCTTCAAACTCTTTTGAGAATGCATATGACCTCTTCCCCTTCCCTCGCATCTCTAATGCTGTCACAGGTACATGTCCGTGGGAGAATCCCTAGGTTCTCATAGTCTGCATTCGTTTGCAGAATTCTAACAGCAACACATTGCCAAAGCCAGTTCCTGTCTGACCAGCAAGCGAAAGCCTTTGAAGCTTTGAACATATTGAAACCATTCAGTTTGAAGTTCATGGCTACGGAGAAATCTGTAAGGAAGGGTGGCAGACAGCGTCGAGGGTGAACATCAAAGGATCTGCCTGATGATCTTGCAAAAATCTACAAAACAGATCCTGAAGAGGATTATAATCAGCGCAAGACACGAATCCAATGGATTCGACGCTATTGGGCTGAACAATGGTTCAAGTACAAATTCGTGACCCAGGAGTACGCTGAGAAGAATGCTATCAAGAGTCCTTGGGGTGATATTCTCTATTGAGGCCTTCCCCCCAAGAACAAAGCTGAAGCCATTGCACAAGAATTCTATCCTTGTATGGTCTGTGGACCACAGCCTGAAGATGCCGACCCATCATCATTGCTCTGATGTCGTGACGATAATCTCTTCAAGCGCAACTTCCAGTATGCAAAGGCTTCGGCAAAGGAAAACAAAAAGTCATGGGGATTAGACTTCAATCCTGGTCCCTCTGCTCCCCATGCTGATGGCACACGTGAAGCGGAAGAAAATAGAATTGGCCCCTTTTCAAACTTTGATGGCCTCATCTCTTACATTTTGGTGCATGGTGCCAAAGTCGATCATTCTGATAATGATGTTGATTCTGATGAAACCCCAGCTCCTCCTCCAAGGCCGCAGAAGCCAAATAAAATTAAGGCTTCAACATCAGCTGCACCTCCAAAAGCTTCTCGTGTGAAGCCACTGGCCACTGCACCTCCTGAAGACAGTGTGCAGTCTGAAGATCTTTCATGCATCTCCAAGAAGACGGAGAAGAAAAAGAAAATCATCAAGAGTATTGATCAGACTTTGACTCCTGCTGCTATTCTGCGTGAAGAGCACATTGATCTGTCCAGCGATGACGATCTTGCAGATGATGCTCTTGAGCAACTGATCAAGAGCAAGGAAGAAGCTGAGATCTTCAACAACTTGCCTCTTTTTGACGTGGAAATCATCCACAAGTTCATTGATGAGTGGTTTGACACACCAAATCTCAGCTTTGATGACTTGCAACTTCCAATTGGCCTCAGCGTCGCCTTTAATGGTGCCATTGCTTCTGAGCTAGCTATTGCTCAGTGCATCATCGAACTGAAGCACAAGATTGACTATGAAAAGGCTCAGTTCAAGAAGCATGTGGCCACGCTCAACGTGCAAGATGTCAAGAACTTCAAGATCATGCTGCACGAGCTCAAAGAAGCCTTTCACAAGAAGCGTGAAGAAGCTCGAGGCTCCAGAGAGCGCATGAAAAATCTGGCTGACAAGTGTGTGCTTGCCTACAATGAGGCTGATAAGCGTAAGGCTCTTGGTCGTCCTGGCATCGACCCCAGGATGGCTGCAAAGAAGAAGAAATCGACTGTCCAATCTGCACCTTCAAGGCAAGATGAACCTCACATTGTCTTCCCAAGCAGCATGACTAGCTCGAAGCCAAAAGTCACGTCAACCACTTCAGAACAGAAGAAGACGAGGGCTGCAGAGGCTGAAGCCAGAAAACGGAAAACCTCAGAAGCCTCTGATGCTGCTCCCTCCAAGAAGAAGCGCAAGACCAAGAAAAATCAGGCTGCTCCCATAGAGCCCCTTGTTGTTGAACCCATCTCAGTGGTTCGTCCTGCATCTGCAACCCAAGAACTTCGAATGACTGTTCATGAGCCTGCTTCCACAGAGGCTCCTGAAGCTGAAGAGATTCCAGCAGTTGATCCCATCACTGCTGAAGACATTGGTCACCATGACAATATTGAAGATGATGAAGTTCTTCCTTAAATTGAATACAGTGTGGTATCATCGCATGTTCTTACGAACAGTGAAATCATCAGCATTGGTCGTCCTCTGACGCCAATTGCTCAGGATGCTTCATGGGCTGCTCGCCCGCAACAACAAGACTCCCCCAGTACTCCCCAACAACAATAAGTCACACCATCCGTGCAAGTTGAAGAGGATGAGGACCTACCTACTCCATCTCCAAAGGCGTCGCCTGTATTACAAAGGCTTCGCAAAGGACCAAGGCCTCAAGTCCCTCTTCCGAGCGTTCCAGAAGGAGAAGTGCACCATCAACCTGTTGCACGTCAAGTGTTTTCAGAAGCCACTCCAACTGTGAATGTCTCCGTGTTTGAAGCCCCAGCTACTGAAGACAATCCGACTGCATCAGCCAATGATGAACTTCAAGAAGAACGTGTCCCTACTCCCCCCATTCCTGAAGAAGATTTTCATGATGTGAACATGTCCGTGCCTGACCCTCCAGCTCATCAAGTGGAGGTTGAAAACCTTGAGGCTGCCACCACCAACACCAATGAAGTCGATGACATAGTCATGGCTGAAGCTAATGTGGAGCCTATCCCAAGCCCCATACCAGAAGTCAATGCTGAAAATGCTGCTGAAGCTTCTATTGTGCAGCCTGAAGCCACTGTTGCTGCCACTGCTCCCGTTCCACCACCAAGGCCCTATACAATTGAGCAGGCATACAACCATGGCAAGCTAATCACAGTAAGATGGCCCATTCTGGTCCCTCTGCCTACTGTTTCTGGTCCTCAGTTTGACTATCACATTGAGCATAGGCCTCGGGTCCAGAAGCCAAAGCCAAGACTGCCAAGGTTTCCAGGTACTTCCACATCTGTCGGGTCCTTCAATGCAAATGGCTTCAAAAGCCACAACACATTCTTTGACAGTTCAAAGAACCCCTACACAAAGCCAAGAATATCATCAGATCGTTTCTGGAGTCATCAGCAGCGAAGCTATTACTCCTGTGTTCTATATGATCAAGGGCGCATTTTCCCTCATATGCGCCTCGACACTGAAGCCATTGTTGGACTACCATGCTTAGAAGAAGCACTTGACTGCTTTCGTGATGCTGGTCTACTCAGCTTTGTGACAGACAAAGAACATTGGAATGAAGAGCTATTGCTTCAATTCTATGCTATGCTCCACATTCGCGGTTATAACAGAGATACGAAGACATGGGTTCTCGAGTGGATGACAGGAAATGTTCATCATGAAGCCAAAGCTCTTGACATCATTGAGCTTACAGGCCTATCCACTCTCGGAGAGCTATATGAACCTGGTTGTCAAAACCACCGCAATGCATGGGAGAGCATCTTCCATAAGCCTGAACCCAATATGAGCCAGATGTTGAGCATGATGAAGCCATTGCCTCATGACGCTGAATACCCAAAGGAGTTCTTTGTTGATGACCTTGAGTATCTGCCGTGCACCATATATCACATCATCAGGCGGACTCTATGGCCTATCAAAGGACATTCATCAGCTGCAAAACTTGAAGGAGCCATGAAGACATTGGTCTTTTACATCCTCAATGGCATCAGCTTCAATGCGCAAGATTTCCTCATCAGGCAACTGGCAGCATCTGGATCTGACCTCTTCAGACTGAAATTCTATGCTCCATGGGTCATGCGCCTCATTAAGCAACATTCTGCTGTCAACTATCAACCCTCTGCTCGCAATCATGTGATCTTTCTACTAGAGGTTGATATGTCAGTTGAATCCATATACCCTGAACCTGCCAAGAAGCCTCTTTGTCTTCAAAATGCTGAACATCAAAGCTTCACTCAGCCTATGGAAGGAGTCCAAGCTGTCACGCGTGTCTATCCGATGGCTGGAAACATTCGTCTACCTCATCGTGCGCCAACTGAAGCCACTGCGAGCACAATTGCTCAAAGGCCTCGGAAGCGCTCTCGAGTCCTAAATGACCGAGAACTTCTTGTGGCCCTGCATCAGAAACAAGATAAGCATCATTTTTGGCTCAAGCGTCAGATGCAAAGCCTCTTGGTGGATGTAAATCGCATTCGAAACCTTGCCACCAAGAATGCATTTGTCACTCATGAAACTTGTCGGCGATCATGGAAGAGTTTGACCCTGCTCAGTGCTGAAGCAGATCTTCAAGACGATGGCTTCACTGAAAGATTCAAGTTTGACTCCACTCCTCCGTGGAATGTTGTCCTACGAAGAACTCCATCTCTTGAAGACTCTGACTATTCTTCCTCCGCGGCAACTGCAAATGCCAATGTGATCGATGATGAAGACGATGCTACTTCACCACCCCCTACTTCTGCATGCATCGACACTGCACCAAGTTCGTCTGCACCGCCGAACGACAATGACAACCCTGCTGCTTCAACTACTCCTCATGAGGACGAGTAGATGCTCTATGTCTTCAAACCTTTTTGGTCATTACTGACAAAAGGGGGAGAAGCGTATGAGTTTGATAGTCTTCAAGTGGGTTCATATGGGCGGTTGCTTTATATTTTGCCTAGTGTTTACAACTCTTGCTTTTGATACATTTCGTTCTTTGAGTTGTAACACTTAAACTTGATGGTCGTCTGCTACTTATTTGCTCTTTCATGTGTGATGATAACTTCCGCACTTAGATCATTTTGCAGACATCCATTTTTCATTATGCATGTCATTCTCTTAGTTATATCATTTCGTGCATGATGAATTATCTTCATAAGTTGAGGTGGATCTCCACAAGTACAACCTGCCATGTGCATTTGCATTCCAAAAGCAAATTATTTATATGCACATCTTCAGGAGGAGCCCTTGCCACTTATGAAGACAATACACTATCCTTTACAATTTCACATACTTCTTTCCCGTTGAAAACTTCAACCAGTTTGTCATCAATCACCAAAAAGGGGGAGATTGTAAGTGCATCTAGTGCCACCCCTAGTTGGTTTTGGAGTATTGACGACAAAGTTGGTTGAGGGACTAATGCGTTTGTGAGAATTGCAGGATAACGCAGGTAGTGTCCCTCATTGATTCAGTTTACCTACCGGAGATGACCCCTAAAAATGTATGAAGACATTGAAGACAATGGTGGTGTGTGAAGATATTCACATTGAAGACTATGACATGAGAAGACATTGAGTGAAGACTATGGAGCGCGAAGACTGTGTTGTTTCGTTGTTTCCTTTTCTTCTTTGTTGAGTCATAGGAACCACCGTATTGTTAAGTGGGGTCCAAGTGAACAAAGTCAGAGTGACTGAAGTGATGCTCAACCCAAATCCTATGTCTTCGAGCGAAGACAATGAGAGAAAATCTTATCCAGAGTTGGATGAGTCAGCTTTGCTTGTAGTCCAAGTAAAGTTGCCGTGTGTGTTTGAAATCTGACCGTTGGAACATGTGTCAGTTCCTTAATGACCTAGGGTCATTTCAGACATACCAGGTCGGGTTGCCTTGTGGCTATAAATAGCCCACCCCCTACACCATAAATTGGTGGCTGCTCAGAGTTAGTTTACGGCTTTTGTCGTTTTGAGAGCAACCCACCTCGAAGCCTTTGAGAGAGAAATCCTTGCGAGGACAAAGCCCAAACACCCAGAGCCAAAGAGTGTTAGGCATCACTGAAGTCTTTCTGTCTGTGTGACCTGAAGACTTATTACACTTGAGGACTGTGTATCCTCCAGCCGGTTAGGCGTCGCGTTCTGAGCATCCAAGATTCATTGTGGATTGCCGGTGAACGAAGTCTGTGAAGGTTCGGAAGTCTACCTTGAAGACTTACCAGAGTGATTGGGCGAGGACTGTGTGTCCTTAGCTCAAGGGGAATAAGGTGAAGACGCGGTCTGCTGAGTTGAATCTCAGCCTCCCTAACCAGACGTACAGTTGTCACAGCAACTGGAACTAGTCCAACAAATCATGTGTCTTCATCAAGTGACTGGTTCTATCTCTTCCCTCCTTTACTTTCAGTTTGTCTTCGTGAAGTCATTGCTTATTTGTCTTATCTGTTTGACTTCATTGCTTGACTACTATCATTGATTGGCTTCGTACTATCTTCCATCCTGATCCTTACTACCTAGCTGCTATTAGTCTTTGTGCGATCACATTATTGCATACTTGACTATGGCTTGCTTGTTGTAGTTTATCTTCCGCTGCATATCAATTAGGTTATTTCTATTGTTTGTCTTTGAAACTTCCACGTTTTGAAGACTTTGATAAAAATCGCCTATTCACCCCCCCCCCCTCTAGTCGATAACTAGCACTTTCATATAGCACTATGGGTGGAATAGAATATGATGATGGGGGTTATGTGGAGAAGACAAAAAAGGAGAAAGTCTCACATCGACGCGGCTAATCAACGGGTTAGGGAGATGCCCATCAATTGATGTCAATGCGAGGAGTAGGGATTTCCATGCAACGGATG
>NC_041389.1:375708936-375709319 GCF_002162155.2 Triticum dicoccoides | reverse complement strand
GGCTTCGTACTATCTTCCATCCTGATCCTTACTACCTAGCTGCTATTAGTCTTTGTGCGATCACATTATTGCATACTTGACTATGGCTTGCTTGTTGTAGTTTATCTTCCGCTGCATATCAATTAGGTTATTTCTATTGTTTGTCTTTGAAACTTCCACGTTTTGAAGACTTTGATAAAAATCGCCTATTCCCCCCCCCCCCCTCTAGTCGATAACTAGCACTTTCATATAGCACTATGGGTGGAATAGAATATGATGATGGGGGTTATGTGGAGAAGACAAAAAAGGAGAAAGTCTCACATCGACGCGGCTAATCAACGGGTTAGGGAGATGCCCATCAATTGATGTCAATGCGAGGAGTAGGGATTTCCATGCAACGGATG
>NC_041389.1:375665892-375708926 GCF_002162155.2 Triticum dicoccoides | reverse complement strand
AAACTTCCACGTTTTGAAGACTTTGATAAAAATCGCCTATTCACCCCCCCCCCCTCTAGTCGATAACTAGCACTTTCATATAGCACTATGGGTGGAATAGAATATGATGATGGGGGTTATGTGGAGAAGACAAAAAAGGAGAAAGTCTCACATCGACGCGGCTAATCAACGGGTTAGGGAGATGCCCATCAATTGATGTCAATGCGAGGAGTAGGGATTTCCATGCAACGGATGCACTAGAGCTATAAATGTATGAAAGCTCAAAAAAAGAAACTAAGTGGGTGTGCATCCAACTTGCTTGCTCATGAAGACCTAGGGCACTTTGAGGAAGCCCATCGTTGGAATATACAAGCCAAGTTCTATAACAAAAAATTCCCACTAGTATATGAAAGAGACAACAAATGAGACTTTCTATATGAAGAACATGGTGCTACTTTGAAGCACATGTGTGGAAAAAGATAGTAACATTGCCCCCTTTTTTTCTTCCTTTTTTGGGCCTTTTTTTGCCTTTCTTTTTTTGCCTTTTTTTCTTTGGCCTTTTTTATTAAGGACAATGCTCTAAAAATGATGATCATCACACTTCTAATTAATTACAACTCATGAGTTACAACTCGATACTAGAACAAAGTATGACTCTATATGAATGCCTCCGGTGGTGTACCGAGATATGCGATGACTCAAGAGTGACATGTATAAAAATTATGCATGGTGGCTTAGCCACAAGTACGATGTCAACTACATGATCATGCAAAAAGCAATATGACAATGATGAAGCGTGTCATAATAAATGAAACGGTGGAAAGTTGCATGGCAATATATCTCGGAATGGCTATGGAAATGCCATAATAGGTAGGTATGGTGGCTGTTTTGAGGAAGATATAAGGAGGTTTATGTGTGATAGAGCGTATCGTATCCCAGGATTTGGATGCACCGGCGAAGTTTGCACCAACTCTCAAGGTGAGAAAGGGCAATGCACGGTACCGAAGAGGCTAGCAATGATGGTAAGGTAAGAGTGCATATAATCTATGGACTCAACATTAGTCATAAAGAACTCACATACTTATTGCAAAAATCTACAATTCATCAAAAACCAAGCACTACGTGCATGCTCCTAGGGGGATAGATTGGTAGGAAAAGACCATCGCTTGTCCCCGACTGCCACTCATAAGGTTGACAATCAAATAACACCTCATGCTTCAAATTTGTCACACAATGGTTACCATACATGCATGCTACGGGACTTGCAAACCTCAACACAAGTATTTCTTAAATTCACAATTACATCAACTAGCATGACTCTAATATTACCACCTTCATATCTCAAAATAATTATTAAGCATCAAGTTGATCATAGTATTCAATTCACTTCCTGTGATAGTTTTTATTATACCCAACTTGGATGCCCACCATTCTAGGACCAATTTTATAACCATAGCAAATACCATGCTGTTCTAAAAGACCCTCAAAATAATATAAGTGAAGCATGAGAGATTAACAATTTCTACAAAATTAAGCCACCACCGTGCTCTAAAAGATATAAGTGAAGCACTAGAGCAAAAATTATCTAGCTCAAAAGATACAAGTGAAGCACTTAGAGTATTCTAATAAATTTCAAATCAAGTATTTCTCTCCAAATATGTGTGTACATCAAGGATGATTATGGTAAACTAAAAAGCAAAGACTAATATCATACACGACGCTCCAAGCAAAACACATAACATGTGGCGAATAAAAATATAGCTCCAAGTAAAGTTACCGATAGACGAAGATGAAAGAGGGGATGCCTTCCGGAGCATCCCAAAGCTTAGGCTTTTGGTTATCCTTGAATATATTGGGGTGCCATGGGCATCCCCAAGCTTAGGATTTTGCCACCCTTTATTCCATAGTCCATCCAATCTTTACCCAAAACTTGAAAACTTCACAATAGAAAACTCAACAGGAAATCTCATAAGCTCTGTTAGTGCAAGAAAGAAACACCACCACATAAGGTACTGTAATGAACTCATTCTTTATTTATATTGGTGTTAAACCTACTGTATTCCAACTTTTCTATGGTTCATACCCCTACATACTAGCCATAGATGCAGCAAAATAAGCAAACAACAGACTAAAAGCAGAATCTATCAAAAATAGAACAGTCTGTAGCAATCTGTAACTTTCGAATACTTCTGGAACCTTAAAAATCCTGCCAAAATAGGAAGTCCTAGGAAATTTGTCTATTGATCTAGAGCAAAAGTACATTTCTGTGATTTATTGAATTTTTTTCTCGTGAGCGCAAAGTTTCTGTCTTTTAGCATAATCAAAGTAACTCTTACCATAGGTTATCCTATAGGTTCTACTTGGCACAAACACTAAATAACACAAGAAAACACATATAAACAGAAATTAGATGCAAAATTTATTACTAAACAGAAGCAAAAACAAAAAAACAAAAAAATTTGGGTTGCCTCCCAACTAGCGCTATTGTTTAACGCCCCAAGCTAGACATAAAAGCGAGGATAGATCTAAATAGTGCCATCTTTAGCACTTGATTCATAAGTAGCTCGCATGATAGATTCATAAGGTAATTTGACTTTCTTTCTTGGAAAGTGCTTCATGCCTTTCCTTAATGGAAATTGGAATCTAATATTCCCTTCCTTCATATCAATAATCGCACCAATCGTTCTAAGGAAAGGTCTACCAAGAATAATAGGACATGAAAGATTGCAATCTATGTCAAGAACGATAAAATATACGGGCACATAGTTCCTACTTGCAACAATAAGAACATCATTTATTCTTCCCATAGGCTTTTTAATGGTGGAATCCGCAAGGTGCAAATTTAAAGAGCAATCATCAAGATCATGGAAACCTTGAATATCACATAAAGTTTTCGGAATTGTGGAAATACTAGCACCCAAATCACACAAAGCATAACACTCATGATCTTTGATTTTAATCTTTATAGTAGTATCCCACTCATAATTAAGTTTTCTAGGTGTAGAAACTTCCAAATTAAGTTTTTCATCATAAGATTGCATCAAGGCATCAACAATATGTTTGGTAAAGGCTTTATTTTGACTATAAGCATGAGGAGAATTCAACACGGATTGAAACAAGGAAATACAATCTACTAAAGAACAATTATCATAATTAAATTTCTTGAAATCCAAGATAGTGGGTTCAATGCTATTTAAAGTCTTGACTTCTCCAATCCCACTTTTACCAAATTTAGCATCAAGATCTAAAAACTCCGAATCATTGGGACGCCTTTTAACTAAAGTTGGCTAATCTCCAGTCCCATCATTATTAAGATTCATAGTGCAAAACAAAGATTTAATAGGGGACACATCAATAACTTTTAGATCTTCATCATTATTTTCATGGAAACTAGAAGAACACGCCTTCACAAAGCAATCTTTCTTGGCACGCAATCTAGCGGTTCTTTATTTGCACTCATCAATGGAAATTCTCATAGCTTTGAGAGACTCATTGATATCATGCTTAGAAGGAGTAGATCTAAGTTTCAAAGAATCAACATCAAGCGAAAGTCTATCAACGTTCCTAGCCAAATCATCAACTTTAAGCAATTTTTCCTCAAGCAAGGCATTAAAATTCTTTTGAGAAACCATAAATTCTTTCATAGTATTTTCAAAATCAGAGGACATCTTATTAAAATTACCATAAGAATTATTGTAGTAATTTCCATAATTATTAGAGGAATTACTAGGGAACGGTCTAGGATTAAAGTTTCCACTATAAGCATTGTTACCAAAATTATTCCTACCAACAAAATTCACATCCATAGATTCATTATTATTCTCAATCAAAGTAGACAAAGGCATATCATTGGGATCAATAGGAGCACTCTTAGTAGCAAACAATTTCATAAGTTCATCCATCTTTCCACTCAAAACATTAATTTCTTCTATAGCATGCACTTTTTTACTAGTAGATCTTTCAGTGTGCCATTGAGAATAATTAGCCACAATATTATCAAGGAGTTTAGTAGCTTCTCCTAAGGTGATTTCCATAAACGTGCCTCCCGCGGCTGAATCTAAAAGATTTCTAGAAGCAAAATTCAATCCAGCATAAAAATTTTGTATGATCATCCATAAATTCAAACCATGAGTAGGGCAATTGCGAATCATCAATTTCATTCTTTCCCAAGATTGGGAAACATGCTCATGATCAAGTTGTTTAAAATTCATAAAATCGTTCCTAAGAAAGATGATCTTAGCGGGAGGAAAGTACTTAGAGATAAAGGCATCTTTGCACTTATTCCATGAATCAATACTATTTTTAGGCAAAGATGAAAACCAAATTTTAGCACGATCTCTAAGTGAAAACGGAAATAACTTCAATTTAACAATATCATTATCTGTATCTTTCTTCTTTTGCATCTCACACAAATCAACAAAATTGTTTAGATGGGTAGCGGCATTTTCACTAGGAAGGCCAGAGAATTGATCTTTCATAACAAGATTCAGCAAAGTAGCATTGATTTCACAAGACTCAACATCATTAAGAGGAGCAATCGGAGTACTAAGGAAATCATTACTATTGGTATTGGAAAAATCACACAATTTGGTATTGTCTTGCACCATCGCGACAAGCAATCCAACACCCAAGCAAACAAAAAGGCAAGCGAAAGAGAGAGGAGATTGGGAAAGAGAGGGCGAATAAAACGGCAAGGGCGAAGTGGGGGAGAGGAAAACGAGAGGCAAATGGCAAATAATGTAATGCGAGGGAGATGGGTTTGTGATGGGTACTTGGTATGTCTTGACTTGAGCGAAGACCTCCCCGGCAATGGCGCCAGAAATCCTTCTTGCTACGTCTTGAGCTTGCGTTGGTTTTCCTAAAGAGGAAAGGGTGATGCAGCACAGTAGCATAAGTATTTCCCTCAGTTTTTGAGAACCAAGGTATCAACCCAGTAGGAGGCTTCTCACAAGTCCCACGCACCTACACAAACAAACAAGAACTCGCAACCAACGCAATAAAGGGGTTGTCAATCCCTTCAAGGCCACTTGCGAAAGTGAGATCTGATAGAGATAATATGATAAGATAAATATATTTTTGGTATTTTATGATATAGATTGGACAAGTAAAGATGCAAATAAAAGTAGATTGAAAGCTTATATGATAGGAGATAGATCTGGGGGCCAAATGTTTCACTAGTGGCTTCTCTCAAGATAGCATAATTATTATAGTGGATGAACAAATTACTGTCGGGCAATTGATAGAAAAGCGAATAATTATGAGATTATCTAGGCATGATCATGTATATAGGCATCACGTCCGTGACAAGTAGACCGACTCCTGCCTGCATCTACTACTATTACTCCACACATCGACCGCTATCCAGCATGCATCTAGAGTATTAAGTTCATGAAGAACAGAGTAACGCATTAAGAAAGATGACATGATATAGAGGGATAAACTCATGCAATATTATATAAACCCCATATTTTTATCCTCGATGGCAACAATACAATACGTGCCTTGCTACCCCTACTGTCACTGGGAAAGGACACCGCAAGATTGAACCCAAAGCTAAGCACTTCTCCCATTGCAAGAAAGATCAATCTAGTAGGCCAAACCAAACTGATAATTCGAAGTGACTTGCAAAGATAACTTAATCACACGTAAAAGAATTCAGAGGAGATTCAAATATTTCTCATAGATAAACTTGATCATAAACCCACAATTCATCAGATCTCAACAAACATACCACAAAAAGAGTTACATCGAATAGATCTCCAAGAAGAGGAAGGAGAACTTTGTATTGAGATTTAAAGAGAGAGAAGAAGCCATCTAGCTAATAACTATGGACCCGAAGGTCTGTGGTAAACTACTCACAACTCATCGAAGAGGCCTTGGAGATGATGTAGAGGCCCTCCATGGTGGATTCCCCCTCCGGCGGAGCGCCGGCGACGGCTCCAAGATGGGATCTCGCGGATACAGAAGGTTACAGTGGTGGAAATAGTTTTTCGTGGTCGCCTCTGATGGTTTCGGGGTACATGGGTATATATAGGAGGAAGAAGTAGGTCGGTGGACGCTCGAGGGGCCCACGAGGGGCCCACGAGGGTGGGGGCGTGCCCAGCCCTAGGGGGTGCGCCGGGCACCCTTGTGGCCGCCTCGCTTGTTTCTTGACTTCCACTCCAAGTCCTCTGGATCACGTTTGTTCCAAAAAGATCGCTCCTGAAGGTTTCATTCCATTTGATATTCCTTTTCTTTGAAACACTGAAATAGGCAAAAAAAACAGCAATTCGGGTTGGGCCTCTGGTTAGTAGGTTAGTCCCAAAAATGATATAAAAGTGTAAAGTAAAGCCCATAAACATCCAAAACGGGTAATATAATAGCATGGAACAATCAAAAATTATAGATACGTTGGAGACGTATCATTGATCAAGCTCAAGATCCCCAGGCACCACTCCCATGATGTCAGCGCACTGCCGCTCTCATGATTCGGCAACGGGACCACAATGCTGCTCATGTTGTCTTTGCCAGAAGTCGAGCGACGCCGCGTTCCTCACGCTCTAACATGCCCCGAACAACGATGGAGGCAATGGCGAGGGCACAGATGCTACTGGATTTTCCTCCAGTGGCTAACAACATGTACGAGTGATACATCAATTTTGCATCATGTTTTTATGTTGATATTTATTGCATTATGCATTATTGTTTCACTTTATGAGACTTCTTTTGATGATTGCTTAAGCAACCTTGATTGAGTTTTGCAGAGATGTGAATAAACTAATCTTGTCTTGAATTGGGAGAAGTGCCACTTTATGGTTAATGAAGGTATTGTCTTGGGGCATAAAATCTCCGATAGAGGTATTTAAGTTGATAAAGCTAAAGTTCATGCTATTGATAAAATGTCGTGTCCTAAAGATATCAAAGGTATAAGAAGTTTCCTTGGTCATGGTGGTTTATATAGGAGATTTATCAAAGACTTCTCTAAAATTTCTAGGCCTCTTACTAATCTTCTACAAAAAGATGTTCCATTCATTTTTTATGATGATTGTGTAGAAGCATTTGAGATCCTTAAGAAAGCCTTGATCTCTACACCTATTGTTTGACCACCTGATTGGAACCTACCCTTTAAAATTATGTGTGATGCTAGTGATTATGTTGTTGGTGCTTTCTAGGACAAAGAGTTGATAAGAAATTAAATGCTATTCATTATGCTAGTAAGACTCTAGATAGTGCTCAAAGAAATTATGCTAATTTTTAGCAGTTGTGCTTGCATGTGATATATTCAGATCTTACATTGTTGATTCTAAAGTAATTGTTCACACTGATCATGCTGCTATTAAATACCATATGGAAAAGAAAAATGCTAAACCTAGACTTATTAGGTGGGTTCTCTTGCTAAAAGAATTTGATTTACATATTATTGATAGTAAAGGAGCCGAGAACCGTGTAGCAGACAACTTGTCTAGGTTAGAAAATATTCTTGATGACCCACTACCTATTGATGATAGTTTTCCCAATGAACAATTAGCTATCACAAATGCTTCCCGTAGGACTCCATGGTATGCAGACTATGCTAATTATATTGTTGCTAAATTTATACCACCTAGTTACACATACCAATAAAAGAAAAAATATTCTACGATTTAAGACATTACTTCTGGGATGACCCACACCTTTATAAAGAAGGAGTAGATGGTGTTATTATACGTTGTATACATGAGCATGAACAGGAAAAAATCCTATGCAAGTGTCACTCTAAGCCATACAGAGGACACCATGCTGGAGACCAAACGACACATAAGGTATTACAATCTGATTTTTATTGGCCTAATCTTTTCAAAGATGCTCGTAATTCTCGTCTTGTGATGTATGTCGAAGAATTGGTAACATTAGTAGACGTCAGGAAATGCCTATGAATTATTCACTTGTTATTGAACCATTTGATGTTTGGGGATTTGATTATATGGGACCTATTCCTTCCTCCAATTGGTACACTCATATTTTAGTTGATGTTGATTATGTTACTAAGTGGGTAGAAGCTATTCCAACTAGTAATGTTGATCATAACACTTCTATTGAAATGCTTAAAGAAGTTATTTTCCTGAGGTTTGGAGTCCCTAGATATTTAATGGCTGATGGTGGTTCACATTTTATTCATGATGCTTTCCGTAAATTGCTTGCTAAGTATGATGTTAACCATAGAATTGCATCTCCTTATCATCCTCAGTCTAGTGGTCAAGTAGAATTGAGCAATAGAGAAATAAAATTTATCTTGCAAAAGACTGTTAATAGATCTAGGAAGAATTGGTATAAGAAACTTGATAATGCATTATGGGCTTATAGAACTGCTTATAAAACTCCTATTGGTGTGTCTCCATATAAAATGGTTTATGGAAAAGCATGTCACCTACCTCTACAATTAGAACATAAAGCTTATTGGGTAATCAAGGAGCTCAACTATGAATTCAAACTTGCCGAAGAGAAGAGGTTATTTGACATTAGCTCACTAGATGAATGGAGAACCCAAGCCTATGAAAATGTCAAGTTGTTTAAAAAAAGTTAAAACATGGCATGACAAAAGAATACAAAGGTGGGAATTTAATGTAGGTGACCAAGTCTTGCTATAAAATTATCTTTTATTTTTTTGCAGGAATACTTCTATATAAATGGGAAGGTCCTTAAATTATGGAAGAAGTTTATTGTTCCGGTGCCATCAAGATCAACAATGCCGAAGGCAATCACCCGAAAGTGGTGAACGGGCAAAAAATTAAACATTATATCTCAGGTATGCCCATAAATGTTAAAACGAATATTATACATACCATAACACCGGAGGAGTACATAAAGGAAACCTTCTAGAACACTCCAGAACCCTGAAAAGAAATGGGTATGTGATACAGTAAGTAAACCGACTCCAAAAGTTTCCCAAATGCAACTTCACTCCGTTTTGGAATACTTTAAAAATAGGAAAAATAAAAAGTAGTCTAAAAAGTGCACGAGCAGGCAACAAGCCTGGGCGGCGCGCCTCCCGAGCTTGTGGCCAGCTCGTGTGCCTTCCGGACTCCGTTTTCTCCTTGATTACTTGTTTCGCACGGTAAAAATTCATTATATAATCTCCCAAAGGTTTTGACCACCGTATCACGACAATATCCTATGTTCTTGTTTTGAGCTATTTTTCTGACAGAACTAGATCGCCATGTTGTCTCCAAGCGCCCCCAAGGATAGGTCCTACGAGAAGGTCATCAACACTTACCTTCAGGAGGTGATGAAACACCCTCAATCCATTGAGATGCGTGAGAGGGTGCTTCACATCCGGGATATTCAAGGGCCAAAGAAGATCGGAAGCATGGAGACCAGGCTCGAAGCGGTGGAGCAAGAGATCTTCAAGTGCAAAGATATGGTGGAGCGCGGACTCAATGCCAACCACTTTGTGATCACAGAATTCACCCATGACCACAAGCTATATGTCGTTAATATTGGAGAGGCTATCTTCAAGCTCCATGAGAGGATAGAGCACCTTCAAGCACAGATATACCATCTACAAAACCAAAACTGCGAGTATGAGTATAGATTTAAGAGAATGCTACAGATTTGAGGACCCCGGAGACTCGTTCATCTTTCTATGATGGGTAGCATATGCCTTGGGAGGCCGAAGACAAGTTGCACGCATCACCACCTCCAAAGAAGGAGACTTTAGTACACGAGTATGGGCACTCCCCTTGGCTTGTGCCAAGCTTGGGGAAGGTGCCCCGATATCGTATCACCATCACATCTTTATCATTACCATTTATCTTAGTCCGATCCTTTTGGTTATATCATTATCTAGTAGAGTAAAAGTTTTTAGTATGATCTAGTCTTTGAGTTTTGCTTTGGTTTCTACCTATGTAATCCAGTATGAGAGTTATATAATAAAGATAAGTTTCAAGTTGAGGGCTTTGATTTCTTGCTTTGATCTTGGAAAAGAAAAAGAATAAAAGAAATAAAAGGGATTATATAATAATCTTATGGGGAGTGATGACTTCACATATAAGAAGTATGATGCATTAACCCGTTGAAAGTTGACAAAGGTAGCTTTGGTCATTGTTGGAATTAATAAGAAGTGGTAAAGAAATAGAGGTCACATATAAATATACTATCTTGGACAGCTTTTATGATTGTGAGCACTCATTAAACAATATATGCTAATAAGTTGATGTTGGACAAGGAAGACAACATAATGGGTTATGTTTTCTTATACCCGAATAGAAGTTATGTGGTCATGGATCCTCCCCTATAAAGCTTTCTCCACCTCACACTAGCCAAAAATTCCGCAACAATTGTAGAGATACTACTTGTGCATCCAAACATCCCTAAACTCAATTTCATGCCATGAGAGTCCACTATAACTACCTATGGATTGAGTAAGATCCTTCAAGTAAGTTGTCGTCGGTGCAAGCAATAAAACGTGCTCTCTAAATATGTATGATCTTTTAGTGTGGGAAAATAAGCGTTGTACGAACTTGTGATAGTAAAGAAATAAAAGCGACAGTCTACATAATAAAGGTTGCTATCACAATGGGCAATACATGATGTTCCTTTGCATTAAAGGGTTGTGCATCCCAACCAAAAGCGCATGACTACCTCTACTTGCCTCTGCGAAGGGCCTATCTTTTACTTTTAATACATATCTTTATGTAAGAGTCATGGTGATCTTGACCATTCCCTTTATTTTGCCTTTTTCTTTTTGGCAAGCATCATGTGTTGGAGAAATATCGAGACACATATATCCACTCGGATGTAGGTGATCATGAGTTATTATTGTTGACATTACCCTTGAGGTAAATAGTTGGGAGGCAAAATTATAAGCCCCTATCTTTCTATGTATCTGACTGAAACTTTGATCATAAGTATGGCATGAGTGTTAGCAATTGTGAAAGACTAAATAATAGTTGAGGATGTAAACTTGCCCAATAAAATCTCGTATATAGACTCTTTCTGATACTATGATAAATTGCAATTGCTTTAGTGACCTAGATCATGGTTTGCTAGTTTTCAATGAAGTTTGTGCTCTATACTTTGCCAGGGAGCTTGTGGGCCCCCTGGCCAGCCCCCGGGGTCCATCTTCTGCTATATGGAGGGTTTTGAACTAGAAAAAATAAGAAGAGATCTTTCGGGATGAAGTGCCGCCGTCTCAAGGCGGAACCTGGGCAGGAGAAATCTAGAGCTCTGGCATAGCAATTCTGCCAAGGGAACTTCCCTCCGGGAGGGGGAAATTGAAGCCATTGTCATCACCTACGACCCTCTCATCAAGGGAGGGTCAATCTTCATCAACATCTTCACCATCACCATCTCCTCTCAAACCCTAGTTCATCTCTTGTATTCAATCTTTGCTTCAGAACCTTAGATTGGTACATGTGGGTTGCTAGTAATGTTGATTACTCCTTGTAGTTGATGCTAGTTGGTTTATTTGGTGATGGATCATATGTTCAGATCCTTAATGATATTTATTACCCCTCTGATCATGAACATGAGCAGGCTTTGTGAGTAGTTACATTTCTTCCTGAGGACATGGAGAAGTTTTGTTATAAGTAATCATGTGAATTTGGTATTTGTTTGATATTTTGATGAGATGTATGTTGTCTTTCCTCTAGTGGTGTTATGTGAACATCGACTACATGACAGTTCACCATTTTTTGGGCCTAGGGGGAGGCATTGGAAAGTAATAAGTAGATGATGGGTTGCTAGAGTGACAGAAAGTTTAAACCCTAGTTTATGTGTTGCTTCGTAAGGGGCTGATTTGGATCCACATGTTTCATGCTACGGTTAGATTTATCTTAGTTTTTATTTCATAGTTGCGGATGTTTGCGAGAGGGGTTAATCATAAGTGGGATGCTTGTCCAAGTAAGGACAGCACCCAAGCACCGGTCCACCCACATATCAAATTATCAAAGTAACAAACGTGAATCATATGAGCATGATGAAAACTAACTTGACAATAATTCCCACGTGTCCTCCGGAGTGCTTTGCTTTATATAAGAGTTTGTCCATGCTTATCCTTTGCTAAAAAAAGGATTGGGCCACCTTGCTGCACCTTTGCTACACTTGTTACTTGTTACCCCTTACGAATTATCTTACTACCAAACTATCTGTTACCGATAGTTTCAGTGCTTGCAGAAAATACCTTGCTGAAAACTGCTTGTCATTTCTTTCAGCTCCTCATTGGGTTCGACACTCTTACTTATCTAAAGGACTACGATTGATCCCCTATACTTGTGGGTCATCAACAAGTGGAGAGCCACCATTCGAAGCCTGATCAAGTTCATTGACGTGAATCGGTCCCAGTTGGTGGAGTCTTCGCAGGCCCCGCCAGCTACGTCTGCGACTCGGGTAGAGGGCCGCGGGGCGGATGGTGCACCTATGGTGCAGTCCCCTCCCCGGCAACAATCTCAGCGGCAACATCAACCCATGCAGCAAAACCACCAAGACACGCAGCCTGTTGACACATCCATGGCTTCCTCGGATCCATAGACACAACACGATTAGAGGCAAATGTTGCTAGAAAGGCGGGCGGAGGACGCTCGCACCACCATCTAGTGGTCCATGAGGTACGTCATCAATCAAGCGAGCGCAACAGCTGAGTCATTGATGAGCCAGCGTCCGTTGTTGGCGGGTACCTACCTTATGAGGTTGGGTGTCCCACTTTCACATGTGAGCTGCGGCAAGTCCATTGGCCGTCAGTCCGCGCATTCAAGCCTGAAGTCCTGGAGAAGTACGACAGCAATCAAAACCCAACAGAGTTCTTGGGCATTTATAGATTGTCGTGCAAGCTACCGGGGGAAGAGACGAGAAAATCCTAGCCAACTACTTTCCATTGGTACTCAATCACAACGTGAGATCTTGGCTGATGAACTTGCCGAAAAAGTCCATTTCCTCGTGGTTAGATGTTTGCAACGAGTTTGTTGGTGCTTTTACCGGAGGACAGAAAGGTCCAGGGTTGCCCAGCGACTTGCAAGTGATCCCACAGAAAGAAGGAGAAAGCCTGCACAAGTACATCTAGAGATTCAGCCGTGTGCACTGCAGCATACCGGATATCCACCCCGCAGTCGTGGTTGCCGCGTTCCACATGAATGTGCGCAACCTTGAGTTCCGGGAGAAGATGCTTATCCTCCTGCCAAAGACTGTCAACAAATTATACACGTTGGCAGACAAATGTGCGCGTGTTGAAGAAGGGAGAAGGCTTCTCAAGGAGGAAGACAATGTTGAGATCGATTCTGACGATGACGATGCGGCCGCCCCGGGGAAGAAGAATCGGAGATGCAATAAAAAGTGTAGAGGCAATGCATTTATGGCTATGTCAGGGTCCGGCAACTCCAGCCCGGCCAAGAAATCCAAATCGGAGAGTACCGGCAAGGAAGCAACTTCATGCGCTGATTGCCAGGTTGCCGCTGTGGGGGAGAAAGCTGGCAAGTTTGACGGGCCATACTACAAGATTCACCGTACCAAGGGCCACGATCTCAAAGAATGCTGCCAAGTTAAGTAGCTGGTTGAGAAGCAGAAGGTGGAGTACGAGAAGCGGGACAAGGAGAAATATCGGGAAGGAACAGGTGGATCCGTCAAGAAGGGCCACGGCGGCCGAGGTGGGCGCCGCGGCAATGCTGGCCAGAAGAAGGAAAAGCCTGCCAGGGGCATAAAACAGAAAGAGGAAGACAAAGAAAGTGAGGATGAGGATGATGAGTCCAGCGAGCAGGAGTTCCAGAGAGCAACAGAGACCATGTGCATTGACGGAGGTGCCTCTTTGCACTCCTCCCACCATTAGCTCAAGCAATGGGTGCGGGAAGCCATTGCAGCGGAACCGACAACAGATGCATGAAAGACCCTCAAGTGGTCTCACACGCCTATCATTTTTGATGCCGAGGACCACCCTGATCACACAACGGCGGTCGGGTCAAGGTCGCAAAAATGTTAGTTGACGGTGGGGCTGGCTTGAATTTGATCTCCCCTAAGGTGATCGAGAGGCTGCAAATACTTGTGGAAGAGCTCAAGAAAATTGGGACATTCCAGGGAATCAACCTAGGAAGGAGCCAACCAAAGGGAAAATCACGCTGCCGGTGACGTTTGGTGGGGACTTGGACTACCAAAATGAGAAGATAGTGTTTGATGTGGTCAAGATCCCCTTCTCGTTCAACGGAATTCTTGGTCGACCTGCCTTGGCGAAGTTCATGGCAGCATCTCACTATGCATATAATACATTGAAGATGTCGGGGCCCATGGGTGTCATCGCCATTAACTTAGATTAGAAAGATGCAATTATATGTATGGACAAGCTCTACAAAGATGCGGTTGTAGTAGAGACTAACAGTACAGCAGCCCCCGACAAGACAAAAAGTTGCAAAAAGCCCGACAGCATCCAGTGAGCCTTCCGGGAAGAGCACCTCTTCGGAGTGCTGCGCGCCCATCAATAACTTACCAGAAAGCTCTACCGGCAAGAGGTGCAAGGACGCTCCACCTGCGACAAAGAAGGTGATGCCAAGGGAGGATGGAACTAACGGTACCCTCACCATTAGTTCCACCCTAGATAGCAAATAGGAAAGCACGCTCATTACCTTCCTATGGGCGAATATAGATGTGTTTGCATGGTGACCATCTGACATCTCTGGTGTCCCTCGGGAGGTAATTGGGCACCACCTTGCTGTCTGCCCTCACGCTCGGCCCATTAAGCAAAATTTTAGGAAGAAAGCTTTGGAACCATAGTAATTCATAGCAGAAGAAATCAAGAAACTCGTGGTGGCTGGCCTAGTCACAGGAGTCCTACACCCAACTTGGTTGGCAAATCCAGTTGTCGTGCGCAAGGCAAATGGGAAATGGAGACTACACAGATCTCAACAAGTCATCTCCAAAGGATCCTTTTCCCTTGCCGTGCATAGACCAGATTATGGATTCCACTACCGTCTGTGCCTTCTCTCATTTCTTGACGCCTACTCTAGATATCACTAGATATTCATGTCTAAGGAAGATGAAGAGAAGACCACATTCATTACTCCATGTGGTACGTACTGCTTCATACAAATGCCTTTTGGATTAAAGAGTGTGGGTTCAACATTCACAAGAGCAGTTTTCAGATTGGTTTGGAGCCACAGTTGCACAAAAACATTGAGGCTTACATGGATTATATCATAGTCAAGACCAAGGACAAGTCTACCCTGATCCAGGATTTGGAGGAAAGATTCACCAACTTGTGGAAGATCAACATAAAGCTCAACCCGGAGAAGCGTGTATTTGTTGTCCCTCCAGCAAGCTCCTTGGAGTCTTTATATCACAATGTGGGATCGAAGCAAACCCCGACAAGATTAAGGCCATCGAGCAAATCCAAGCGCCCAAGACAGTTAAGGATGTGAGGCGTCTTGTCGGTTGTGTTGCAGCTTTGAGCGGGTTCATTTCAAGGTCTACCTAGCGCGCCCTACCATTTCTCAAGATCTTGAAAAAGGCAGGTCAAGTAAAATGGACTACGGAAGCGGAGGCTGCGCTGCAAGACCTGAAAGGATACTCGTCCTCTGCACCAACTCTAGCCGCGCTGAGGCCACAAGAACCATTGTTGCTATATTTAGCAGCAACAAATCAAGTGGTCAGTGTTGCGCTAGTTGCACAGAGAGAAGTTGATGAGGAGGAAGCAACCATGGCAGGGTCCTCCATCGACAGAGTAGCAATTTCCTCGGGAAGTCCAGGTGCCGGGAAGGAGAAATCTGGACAAAGAAAAACAGCTGAAGAACAAGTTACTTCAAAGAATAAAGTGGTGAAGCGACCCGTCTACTTTACTAGTTCTCTTCTACATGGAGCTAGGTCAAGGTATTCATTTGTGCATAAGTTGCTCTTCGGCCTACTCATGGCCTCGAGGAAGTTGTCCCACTACTTTCAAGCACATGAGATCAAGGTGATCACTCGCTTCCTATTGCAACGTATCCTAAGGAATCCATAGGCGACCGACATGATAGTGGAATAGATGTTGGAGTTGTTGAGCTTTGCACTTAAGTTTGAAAGCACATTAACTATCCAGAGCAGGGCATTGGTTGAATTCATTGTGGAATGGATGCCAACACCAGATGGTGAGATCCAGGAGTCAGCTCTCCCCAGTAAGGAAACTGATAAGAATTGGATCATTTACTTTGATGGCGATTTCTCGTTGTAAGGCGCTGGTGCCGGGGTGCTGCTCATCGCACCCACTGGGGAGCATCTCAAGTACCTGGTTCAAATGTGTTTGCCCTAGGAGGAGGTACCAACAATACTGCTGAGTATGAGGGACTGCTTGCCGGCCTCAGAATTGTGGTAGAGTTGGGGATCAAAAAGTTGATCGTCCGAGGAGATTCATAGCTTGTGGTGAAGCAAGTGAACAAGGACTACCAGATCCCATTGATGGAAGCGTACGTGGATGAAGTGAGAAAGTTGGAAGAACGCTTTGACGGCCTACAAACAGAGCATGTCCCTTGTGCGGAAAACAACATTGCAGACCAGCTGTCAAAGTGCGCCGCCCAAAAGCTACCCATGGAACCAGGTACTTTTGTGCTCCACTTGACTCAACCCACAGTTACCCCGTTGATGAGAGCCAAGAAGCAAAGAAAGATAAGTACCGGCAACTACTCTCCGAGAAACCACCGGCAAAGCAGCTGCCGGGAACATCTATATGGCTTTCGATAAGCAGTAGTCTCGTGCGGAATTCCAGATTCTTGCTGATGAGACCAGCGCTCCCGAACCCAAAGAGACGCCTTTAGTCTTTGTCGTCGAGCCTCAAGCTCCGGCATGGACGTAGCAGATAGTCCAGCTTCTCCAAATAGGAGAACTTCTCGAAGAGCAAGAGCAAGCTGAGAAAGTAGCCTGTCAGTCAAGTTTGTACCAATTTGTGGATAACATCCTTTGTAGAAAGCGACCCAATGGAGTGAAATTGAAGTGCATAACCCGGGAAGATGGACTAAAGTTGTTGGCAAAGATACATGGAGGTGTGTGTGGTTCCCACATAGTAGCAAGAACCCTTGTCGGGAAGGCTTTCTGACAAGGCTTTTATTGGTCCACCGGCCTCCAGGATGCAACTGAGCTAGTAACAAGATGTGAAGCATGCCAGTTCCATTCAAAGAGCATACATCAACCAGCGCAAGCTCTCCAGATGATTCCTTTATCCTGGCCCTTTTCGGCCTGGGGGCTCGATATTTTGGGCCCCTTCCCCCGTGCTACCAGGGGCTTTGGGTTCTTGTACGTAACTATCGACAAGTTCACAAAGTGGCCAGAAGTGGAGCCAGTGAGAAAGGTAACAACATAGTCAGCCGTCAAGTTCTTCAAAGTATTGGTTTGCCGAGTCGAGGTCCCAAACAGGGCATCACTAACAACGATACCCAATTCACGAGCCACGCATTCATGCAATACATTCAAAGCCTTGGAAGCAAGGTGTGCTTTTTGCATCTGTTGCTCATCCAAGGAGTAACGGGCAATTGGAAAGAATGAATGCGGAAGTGTTGTGTGGGCACAAGACAAGAACCTTTGATAGGTTGCACAAGTGCGGGGGGAGTTGGATTGATGAGTTGCCGATGGTTCTTTGGTCACTCAGGATGACACCAAATCAAGCCATTGGTCAGACACCCTTCTCCCTAGTCTACATGGAACTCATATACGCGTCACCTTGAGTACTTGCCTACGATGAAATAGCACAACAGCAGCTGTGGCATGACGATGCCCCGCTCCTCGAGGAAGATCATCTCCAGGCGGCTGTGTGTGCTGCATCCTACCAGCAAGCTTTTTCCCGCTATCATAAACGCAAGGTTCATGCCCGGAGTCTTGAGGAAGGCAACATTGTCCTTCGGCGTGTTCAGTCCACCAAGGGTGCAAACAAGTTGACGCCGAGGTGAGAATGCCTTATCAGGTAGTACGAGTCACTAGACCAGGCGCAGTCCATCCAGATAGCGAAGATGGCATTCGCATGCAAAACTCATGGAATATTGAGCATCTTCGCAAGTTCTACCCATACAACGCGGTTGTCGGGGCTTGTCTCGACAACCTGTTTTGTACAAGCATAGTCTCCGAGACTTCTAACTCTTTGTACAAAGCCAGGCGAAGACCTTGTGCACAGCTGAGTAAAACCAAGTGTTTTACAAAACTTGCATGCATGTTTTATTACTCCCTTAAGCATGGTTTTGATATGATTACACTGGTTTTAGATAAGATGACTAACATGTTGTCGAAGAATTTGTGCTACCTTCTCTCTATCTCTCTTTTTGATAAAAGCAGAAGGATCCCTCGTGTTCCCGGGGGAAGATAGGATGGCGAAGGAAATGGATACGGATTCGCTTATTGGATACTGCGACAACTCTTACTTATCTAATGATAATAAGTACAACAAAGAAAAGATGAGTTTGTTTCATTTCCTGGCATTCCATGAAGCGCTTACATATGAGAAACTTGCACGCGAGGAAACCTTGCCATGTCTATCATTCGCGCTCCTATCCTTGACTCGAGTCCACTTGACAGGATTAGTGTAGCTTGATGTCTACTACACAACCTTCTTCTTGTAGACGTTGTTGGGCCTCCAAGTGCAGAGGTTTGTAGGACAGTAGCAAATTTCCCTCAAGTGGATGACCTAAGGTTTATCAATCCATGGGAGGCGTAGGATGAAGATGGTCTCTCTCAAACAACCCTGCAACCAAATAACAAAGAGTCTCTTGTGTCCCCAACACACCCAATACAATGGTAAATTGTATAGGTGCACTAGTTTGGCGAAGAGATGGTGATATAAGTGCAATATGGATGGTAGATATAAGTATTTGTAATCTGAAATTATAAAAACAACAAGGTAACTAATGATAAAAGTGAGCATAAACGGTATTGCAATGGTAGGAAACAAGGCCTAAGGTTCATACTTTCACAAGTGCAAGTTCTCTCAACAATAATAACATAAATGGATCACATAACTATCCCTCAACATGCAACAAAGAGTCACTCCAAAGCCACTAATAGCAGAGAACAAACAAAGAGATTATGGTAGGGTACAAAACCACCTCAAAGTTATCCTTTTTGATCTATCTATTCAAGAGTCCGTAGTAAAATAACATGAAGCTATTCTTTCCGTTCGATCTATCATAGAGTTCATACTAGAATAACACCTTAAGACACAAATCAACCAAAATCCTAATGTCACCTAGATACTCCATTGTCACCTCAAGTATCCGTGGGCATGATTATATGATATGCATCACACAATCTCAGATTCATCTACTCAACCAACACAAAGTACTTCAAAGAGTGCCCAAAATTTCTACCGGAGAGTCAAGATGAAAACGTGTGTCAACCCCTATGCATAAGTTCATAGAACCCGCAAGTTGATCACCAAAACATACATCAAGTAGATCACGCAAATATCCCACTGTCACCATAGATAAGCACGGCAAGACATACATCAAGTGTTCTCAAATCATTAAAGACTCAATCCGATAAGATAACTTCAAAGGGAAAACTCAATCCATTACAAGAGAGTAGAGGGGGAGAAACATCATAAGATCCAACTATAATAGCAAAGCTCGCGATACATCAAGATCGTGCCAAATCAAGAACACGAGAGAGAGATCAAACACATAGCTACTGGTACATACCCTCAGCCCCGAGGGTGAACTACTCCCTCCTTGTCATGGAGAGCACCGGGATGATGAAGATGATGGTCACCGGTGAGGGATCCCCCCTCTGGCAGGGTACCGGAACAGGGTCCCGATTGACTTTTGGTGGCTACAGAGGCTTGCGGCGGCGGAACTCCCGATCTATCTTCTCCTTCGATGTTTTTAGGGTATATGGGAATATATATAGGTGAAAGAAGTCGGTTGGGAGACGCTTGAGGGGCCCACGAGACAGGGGGCGCGCCCAGTAGGGGGGAGCCCCCCACCCTCGTGGCCTCCTCGAAGCTTCTCCGACGTGAACTCCAAGTCTCCTGGATCATATTCGTTCCAAAAATCACGCTCCCGAAGGTTTCATTCCGTTTGGACTCCGTTTGATATTCCTTTTCTTCGAAACACTCAAATAGGCAAGAAAACAACAATATGGGTTGGGCCTCCAGTTAGTAGGTTAGTCCCAAAAGTAATATAAAAGTGTATAATAAAGCCCATAATAATTCAAAACAAATAATAAAATAGCATGAATGCTTCATAAATTATAGATACATTGGAGACGTATCAGCATCCCCAAGCTTAATTCCTGCTCGTCCTCAAGTAGGTAAATGATAAAAGAAAGAATCTATGAAGTGTGAATGCTAGCAGGTGCATAAGTTTGATCAATGATAATTTCAATCACCTTTTCTAGCATGCTTATATGTCATAACAGTAGTTCATCTCATAAAACTTTTCATGATCAAGTAACAAGCTATTCACATGTTAAAGCATAGACCATAAACTTTCCTGAAAACTAGCAAACTTCATTCTTAGTCATCAAACAATTGCAATTCATCTTATTTTCAGGAAGGGTCTATGTCAGAGCTTTGATTTAGCAAACTCCACATACTCAACTATCATATAGTCTTTCACAATTGCTAACACTCACATGATATTAATGGGTCCAAAGTTTTAATCGAACATAGAGAAAGATAGGGGCTTATAATTTCGCCTCCCAACGTATTCACCTTTGGGTGATGTCAACAATAATAGTTCATGCTAACATACATCCAATTGGATATATATATCAGGATATTTCCAACACGAGGTGCTTGCCAAAGGATAAAATGAAAAAGGGAAAGGTGAAGATCACCTTGACTCTTGCATAAAGTAAAAGACATAAGGTAAAAGATAGGCCCTTCGCAAAGGGAAGCAGGGATTTGCAGAGGTGCCAGAGCTTGATTTTGAAATAGAGATAAATAATTTTGAGAGGTATGATCTCATTGTCAACATAACAACCAAGAGTTCCCAATATCTTCCATACTACATACATTATAGGCGATTCCCAAACAGAATGGTAAAGATTTTACTCCCCCTCCACCAACAATCACACTCCACGGCCATCCGAAACAACGGGGTACCGTCCATACCAACAACAGTCCTGGGGGAGTTTTGTTTGCAATTATTTTTTGATTTGATTTTGATCTTTTTCATCATGGGACTGGGCATCCCGGTTACCAGCCATTTTTCTCGTGAATGATGAGCGGAGTCCACTCATCTTGAGAATAACCCATCTAGCACGGAAGATACTGACAGCCCCTAGTCTCTACATGAGCAATTTGGGCATACAAAATAGATTATTATTTGAAGGTTTAGAGTTTGGCACATGCAAATTTACTTAGAACGGCAGGTAAATACCGCATATAGGTAGGTATGGTGGACACTCATGGCAAAAACTGGGTTCAAGAAATTTGGATGCACAAGCAGTATTCCCGCTTAGTACAGATATTTAGGCTAGCATGAGGGGGAAAGGCAAGCTCAACATGTTTGAATGATCCATGACAATATATTTTAACTAAGATGTGAGAAAACATAACCCATTACATTGTCTTCCTTGTCCAACATCAACTCTTTAGCATGTCATACTTAATGAGTGCTCACAATTATAAAAGATGTCCAAGATAGTATATTTATATGTGAAATCTCTCTTCCTTCAATATTCTTTCATGAATTGTTCAAATGACCAATACAATGCTTGCTAACCTCCAATAAATTTACAACCTCTACTTCTTATATGTGAAGTCATTACTCCCCATGGGATAAGAAAATGAAGCATATATAATTTCAGATTTATGACATTCAACACACTCAACCATTTACTCATAGGATTTAAGTGAAGCACACGAGTAAATGACAAACTACTCCAATAAGATATAAGTGAAGATCAATGAGTAGTTAAATAATTATGTAGCCATGTGAGGACTCTTTCTCATTTAATAATTTCAGATATTGATATTTTATTCAAACAGCAAGCAAAACAAAATAAAATGACATTGCAAGGATATTACAACTCATGTGAAGAAGCAAAAACTTAGGTTCAACCGATACTAACCGATAGTTGTTGAAGAAGAAAGGTGGGATGCCTACCGGGGCATCCCCAAACTTAGATGCTTGAGACTTCTTGAAGTATTATCTTGGGGTGCCTTGGGCATCCCCAAGCTTGTGCTTTTGTGTCTCCTTAATTCCTTTTATATCTCGGTTTCCTAAATCTCGAAAGCTTCATTCACACCAAACTCAACAAGAACTAGTGAGATAAGTTAGTATAAAACAATGCAAAACCTTATCATTTTCTACTGTAAAAAATTAGTAAAATTATTATTCAACATTGAATACTAAATGTCTTTGCATATTTAATGCTCCTATCCTCAAATAGAATCATTAAACAAGCAAGCATATGCAAACAATGCAAACATAACAGCAATCTGCCAAAACAGTATAGTCTGTAAAGAATGCAAGATTCATCATACTTTCCTAACTCCAAAAATTATAAGAAAAATACTAAGCTGTAAAATATTTATCATAGCTCATTATTAAAAAAAGATTCAACATTATATCACTCTCTGACTTTTCTAGGGAATTTTTGCAACAGCAGTGCACTTTCTGTTTTGAAACAGCAACATGTATACTAGAAAAATAAGCATGGTAAAGGCTATCCTTGAAATTTTTATTGAAAATAAAGATGCAAAACATTATTATAAATAACATAAAGCAAATACTAACAAAATAAAAGGATGCTCCAAGCAAAACACATATCATGTCGTAAATAAAAATATAGCTCCAAGTAAAGCTACCGATGAACGAAGACGAAAGAGGGGATGCCTTCCGGGGGAATCCCCAAGCTTAGGCTCTTGGTTGTCCTTGAATATTACCTTGGGGTGCCTTGGGTATCCCCAAACTTAGGCTCTTACCACTCCTTATTCCATAGTCCATTGAATCTTTACCCAAAACTTGAAAACTTCACAACACGAAACTCAAAACAAAACTCGTAAGCTCCGTTAGTAAAAGAAAACAAACCACCACTTTAAGGTACTGTAATGAACTCATTCTTTGTTTATATTGGTGTTAAACCTACTGTATTCCAACTTCACTATGGTTCATACCCTCTGATACTACTCATAGATTCATCAAAATAAGCAAACAACACATAGAAAACAGAATCTATCAAAAACAGAACAGTCTGTAGTAATCTGTATCAAACGTATACTTATGGAACTCCAAAAATTCTTAAATAAATTGGTGGACCTGGAATTTGTCTATTAATCATATGCAAAAAGAATCAACCTAAAACCACTCTCCAGTAAAAACTGGCAGCTAATCTCGTGAGTGCTAAAGTTTCTATTTTTACAGCAAGATCATATAGACTTCACCCAAGTCTTCCCAGAGGCTCTACTTGGCACTTTATTGAAACAAAAGCTATAAAACATGATTACTACAGTAGCATAATCATGTGGACACACAAAAACAGTAAGGGTAAATATTGGGTTGTCTCCCAACAAACGCTTTTCTTTAATGCCTTTCTAGCTAGGAATGATGATGACAATGGTGCTCACATAAAAGATAAGAGTTGAAACATAAAGAGAGCATCATGAAGAATATTACTAGCATATTTAAGTCTAACCCACTTCCTATGCATAGGGATTTTGTGAGCAAACAACTTATGGGAACAATAATCAACTAGGATAGGAAGGCAAAACAAGCATAGCTTCAAGATTTTAAGCACATAGAGAGGAAACTTGATATTATTGCTATTCCTACAAGCATATATTCCTCCCTTATAATAATTTTCAGTAGCATCATGAATGAATTCAACAATATAACCAGAACATAAAGCATTCTTTTCATGATCTACTTGCATAGAAATTTTACTACTCTCCACATAAGCAAATTTCTTCTCATGAATAGTAGTGGGAGCAAACTCATCAAAATAACTATCATGTGAGGCATAATGCAATTGAAAACTAAAATCATGATGACAAGTTTCATGGATATCATTATTCTTAATAGCATACAAGTCATCACAATAATCATCATAGATAGCGACTTTGTTCTCATAATCAATTGGAACCTCTTTCGAAATAGTGGAATCATCACTAAATAAAGTTGACACTCTTCCAAATCCACTTTCATATTTATCACAATAAGATTCAACATCTTCCAAAATAGTGGGATCACTACTTCCTAAAGTTGACACTCTTCCAAACCCACTTTCATAAATATAATCATCATAGGCAAGAGGCATGCTATCATCATAACAACTTTGCATATCAAAACTTGGGAGGCTAAAAATATCATCTTCATTAAACGTAGCTTCCCCAAGCTTGGGACAAACATTAATTTCAGCAAATATATTCTCAAATATGTCATACTCATCTAACATAGAATCCCAAGCTTGGGTCGTTTCATATCATAAGCATAATCACTCTCATCATTAATAGTATGGATAGCACCAATTGTATAGCAATTATCATCATCACAATGAGTATTAGGAGCAACATCATTTGGGAGGGATACCTTTTTACCTTTGTTGCTCCTTCTCTTCCTTTTCTTCTTCACATTATGTGTGGGTTCAACCCTCTTCTTTGAGCTCCTTATTGATGAGATTGGTTGAATAGAAGGCTCCTCCTCGATACCTGATTCATCATAAGAAATAATAGGAGGATAATGGGAAGTCTCTTCCCTTTCATTAGTATTCTTTTCATCTTCTATTCGCTTTCTTTTCTTTATGTAATTGGCAATATAAGGATTTTCAATGCAATTCACCGCACAATACATATAAATATCCTCTAGATCAAAATCAAAGAGTTTCTTAAGGGCAAATTCTGGAAGATTCTTAGTTAAAAGTTTCATTTCTTCATAACCCAAAAGCAAACTAAGTTCATTATAATGTGCAAGGTAGATCAAATCATCACAATTTTTGGACACGATTCGGTCATGAAACAATTTGCATCGGAGATGCAAATGACCACGTTCATTGCAAAGTTCACAAGCACGGCAAAGGAAATGTAAATTTTCAACATTCTTATCTAGCCTTTCTTGCAACAATTTAGTTTCTAAATGCTTATGCCTCTTGCAATATCTATCTTCTCTATTTGGTGTGTACTTGCAAACCCAATTCACTCCACAAAAATTGACATGCTTATAGGAAACATTTTCATCATAACTAGTGCAATCATCATTAGTACTATGAATATTCAAAGAGTTCATACTAACAACATTGCAATCATGCTCATCATTCAAAGATTTAGTGACAAACATTTTATAGATTTCTTCTTCTAGCAGTTGTGCACAATTTTCCTTTCCATCATTCTCACAAAATATATTAAAAAGATGAAGCGTATGAGACAAACTCAATTCCTTTTTTTGTAGTTTCCTTTTATAGACTAAACTAGTGATAAAACAAGAAACAAAAAGATTCGATTGCAAGATATAAAGATATACCTTCAAGCACTCACCTCCCCGGCAACGGCGCCAGAAAAGAGCTTGATATCTACTACACAACCTTCTGCTTGTAGACGTTGTTGGCCTCCAAGTGCAGAGGTTTGTAGGATAGTAGCAAATTTCCCTCAAGTGGATGACCTAAGGTTTATCAATCCGTGGGAGGCGTAGGATGAAGATGGTCTCTCTCAAACAACCCTGCAACCAAATAACAAAGAGTCTCTTGTGTCCCCAACACACCCAATACAATGGTAAATTGTATATGTGCACTAGTTTGGCGAAGAGATGGTGATACAAGTGCAATATGGATGGTAGATATAAGTATTTGTAATCTGAAATTATAAAAACAGCAAGGTAACTAATGATAAAAGTGAGCGTAAACAGTATTGCAATGGTAGGAAACAAGGCCTAAGGTTCATACTTTCACTAGTGCAAGTTCTCTCAACAATAATAACATAATTGGATCACATAACTATCCCTCAACATGCAACAAAGAGTCACTCCAAAGCCACTAATAGCGGAGAACAAACGAAGAGATTATGGTAGGGTACGAAACCACCTCAAAGTTATCCTTTTTGATCTATCTATTCAAGAGTCCGTAGTAAAATAACATGAAGCTATTCTTTCCATTCGGTCTATCATACAGTTCATACTAGAATAACACCTTCAGACCCAAATCAACCAAAACCCTAATGTCACCTAGATACTCCATTGTTACCTCAAGTATCCGTGGGCATGATTATACGATATGCATCACACAATCTCAGATTCATCTATTCAACCAACACAAAGTACTTCAAATAGTGCCCCAAAGTTTCTACCGGAGAGTCAAGACAAAAACGTGTGTCAACCCCTATGCATAAGTTCATAGAACCCGCAAGTTGATCACCAAAACATACATCAAGTAGATCACGTGAATATCCCATTGTCACCACAAATAAGCACGGCAAGACATACATCAAGTGTTCTCAAATCATTATAGGCTCAATCCGATAAGATAACTTCAAAGAGAAAACTCAATCCATTACAAGAGAATAGAGGGGGAGAAACATCATAAGATCCAATAGCAAAGCTCGCGATACATCAAGATCGTGCCAAATCAAGAACACGAGAGAGAGAGAGAGAGAGAGAGAGAGAGAGAGAGAGAGATCATACACATAGCTACTGGTACATACCCTCAGCCCCAAGGGTGAACTACTCCCTCCACGTCATGGAGAGCGCCAGGATGATGAAGATGATGGCCACCGGTGAGGGATCCCCCCTTCGGCAGGGTGCCGGAATAGGGTCCCGATTGACTGTTGGTGGCTACAGAGGCTTGCGGCGGCGGAACTCCCGATCTATCTTCTCCATCGATGTTTTAGGGTATATGGGAATATATAGGTGAAAGAAGTCAGTTGGGAGACGCTCGAGGGGCCCATGAGACAGGGGCTCGCCCAGTAGGGGGGGCACCCTCGTGGCCTCCTCAAAGCTTCTCCGGCGTGAACTCCAAGTCTCCTAGATCATATTCGTTCCAAAAATCACGCTCCCGAAGGTTTCATTCCGTTTGGACTCCATTTGATATTCCTTTTCTTCGAAACACTGAAATAGGCAAGAAAACAGCAATATGGACTGGGCCTCCAGTTAGTAGGTTAGTCCCTGTTGGAAATATGCCCTAGAGGGAATAATAAACTAGTTATTATTATATTTCCTTGTTCATGATAATCGTTTATTACCCATGCTATAACTGTATTGATAGGAAACTCAGATACATGTGTGGGTACATAGACAACACTATGTCCCTAGTAAGCCTCTAGTTAACTAGCTCGTTGATCAATAGATGGTTACGGTTTCCTAACCATGGACATTGGATGTCGTCAATAACGGGATCACATCATTAGAAGAATGATGTGATGGACAAGACCCAATCCTAAGCCTAGCACAAAGATCGTAGTTCGTATGCTAAAGCTTTTTCTAATGTCAAGTATCATTTCCTTAGACCATGAGATTGTGCAACTCCCGGATACCATAGGAATGCTTTGGGTGTACCAAACGTCACAACGTAACTGGGTGGCTATAAAGGTGCACTACAGGTATCTCCGAAAGTGTCTGTTGGGTTGGCACGAATCGAGACTGGGATTTGTCACTCCGTGTGACGGAGAGGTATCTCTGGGCCCACTCAGTAGGACATCATCATAATGTACACAATGTGATCAAAGAGTTGATCGCAGGATGATGTGTTACGGAACGAGTAAAGAGACTTGCCGGTAACGAGATTGAACAAGGTATCGGTATACCGACGATCGAATCTCGGGCAAGTACAATACCGCTAGACAAAGGGAATTGTATACGGGATTGATTGAGTCCTTGACATCGTGGTTCATCCGATGAGATCATCGTGGAACATGTGGGAGCCAACATGGGTATCCAGATCCCGCTGTTGGTTATTGACCGGAGAACGTCTCGGTCATGTCTGCATGATTCCCGAACCCGTAGGGTCTACACACTTAAGGTTCGATGACGCTAGGGTTATAAAGGAAGTTTGTATGTGGTTACCGAATGTTGTTCGGAGTCCCGGATGAGATCCCGGACGTCACGAGGAGTTCCGGAATGGTCCGGAGGTAAAGGTTTATATATGGGAAGTCCTGTTTTGGTCACCGGAAAAGTTTCGGGTTTTATCGGTAACGTACCGGGACCACCGGGAGGGTCCCGGGGGTCCACCAAGTGGGGCCACCGGCCCCGGAGGGCTGCATGGGCCAAGTGTGGGAGGGGACCAGCCCCAGGTGGGCTGGTGCCCCCCCCCCCCACAAGGTCCCAAGGCGCCTAGGGTTTGGGGAGAGGGTGCTTCCACCTAACTTGGGGGGCAAGTTTCCCCTCTCCCCCCCCCTTGGCCGCCACCCTTAGATGGGATTGGGGCTGCCGCACACCTTGGGGTGGAAACCCTAGAGGGGGCGCACCCCCTCCCTCTCCCCTATATATAGTTGAGGTCTTGAGGGCTGCCAACACATGAGTTTTGACCTCTCCCTGGCGCAGCCCTACCTCTCTCCCTTCTCCTCTCCCGCGGTGCTTGGCGAAGCCCTGCAGGATTGCCACGCTCCTCCACCACCACCACGCCGTTGTGCTGCTGCTGGACGGAGTCTTCCTCAACCTCTCCCTCTCTCCTTGCTGGATCAAGGCGTGGGAGACGTCACCGGGTTGTACGTGTGTTGAATGTGGAGGTGCCGTCCGTTCGGCACTAGGATCTCCGGTGATTTGGATCACGACGAGTACGACTCCTTCAACCCCGTTCTCTTGAATGCTTCCGCTTAGCGATCTACAAGGGTATGTAGATGCACTCTCCTTCCCCTCATTGCTGGTTTCTCCATAGACAGATCTTGGTGACACGTAGGAAAATTTTTGATTTCTGCTATGTTCCCCAACAGTGGCATCATGAGCTAGGTCTATTGCGTAGATTCTTTGCACGAGTAGAACACAAAGTAGTTGTGGGCTTTGATGTTGTTCAATATGCTTACCGTTACTAGTCCAATCTTGTTTCGGCGGTATTGTGGGATGAAGCGGCCCGGACCGACCTTACACGTACACTTACGTGAGACAGGTTCCACCGACTGACATGCACTTGGTTCATAAGGTGGCTAGCGGGTGCCAGTCTCTCCCACTTCAGTCGGAACGGATTCGATGAAAAGGGTCCTTATGAAGGGTAAATAGCAATTGACATATCACGTTGTGGTTTTTGCGTAGGTAAGAAACGTTCTTGCAAGAAACCCATAACAGCCACGTAAAACATGCAAACAACAATTAGAGGACGTCTAACTTGTTTTTGCAGGGTATGCTATGTGATGTGATATGGCCAAGAAGAATGTGATGTATGAGATTGATCATGTTCTTGTAATAGGAATCACGACTTGCATATCGATGAGTATGACAACCGGCAGGAACTATAGGAGTTGTCTTTATTTATTGTATGACCTGCGTGTCATTGAACAACGCCATGTAATTACTTTACTTTATTGCTAACCAGTAGCCATAGTAGTAGAAGTAATAAGTTGGCGAGACAACTTCATGGAGACACGATGATGGAGATCATGATGATGGAGATCATGGTGTCATGCCGGTGACGATGATGATCATGGAGCCCCGAAGATGGAGATCAAAAGGAGCAAAATGATATTGGCCATATCATGTCACTTTTTGATTGCATGTGATGTTTATCATGTTTATGCATCTTATTTGCTTAGAACGACGGTAGTAAATAAGATGATCCCTCATTAAAATTTCAAGAAAGTGTTCCCCCTAACTGTGCACCGTTGCGAAAGTTCGTCGTTTCAAAGCACCACGTGATGATCGGGTGTGATAGATTCTTACGTTCACATACAACGGGTGTAAGCCAGATTTACACACGCGGAATACTTAGGTTAACTTGACGAGCCTATCATGTACAGACATGGCCTCGGAACACAAGAGACCGAAAGGTCGAGCATGAGTCGTATAGTAGATACGATCAACATGAAGATGTTCACCGATGATGACTAGTCCGTCTCACGTGATGATCGGACACGGCCTAGTTGACTCGGATCATGTAATCACTTAGATGACTAGAGGGATGTCTATCTGAGTGGGAGTTCATGAGATGAACTTAATTATCCTGAACATAGTCAAAAGATCTTTGCAAATTATGTCATAAGCTCGCGCTTTAGTTCCACTGTTTAGATATGTTCCTAGAGAAAATATAGTTGAAAGTTGACAGTAGCGATTATGCGGACAGTAGAAAGCTTATGTCCTTAATGCACCGCTCAGTGTGCAGAACCCCAAACGTCGTCTGTGGATGTTGCGAACATCGTACATACATGTTTTTGATAACTACGTGATAGTTCATTTAAACGGTTTAGAGTTGAGGCACCAAAGACGTTTTCGAAACGTCGCGGAACATATGAGATGTTTCGAGGGATGAAATTGGGATTTCAGGCTCGTGCTCACGTCAAGAGGTATAAGACCTCCGACGATTCTCTTAGCCTGCAAACTAAGGGAGAAAAGCTCAATCGTTGAGCTTGTGCTTAGATTGTCTGAGTGCAACAATCACTTGAATCGAGTGGGAGTTGATCTTCCAGATGAGATAGTGATGTTTCTCCAAAGTCATTACCACCAAGCTGCTAGAGCTTCGTGATGAACTATAACATATCAGGGATAGATATGATGATCCTTGAGTTATTCGCGATGTTTGACACCGTGAAAGTAGAAATCAATAAGGAGCATCAATTGTTGATGGTTGGTGAAACCACTAGTTTCAAGAAGGGCAAGGGCAAGAAGGGATACTTCATGAAATGGCAAATCAGTTGCTGCTCTAGTGAAGAAACCCAAGGTTGAACCCAAACCCGAGACTAAGTGCTTCTGTAACAAGGGGAACAACCACTGGAGCAGAATTACCCTAGATACTTGGTAGATGAGAAGGCTGGCAAGGTCGATAGAAGTATATTGGATATACATTATGTTAATGTGTACTTTACTAGTACTCCTAGTAGCACCAGGGTATTAAGATACCGGTTCGGTTGCTAAGTGTTAGTAACTCGAAATAAAAGAGCTACGGAATAAACGGAGACTAGCTAAAGGTGAGCTGACAATATGTGTTGGAAGTGTTTCCAAGGTTGATGTGATCAAACATCGCACGCTCCCTCTACCATCAAGATTAGTATTAAACCTGAATAATTGTCATTTGGTGTTTGCGTTGAGCATAGACATGATTGGATTATGTCTATCGCAATACGGTTATTCATTTAAGGAGAATAATGGTTACTCTACTTATTTGAATAATACCTTCAATGGTCTTGCACCTAAAGGAATGGTTTATTGAATCTCGATCGTAGTGATACACATTTTCATGCCAAAAGATATAAGATAGTAATGATAGTACCACTTACTTGTGGCACTGTCATGTAAGTCATATTGGTATAAAACGCATGAAGAAGCTCCATGTTGATGGATCTTTGGACTCACTCATTTTTGAAAAGATTGAGACATGTGAACCATGTCTATTGGTATATACGCATGAAGAAACTCCATGCAGATGGATCGTTTGGACTCACTTGTTTTTGAATCACTTGAGATATGCAAATCATACCACATGGGTAAGATGACTGAAAAGCCTCGTTTTCAGTAAGATGGAACAAGATAGCAACTTGTTGGAAGTAACACATTTTTGATGGGTGCAGTCCAATGAGTGTTGAGGCATGCAGTGAATATCGTTATGTTTTACTTCATAGATGATTTAAGTAGATACTGTATATTTACTTGATGAAACACAAGTCTGAATTATTGAATGGTTCAAGTAATTTCAGAGTGAAGTTGAAGGTCATTGTGACAAGAGGATAAAATGTCTATGATATGATCATAGAGATGAGTATCTGAGTTACGAGCTTTGGCACACAATTAAGACATTGTGGAAATTGTTTCACAATTAATACCGCCTAGAACACCATAGTGTGATGGTGTGTCCGAACATCATAGTTGCACCCTATTGGATATGGTGCGTACCATGATGTCTCTTATCGAATTACCACTATCGTTCATGGGTTAGGCATTAGAGACAACCACACTCACTTTAATAGGGCACCACGTAATTCCGTTGAGACGACACCGTTTGAACTATGGTTTGGAGAAACCTAAGTTGTCGTTTCTTAAAAATTTGGGGATGCGACGCTTATGTGGAAAAGTTTCATCGTGATAAGCTCGAACCCAAAACGGATAAATACATCTTCATAGGATACCCAAAATGGTTGGGTATACCTCCTATCTCAGATCCGGAAGCAAAAGTAATTGTTTCTAGAAACGGGTCCTTTCTCGAGGAAAAGCTTCTCTTGAAAGAATTGAGTGGGAGGATGGTGGAGACTTGATGGGGTTATTGAACCGTCACTTCAACTAGTGTGTAGCAGGGCACAGGAAGTTTTTCCCGTGGTGCCTACACCAATTGAAGTAGAAGCTTATGATAGTGATCATGAAGTTTCGGATCAAGTCACTACCGTACCTCGTAGGGTGACAAGGATGCGTACTACTTCAGAGTGGTACGCAATCCTGTCTTAGAGGTCATGTTGCTAGACAATAATGAACCTACGAGCTATGGAGAAGCAATGGTGGGCCCGGATTCCGACGAATGGCTTGAGGCCATAAAATCTGAGAAAGGATCCATGACTTTGGAAGAAATACTTGATGGTCGTAAGGCCATTGGGTACAGATGGATTTTAAAAGGAAGACAGACAATGATGGTAAGAATCACCATTAAGAAATCTCGACTTGTCGTTAAGATGTTTTCCGACAAGTTCAAGGAGTTGACTACGGTGAGGCTTTCTCACTCGTAGCGATGCTAAGAGTCTGTTGGAATTGGATTAGCAGTTACTGCATTATTTATGAAATCTTGCATATAGGATGTCAAAACATTGTTTCCTTGACAGTTGTCGTGAGGAAAGGTTGTATGTGATACAACCAGAAGGTATTTGACAATCCTGAAAGATGCTAACAAATATGCAAAGCTCCAGCAATCCTTCTAAGGACTGGAGTAAGCATCTCGGAGTTGGAATGTACGCTTTGATGAGATGATCAAAGATTTTGGGTTTATACAAAGTTTGTGAGAAACTTGTATTTCCAAAGAAGTGAGTGGGAGCACTATGGAGTTTCTGATGAGTATATGTTGTTGACATATTGTTGATCAGAAATGATGTAGAATTTCTAGAAAGCATATAGGGTTATTTGAAAAGTGTTTTTCAATGGAAAACCTGGATTAGGCTACTTGAACAATAAGCATCAAGATCTATAAGATAGATCAAAATGCTTAATAATACTTTCAAATGAGCACATACCTTGACATGATCTTGAAGGTGTTCAAGATGGATCAGTCAAAGAAGGAGTTCTTGCCTGAGTTGTAAGGTATGAAGTTAAGACTTAAAGCTCGACCACGGCAGAAGAGAGACAAAGGACGAAGGCCGTCCCCTACGATTCAGACGTAGGCACTATAGTATGCTATGCTGTGTACCGCGCCGGAAGTGTGCCTTGCCATGAGTCAGTCAAGGGGTACAAGAATGATCCAGGAACGGATCATTGGACATCGGTCAAAATTATCCTTAGAAGAATAAGGAAATGTTTCTCAATTATGGAGGTGATAAAGAGTTCGGCGTAAAGGGTTATGTCGATGCAAGCTTTAACACCTATCCGAATGACTCTGAGTAGCAAACCGGATACGTATAGTGGAGCAACCATTTGGAATAGCTTCAAGTGGAGCGTGGAAGCAGCATTTACAATATGACCTAGAGATTTGCGAAGTACATACGGATCTGAATGTTGCAGACCCGTTGACTAAAACCTCTCTTGCAAGCAAAACATGATCAAAACCCAGAATTCATTGAGTCTTAATCACATGATGATGTGAACTAGTTTAATGACACTAGTAAACTCTTTGGATGTTGGTCACATGGCGATGTGACGTGTCAGTGTTAATCACATGGCGATGTGAACTAGATTATTGACTCTAGTGCAAGTGGGAGATTGTTGGAAATATGCCCTAGAGGCAATAATAAACTAGTTATTATTATATTTCCTTGTTCATGATAATCATTTATTACCCATGCTATAATTGTATTGATAGGAAACTCAGATACATGTGTGGGTACATAGACAACACTATGTCCCTAGTAAGCCTCTAGTTAACTAGCTCGTTGATCAACAGATGGTTACGGTTTCCTGACCATGGACATTGGATGTCGTCCATAACGGGATCACATCATTAGAAGAATGATGTGATGGACAAGACCCAATCCTAAGCCTAGCACAAAGATCGTAGTGCGTATGCTAAAGCTTTTTCTAATGTCAAGTATCATTTCCTTAGACCATGAGATTGTGCAACTCCCGGATACCGTAGGAATGCTTTGGGTGTACCAAACGTCACAACGTAACTGGGTGGCTATAAAGGTGCACTACAGGTATCTCCGAAAGTGTCTGTTGGGTTGGCACGAATCGAGACTAGGATTTGTCACTCCGTGTAACGGAGAGGTATCTCTGGGCCCACTCGGTAGGACATCATCATAATGTGCACAATGTGATCAAAGAGTTGATCGCGGGATGATGTGTTATGGAATGAGTAAAGAGACTTGCCGGTAACGAGATTGAACAAGGTATCGGTATACAGACGATCGAATCTCGGGCAAGTACAATACCGCTAGACAAAGGGAATTGTATACGGGATTGATTGAGTCCTTGACATCGTGGTTCATCCGATGAGATCATTGTGGAACATGTGGGAGCCAACATGGGTATCCAGATCCCGCTGTTGGTTATTGACCGGAGAACGTCTCGGTCATGTCTGCATGATTCCTGAACCCGTAGGGTCTACACACTTAAGGTTCGATGACGCTAGGGTTATAAAGGAAGTTTGTATGTGGTTACCGAATGTTGTTCGGAGTCCCGGATGAGATTCCAGATGTCACGAGGAGTTCCGGAATGGTCCGGAGGTAAAGATTTATATATGGGAAGTCCTGTTTTGGTCACCGGAAAAGTTTCGGGTTTTATCGGTAACGTACCGGGACCACCGGGAGGGTCCTGGGGGTCCACCAAGTGGGGCCACCGGCCCCGGAGGGCTGCATGGGCCAAGTGTGGGAGGGGACCAGCCCCAGGTGGGCTGGTGCGCCCCCCCCCCACAAGGGCCCAAGGCGCCTAGGGTTTGGGGAGAGGGTGCTTCCACCTAACTTGGGGGGCAAGTTTCCCCTCTCCCCCCCCCTTGGCCACCACCCTTAGATGGGATTGGGGCTGCCGCACACCTTGGGGTGGAAACCCTAGAGGGGGCGCACCCCCCTCTCTCTCCCCTATATATAGTTGAGGTCTTGAGGGCTGCCAACACATGAGTTTTTGACCTCTCCCTGGCGCAGCCCTACCTCTCTCCCTTCTCCTCTCCCGCGGTGCTTGGCGAAGCCCTGCAGGATTGCCACGCTCCTCCACCACCACCACGCCATTGTGCTGCTGCTGGACAGAGTCTTCCTCAACCTCTCCCTCTCTCCTTGCTGGATCAAGGCGTGGGAGACGTCACCGGGCTGTACGTGTGTTGAACGCGGAGGTGCCGTCCGTTCGGCACTAGGATCTCCGGTGATTTGGATCACGACGAGTACGACTCCTTCAACCCCGTTCTCTTGAACGCTTCCGCTTAGCGATCTACAAGGGTATGTAGATGCACTCTCCTTCCCCTCGTTGCTGGTTTCTCCATAGACAGATCTTGGTGACACATAGGAAAATTTTTGATTTCTGCTACGTTCCCCAACAGTCCCAAAAGTAATATCAAAGTGTATAATAAAGCCCATAATCATTCAAAACAAATAATAAAATAGCATGAATGCTTCATAAATTATAGATACGTTGGAGACGTATCATATCTGCACCTAAATAGACCGGCAAGAGGTCGGCTTCGGTTCGTGCTCCTGTCCTTGACTCGAGTCCGCTCGACAGGATTAGTGCAGTTGCGTCAAAGTCCGGCAAGAGGCCTCGCCGGGAACCTTGCCCGCAAAGGGGTACTAAGGGAAAGTCCTTAAAAACTTCAAAAGCACGCACAGATTCCCGGCATGTTTTATTATTTATTGCGTGAAACAACAAGTATAAATCATACAAAGCGCTGACATGGATGAGGAGATGCATAAATTAAATTCAACTACTACGTATGCCTACATTTCTTGACTTAAAAAGAAAAGTGCTCTGTAATGCCTTTCTTGTCCCTCTCCTCCGAGGGCTAACATTGAGAATAAAGGAGGGCAAAAGGAGCACTTGGGCAGAAGCCTAGCCTGACCCCGTCAGGACCAGAGGGACGCAGCCTAACAAGATCAGCAGAGCGCCACCCCGGTAGGAAGGATGAAGTGAGGGACGGAGAGAGTGGCTAGGCGATGCCCTAGTCACCCCCGCTAGGACCAGCGGGACGCGGCGTGGCAGAAACATCGGCAAGGAACACGAAGCCGGAGTCAATGAGCATGCCGACGTCCAGCTGGAGGTGGTGGTGACGTCTAGGCCCAGCACCCCCAATAAATTGCTCTGCCGGGGTCCGGCTGCAGATGATAGTGTTGTCGACGCCTAGTTGACGGTGATGGAGCGGCCGGTGTTTAGCTGGAGTCCGAGTCGTCATATTCGGACTTGACGACCAGGGGCTCACCGTCATTGTTTTCACCGTCTATGTCCTTCTCGTCGTTGTTGCTCGAGGAGGAGCTTTCATCATCGCTCAAGCTTTCCATGCAGCACCCAAGGCGAGCACCTGAGCGTCCGAAGACCTTGACAGAGAGCATATCAGACTCCACCAATTTGAAGTGGACGACGTGCCCCTCCACAAGGTAGTGGGCGCGGATGAAGGTTTTCCACCCACGCCCGAGGAGCATGACGCAAGGAACTCAACGTTCACCCATACGGCGCCATTGCAGCAGCTGGTCGATCTCCACCACCCTAGCGAAGGGGCGAGGGAGCCGCAGGCGACTGCGGGGAGGATCGTGCAGCTTGACGATGAATTCCAGCACCGTATCCCCCGCGTGGCCTTTTGTTGGGGATGGAGAAGTTGGAGGAGAAATGATGAGTGTGTCGCTACGTTCGCCTCGACCGCACCCCGCAGCCCCACCTTGAGCGCTAGAGCCAACCTCTATAGCCACGGCTGCGGCAGGGACATGATGTTGAGGAAAAGCTCCCGTCGCCATGGTTGAAACACGAGCCCGACCCCTCCCTCTTGCCATGGTGAAGACAGAAACAAGACAGGAGAAGGAGGAGGCGGTGGATGAACATTGCCACCCTCACGCACCTGCTTTTACAGCGGGGACGAGGGGGCTGGCTCTCCACTACTCTGGAGCAACTGCCCCGCTCTGCCAATCCATCCGTCTGCATCCTCGGTTGGCATCTTGCTTCATTAACTGCCCCACTATGACAATCTAAGACGCCGCGTCTTCTGCCAAGGCGCATGTTCCCAAACCCCGCTCGTCCACCACCAACCCCGCGCAATGCACGCTGCGCGCGTGGTGGAAACGACAGGGGTGGTGGATGAACTAAAGGTACAATGGCAGTTACCCGACTCACGGGCGGGCGCCCTAATGGCATCTTATGGGCGTGGACGCCCCTGATCTTTGACGCGAACGATGCGCGTCGTCTGGGCGCTAGAGACGTCAGGATGAGACTGGGGGCTGGCCCAGGTCTAGATTAATGAAGAAGCAAAGAAGACCTCAGCGACACGACATTACTCCCGGCAAGATCGATAGGTGCACATGTGCATTTGATGGGCCTACCCCAACAATGCCCAGCGGCACATATGGACCAGGCTCGGGGGCCCTGTCGGTGCAACAAACATGAGTGTTTGTCGTCCTGACTTAGGCACAGGCGCGCCGCAAATCCTTGTGTCGAGTACCAAGTTTCATGCACAACTAAGCTAGAGAAGCCGCTCTTCGTGAGATCAAGGAGAGCATTAAGAAGACCAAGCATAGAAACAAGGCCCAAATTTCGTAATGGGAGCAAGCAACTCCGACAGGATCGAGACGGCAAATCAAGCCCCGGCAAGACCTTCGAGCATTGGTCTCCCACCAACACCAGCGATCTGCCTCTCTAACTAGCTGGCCGCTGATTAGTGAGGTGTCGAGCCCGCGGGTGCTTAGGTGGACATAACCTGTGCGTGTCAGCCTGCTGGAGGAGTAAATCACCTTTATTGACACCCGTCTTGATGGTGTGTCACACTAATATGAGGCATCTAGATAAGCGGAGCGGCAACCTTGTCGGGATTCTACCTCCACATGAGACCTAGCAGTGCATTTCACTTTGTTCTAACTAGCAGAGTTAGGTATGATAGATCTGTATTAGTCTAATCACCCCTGTAATGACCTTTTTTGCCACTATGGTGACCCCTTGTACTATAAAAGGAGGGCCACGACGACATTAGAGGGGGTTCGAATCTTTGCATCCTGGACACATAGGCATTCGTGTAGCTGCCCTCTTCCCACCTCTTGCCGGGGGAGAGCGCTCTGTGTACTTGTGCTCAACACCACCAATACACCCAAAGGCAGGAGTAGGGTATTACGCCTCCGGGCGGCCCGAACCTGGGTAAAAGTCGTGCGCTCCTCATTGTAGTTGCTCTTTGCGTCGATCGCATCCCCCTGCCGAACCAGCAAAGGGGCGGCACTGCCACGTAGATCGCTGGCTCCATGCCGACATTCTCTAATCAATTATGAGAGATATCGATTTGAGTGGGAGCACAATTAGGTATTAATTTAGTTTAAGCACTCGTGGTTCAGTTAGTAGCTAGCAACTTCTACCCAAAAAAATTCTCAAATTTCACCATGAACAAATTTGTGCCTGCATACTGCAAATTAACATGTTGTTGATTGTGTGTGTAATGATTTTGCAAAGTTAAAGTTATATTATAGTTCAAGTTTTATTCAATACAATGCAATTGTGAAGAACAAATTTAATTGACTATGTTCAATATACATGCTCAAATGCGGCTGTACAGTGGCTACGCACAGCCGCGCGGTCGCCGGCCGATTTTACATCTTGAGAGAATTCCTTATTTAACACCATGTCCACATTTTATGCCTTATTTGACATCGACAAATAATTTCTTCCCTATCTAACAACAACTCTAAAGTTTATGCCTTTCATAACACTTATGTCAATTTTAAGCCTAAATGACACCTGAAAAGACTCTTTTGCCCTCATGTGTTATGTTTGTGTGCGCACGTGTGATATGTTGCGTGTGTTTGCGTATGTGTGTACTACTGCTGCGTGTGTGTGTGTGTGTGCGCGCGCGCGATGGTGTTGCTTGTGAGGTTCTCTCTACTAATTCAATCAATTCGCCATGGATTCGATTACAAGCTCAGAGGAGGAAGGGGAATTACAGCCAGAGGAAGAAGAAGATAAGCTAGCCTATCGGTCGAAGCCGCCGTCCGATCCAAGCCAAGCCCCGTTCTGTTTCCCTCTTCCTGCTATTTGTAGGGCTTCTCCTTGCTACCGGCAGGGCAGGCCAGGCCCAAGGTGAAGGCCCACTATCCAGCCCAACACGGGTTGCTGACAATCCCTCCCCATAAGATTCGACTTGCCCCCAAGTCGATGTTGCATAGTGCCACCGGGATCCCATGGAGTTCGCAAACTTCCTGAACCCAATATTCAGCCTTGTCTGCAAACTGATACTGTGTCGAACGTCCCGGATCACATGTCGCCTGAAGGGTAGAAATACCAGGACCCTGGCAAACATCATGTGTGCTTGCAAGTTTTTCATGTCGCCAAACTGAAATAAAGCAATCACCTAGGTCCCATTGCAGTTGTAACATTTGGACAATGCACTAATACAGTTTATCTGCTGGAACATGTATGAACTCGTTGACTGTGGCAACACCGAAGGATCTGACAGCAACAGAATTAACCCAATCAGGAGCCGCCTCACTTGGATCCCGAGTCTGATGAAAAACTTGTTCGCAATTGCAATGCATATCTGCTTGAGTAAACAACAGCTCCAAGGATTTAGCAAATCCATCCATGCACATAACATTTTCTGCTGGCCGAGGAAAGTGGTTGTTGCTGCTGTAACACCAAGTTGGAATCCATAAGGAAAACTCCCGGGAAGGCCAAGGCTTCTGTTCTATTAGGGAAATTAAATATCTCCCTAACTTCTCAACCTCCAAGGGAAAACAGCAGGCACACGATTGCAACCGAAAGGCTTGCAACAATTTCCACTTATGGCCAATAAGAATGGAAGGTTCAGAATTATGGCCGAGGAGCTCAGCCACACAAGGAAGCCACAAAACCAAGGAGTCAGTGAACATGTAAACTTGGACTGTACTAAAGCGTTTGCTATGGCTGGAGACATGAACTAAATCTTGGAGCCAAGGTCGCTAGGCGATTTGCCAGTCGAAGTGCCCAAGATCCAACAAGATCAAACCAGAACAAGAGAACCCAAGGAACCAGAAATATTCATCTCCATGGAACTCCTTCACGGCAAACAAGGCACTAGTAATTCTTGCACTGATAATGTGACCTTCTAGCATGTTATCTCCAGGACACAAATAGTAAGGTTCCTTTAATAAGAATGATGCAATCTTCAGCATAAGCCCAGAAGACCAAGATTTCAGTTCAACAGAGCACCATCTCGTAGTGTGATCAACTTTAACTATAGGACAAGGAAACCTCTCATGGTCAGACCACCACCAACTGCAAGAATTCTTCTGTCCATGATCAGATGTTTCCTGAGCATCAAGCATGCTTGAACAAGGATAGAAAGCACATGTAAACAAAGCAACGATCCACGGAAAATGCTTAGGCGCATCGAGGAAAATAGCTGGGGATAATGAAGTGTGTCTACCACTGCTGTGCAACACCAGTACATATATTGTGGCAAGCTGAAAAGTTCTTTCAGAGAGAAACATTACCAAGAAATCCATGGCTTCAGTAGTATACAGAGAGCAGATTGATTGCAATTCCATAGCCTCAACGGCTGATTGCACTATATAATCTCCACTCTCCGTGAACTCCAACTTGCTCAAAAATTGTTCAAGCGCTAATATCCTCATAAACTCAACTAGTTCCCTGAGTGTAGTACCACCATCAGAATATTCCCAAGCAAGTCCCCAAGCAATCTCCCATTGAAAAAATTCAGAAGTAGATGGAAAAACACAGTCAGGCACAGAACCATTCCAGGGTCTAGCTAATAACACCATACCTTGTTCCTCCCTTGGTACAACAACCACATTGTCCAGATTCAGCAGAGTACTTACTGAAGATGATTCCAGCTCAGCTAACATAAAGTGAATTGATACTAGAGCCTTGTCCTCGGATGGTGACCAGGGTGCTAGGCGGAATGTCTGCCCTTGTTGCTTGATGCGTGAAGTCATATCTAGTGTGTGCACAAGTATGATTACTTCTGTGTTGTCGCTGAAGCTTTTTGTCGAACGCCTTGTGGGTGCTGATGTGTGAAAACCGCGGTCGATGAACAACTGCATGGAGTGGGTGGGCAAGCCCTCTGACGGTGCTGAAGTGGTCAGAGGCATGTCCTCCATGGCCATGAACACCTCCATGCCATAAGTGTCATCAGTGTCAAGGGTGTCCTCATGCACAGGGACGGTGGAAACGATCGATGGCTGCACCTGGGCCTGCACCGTGAGCTCCAGACTGAGCGTTGATGTTGCTGCTGGCTCTAGTACACGCGGCGTGGCACAAGTAGTAGAGAACGCAGGAGATGAAGGGCGGATGTTGCTTGCAGAGCATTCAGCCGAACAGGTGAGGGGCGGCATCCTGACTTGCTCGAGGACGATCCATGGTTCGAGGGCCGGACTTGGCGAGTCTTCCGAAGACGAGCCGATGGATGTATGCATAGTCCCCGTAGACATGGACTCGGCCGTAGGGTCTTCGCGGTCGGAATTGTGGCCGAGGCCCATGGTGGACGGGGCCGACGACGTCGCTGCGCCCACGGAGGCCGCGACCCAACAGGCCGTGGACGAGGTGTTGCGCGTAGGTGTTGGGGTGGCCGCGGTGATGACATCCGAAGGATTCGAGGCTGGTGTCGTGGAACCGCCGACGAGGTGGTCGATGTTGCGCTTGAGGCTGAGGTCAACGCTGACAGCAGGTGCTGTCGGGGCAGTCGCGGTCACAGCTTGGACTCGGGGCGATGTAGAGTCCGGTGCCGCCACGGATGGAGCGGAGACCATGGCCGGTGTGGAGGTGTTCGCGGTCGTCGCTGCTAGCACGGCGGTCGCAGCCCAATTGGTGGTGGGGGCCTCACTCGCAGCGGGTGTCGTCGGAGCAGTGGCGGCCATGGCCTTCTGCAGCCTCGCATTGGACTCGGCGAAACTCCAGTCCAGATCGCAGGCTAGCTGGGCCCTGAGAATCTCATAGGTCGCCCGACTCTCCGGCGAGAGGCTCGCCAGGAGCTCCGTTCGCTGTCGTGACTCCATGGAATGGATTGAGAAAAAAAATTGGGTGTATTTTTGAGACAGAATCGAACGGCTCTGATATCAATTGTGAGGCTCTCTCTACTAATTCAGTCAATTCGTCATGGATTCGATTACAAGCTCAGAGGAGGAAGGGGAATTACAGCCAGAGAAAGAAGAAGATAAGCTAGCCTATCGGTCGAAGCCGCCGTCCGATCCAAGCCAAGCCCCGTTCTGTTTCCCTCTTCCTGCTATTTGTAGGGCTTCTCCTTTGCTACCGGTAGGGCAGGCCAGGCCCAAGGTGAGGGCCCACTATCCAGCCCAACACGGGTTGCTGACACTGCTGTGTGTGTGTTTGCTACTGTGTGCACGTGTTTGTGTGTGTGCGCGTGCGTGCTGCTGCTGCGTGTGTGCGTGTGCTGCCGGTGCGTGTGTGTTTGCTATTGCATGTGTACGCGTGTGTGTGCGTTGTTGCGTACTTTCTCCGTTCCTAAATATAAGTCTTTTTAAAGCTTCCACTATGGACTACATACGGAACAAAATGAATGAATCTACACTCTAAAATATGTCTATATACATCTGTATGTAGTTTGTAGTGAAATCTCTAAAAAAGACTTGCATTTAGGAACGTAGGGAGTACATCCGTGCTGCATGCATCCTTGATGTTGTGTGTGTGTTGTGCGCGTGTGTGCTACGAATGGGTGCGTGTGTGCTGCTGCCTAGTGTGTTGTGTGTGTGCGCTGTTGCGTGTGAATGTGTTGCATGTGTGTGTGTGTGCTACTGTGTGTGTTGATGCTTTTGTATGTGCTGCTGCACATGTGCACTATTGCCCTACACACAC
>NC_041389.1:375659528-375665451 GCF_002162155.2 Triticum dicoccoides | reverse complement strand
GGGGGGGGCAAAAGCTCTATTTTCTCTAATCTAAGCAGGCTCAAAAGCAGTTTCTTTGTATCTTTTACAAAGCCTGGGGGGCACGGCCCCTGCAGGTCTCAACGTAGCTCCGCCCCTGCACACGAGGGGCAAAAGAGTCTTTTCAGGCGTCACTTAGGAACGAAAGTTTCATAAAAGGCACACAATTTAGACTCGTTGTTAGATAGGAAGGAAAAAGATTTCCAGTCAAATAAGGAAATTGAATTTAAGATAGTGTTAAATAAGGAATTGTTTCTTACATCTTCAATATATATCATCTATTGAAGTTGGTCTTTTACATCATCATATACATCATTTGTTGGAGTTGCCTCTTTTTTTAGATGCAAAATACACTTTTTCAAGAAGTAATTTTTTACATCTTCTGTTTTACATCTCTAAATTTGCATCATCTATTGAAGATGCTTTAATGCTGCGGTTTTTCTATTTCTACATTTTAAAAATCCTACAAGTGAAGCACTTACAAAAATATGGATGAAGGGATGAATCGTATGATATGATCCGGTCCTAACACATGCATCCACCGTTTTTCCCCTTTCATAAACTATAAACTTGCCAAATCCACTTGAAATGCAGGATGACAAGTAGGAGAAGCCACCACGTCTCAATGGAGAAATCAAACATATCGTTTCCTTCCTGTTGACCCCAGTTTTTGGACACTTCCTCGTTGCAGGCAGCCGGTCGTTCTCATGCATACGGCCAGCTTAATTTGACTGATCTAACGTCTAAACAACTCCCAACATAAAATATCTCCTTCGCTTCATAAAATATCTTTTTCTAATCGGTAATTATCCGGTGTCCATGGGTCCACTGCGCCTCCCCAACCGATCCAACGGTTTTTCCTAAAAACGTCATTAAGCTGATACCTTCCTCTGCCACAGCAGTACACACGACAACGACACAGGCAAGCAGCAAGCATGCACAGTCCAAGGGCTCGAAGCGAACATCTCACCCCATAGGCACTGCAAAAATGCAACAACAAGTTTTTTGGCTACAGTGCCTGCGATAGCACGTGCATGCAGCTGTGTGTATATGGGACAGAGATGCTGTGTACGGATAGAAGAAGAAAGGAAGAGGAGGAAGAGGAGAAATTAAATCACAGCGTTTCCCTACCCTAGCCGCTGCCATCACGAGGAGGCGACTAGGGAGGCGATCCTTTTCCACCGATCTCCACCGGCGAGGGCGCTGGCCCCCTCTCTCTCCGGCTGCTGCTCCGGCAGCAAGAGGGAGGGGGGGACCCCGTTCCTCCGCTCTGTAGTTAGGGTTTGGACTTGTAGGTCGTAGTGTGCCGTTGGGGTGGTGGGAGCGGCGCCCGGACGAATAAATTTGCCTCAACTTCACTCCCACATCGGCGATGTCCTTTATGGCGGCGTCTCGGAGTTGGTGGCATCGTGTGTTTGTCGATCCTTCAGATCGGCGATGTTAGGGTTCATGGTTGGTGTCGGCGAGGCGGCGGTGGCGACTCCATCAGGTGTGTCTCTCCTTCTACTTTGTCCCCGTTGCTGCGGCGTTATCTCCGAAGTCATGGTGGAGCAGGGAGATTTTGTCGTCCAAGAGTACGCGCAGACGCTTGTCTACGCAAGTGACAGCTGGAAGATGGTGCATCTTGTGCTGGGTTTGTGGTTGGAGGCTGACAGTTCTGGTTTCCTCCTCCGACGTCGTAGTCGTGCGGGGGTGTCAGTTCTGGAGTTCGATGGCGTGTCCGGGGACACGTTGCCCCGGTCTGATTCTTTCAACGGCAATGGTTTTGCTTCAGGCAAACTACTTTGGAGGTCCGTAAAGCTGCAGATCAGCGATGGAGCCACGTCGAGCTCGGGTGAAGAGGTGATCTGTCTCCTTTTCCTTAGTGAAGAGGGCCAGACGCTGGTTTTTTGCATAGGATTATCCTATCTTTTCAGTCCTGTAATATCGATGTTTACGTGGCTTGTAACTGAATCTTTATGTTATTAATGAGACACGTATTACTATGCAAAAAAAAGAAGGAGAAATTAAATCTAAGAAGAAAAAAAAGAATACTCTTACTTCCCGCAAAAAAAAAAAGAATACTCTTAGGAAAACTTGGGCGACAGCCTCATCTTTTTTATGAAAATTTCCGGCCAGGAGAAGATCTTAGTAATTTTTCCGGCCAGTAAAAGATCTTAGTAATAGATGTTCAAATCATGTTTAAAAAAATTGCAAACATGGACGCCCATCAGTCATAGATAAAAAAAACCCTGAAAAATTGCATATTCACAAATTTGCAAGAACAAAAAAAATGAAATTTTAACTAACACTTGCAAGAAAATCAGTTTTGCTACGTAAAAGTACAACTACAGCTAAGCTACACTTGCATGCGTGTAACTAAAAAAACACTTCCATGCATGCAACTCTGGAGCAGTTGTAGTTTTTTTTCCATGGAGGAGCAGTTGTAGCTAGTCCAGGCCATGGGCAGCCCGGCCCGACGCTGCTCCCGGACCGGGACCGGGCCTAGATTTTGAGTCCAAAGACCGGGCTGGGCCGGGCCCGGGCCCGTCGTTTTCGCGTTTCCTAAAGGACGGGCCGGGCCGGCCGGCAGCCCGACGGACTTTTACGTGTTCGGATCGAGCTCGGGCCCTAGAAAACAGGTCCGACGGCCGGGCCGGGCCGGGTCCGGGTTGGGGTTTTTTGCATCGGGCTTGGCTAGGCCCGGCCCGAAGCCCGGCCAGGTATAGTTGTAGCTAGCAAAGTAGGTATGCATGCAGCCTAGGTCCCCAACGTATCTCCATATCGCCCATCTAACTTGTGCATGTCGTATCCAATACAATCCCCCTCCGCATCCGTACTCCACCGCAACCCATTTTCCTAATTCTACTCCATTAAGCACCACAACATGTTCTTACAACCGCACCGTTCGATATGGATCCAGCGATCCACAATAGTGAGGCACCGCACCCCGTGGTCACTAGATCCTCACTCTTTCATGATTTATTGAGCCTATGCATATCCCTAGCTTGGCAATTTAACCAACATAATATGAGTTATACATCGCAAAAAATATATCATTAGAAGGTATAATTTTGTGATATAGTATAATTCATATTATAATGCTAAAATTGTCAATCTAGATATACATGCAGGATCAACAAACTGGAAAGAAGGGAGTAATTGAACCGAATCTCCAAGCAAAAACCTCCGTCACGGTATGTATGCTTTAAACCAAAATTGAATGCATCCACCTCTTCTCCACAACGAGGTTTTCAAGGTATTCTCGTATTTTAAGAGAAGACACCAGGCACAACTTTATAAATAAAACCACATCAAGCAAAGTCAAATAACATCCAAGCATAGCAATGCAGGACAAAGTGGCTCTAACGACACAAACAAACCTAGAGCAAACAAAATAGTTCCAGCAAGAGGCATATAGGCAAGCCCTAATGCGCATAAACATAAGGGGCCAATTAGGCTACGGCGGGGGCGGAGCAGGAGGGATCAAATTGATGGTGATGGAGTGGATCTTGAGAAAACGAATCGACGACTTCAGTGTCGACGCCCTTAACATGTGGCTCACATGGCTGCAACAAAGCAGTCATTTTGAATAAGCAGTCATATGTCTGGTTAGGGAAAGAGTGCTTAATGGTAGAATTATTACAGGTAGTCTAAATGGACCAACAGTGCCATGCAAAAGGGAACTAGAACACACAGCAAAATTGACCATAGATAATTGCAGTAAGATCAAAGTCATTAAAGATATTCGTGTGGTAGTTGACATTCAACCACAACCAAACTCAACTCCGGAAATAAAATTATGAACATATACCTAACAAGAATATGTTTCATGTCTTCATTCTCTCCACAAAAAGAACATGTTGTGTCAGTTGTACCATTACACTTAAGAATCTGGTCACTAGAGGGAAGACCCCGACGAATGGTTTTCCATAGAAAGATCCTAATTTAAGAGGAATGTGATCCCTTCGCGCTCCCTGAAACTTGTTCGAGCATCGCCCCTGCACAAGCCTAGTGCAAAGAGGCTTGACCAAAAACTTGTCGGAAGCAGAATGGAGACAAACCATGGGATCGTCAGTCGACAAGAGCAAGGAAAAAACTGTAGGAAATATGCCCTAGAGGTAATCATGTGATGACGTTGTTTCCGTATGTATTCACGAATTATTTGTATTGTCCTTCGACATCATCACTAATATGTATCAATAATTATGATGATTGTTCTAATGGTCCCTAGTTGATAAGGTTACTCAAAAAATCCTTTGACTAGTATATGACTCAGTTGCTTACTATGTTTCATAAGTCATGGGCATAGAGATGCCAACCCGGTACTGTGAACTTTCACTGAGTTGGACAGATCCACATTGAAACGCAACAAGATATTGTCATCTGTTTCTCTCAGGCGCATTATATGCCATGTTTACACCTGACATCCTCACTTGTTCTTGTGATGAGGACCGACTGACCTATGGTCTATCAAACGCTACTCCATAACTATATAGTTATTAAGTTAGCTTTCGGATTAGACATGGTTGATCGAGATGGGATTTGACCCTCCGACTTAGTATTGATATTCAATGGGCCCTCCTGAGTGATCAATTTCGGAAAGCATAGTCATGCGACTTGGGTTAAGTGTTAGCCTAGTTCGGAAATCTGTATAATAGCTTGACAACACATATAATGAGGCAAAAGAAATATTGCATATGACGCATTGTCAAGGTTCATCACTATGACTTTGTGAACACTTGGAAGTTGGCATGTTGTGCTAAGATCCGCAACCATTGACTCAGAATGTGTCCATGTGTATGTGAACCTATTGGGTTCTGCACTTAAAGGACAGGAACCCACTCATATTGGATCCGAGTGGAATTGGGCGTAGAATCCTAATGGGCCTCATGAAGGAAATATGCCCTAGAGGCAATAATAAAGTTGTTATTTTATATTTCCTTATTTCATGATAAATGTTTATTATTCATGATAGATTTGTATTAACCAGAAACTTGATACATGTGTGAATACATAGACAAAACACCATATCCCTAGTATGCCTCTACTTGACTAGCTCGTTGATCAAAGATGGTTAAGTTTCCTAGCCATGGACATGTGTTGTCATTTGATGAAGGGGGATCACATCATTAGGAGAATGATGTGATGGACAAGACGCATCCGTTAGCTTAGCATAATGATCGTTCAGTTTTATTGCTATTGCTTTCCTCATGTCAAATAAATATTCCTCAGACTATGAGATTATGCAACTCCCGGACACCGGAGGAATGCCTTATGTGCCATCAAACGTCAAAACGTAACTGGGTGATTATAAACATGCTCTACAGGTATCTCCGAAGGTGTTTGTTGGGTTGGCATAGATCGAGATTAGGATTTGTCACTCTGAGTATCGGAGATGTATCTTTGGGCCCTCTCACATCATATGAAGCCTTGCAAGCAATGTGACTAATGAGTTAGTTAAGAGATGATGCATTACAGAACGAGTAAAGAGACTTGCCAGTAATGAGATTGAACTAGGTATGAACATACTGACGATCAAATCTCGGGCAAGTAACATACCGATGACAAAGGAAATAACGTATGTTGACATTGCAGATCGACTGATAAAGATCTTTGTAGAATATGTGGGAATATGAGCATCCAGGTTCTGCTATTGGTTATTGACCGAAGAGGTTTCTCGGTCATGTCTACATCGTTCTCGAACCCGTAGGGTCCGCACGCTTAACTTTCGATGATGATATGTATTATATGAGTTGTATGTTTTGGTGACCGAAGGTTGTTCGGAGACCCGGATGAGATCACAGACATGACGAGGAGTCTCGGAATGGTCAAGAGGTAAATATTGATATATTAGAAGGTGGTATTCAGACACCGGAAGGGTTCCGGAGTGTATCAGGTACATACCGGAGTACCGAAAGGGTTA
>NC_041389.1:375657616-375659295 GCF_002162155.2 Triticum dicoccoides | reverse complement strand
CCCGGGGAAAGATATGGGCCATAGGAGGGAGGCTAACCAGCCCACAAGGGGCTGGTGCACCCCCCATAAGGGAGGAGGCCGAATTGGATTAGGGAAAGGGGCGCCACCCCCTTTCCTTCTCCCTCTCCCTCTCATTTCCCCTTTCCCCCTCTATTGGAAGGAAGGGGGGCCGAGTAGGACTTGGAGTCCTAGTAGGACTCCCCCCCATGGCGCACGCCCTAGGGTCGGCCTCCTCCCCTCTCCTCCTTTATATACGGGGGCAAGGGGGCACCTCAAGGCACATCAATTGTTTCTTAGCCATGTGCGGTGCCCCCCTCCACCGTTTACTACTCCAGTCATATTGTCGTAGTGCTTAGGCGAAGCCCTACGTGGATCACATCACCAACACCGCCAGCACACCGTCGTGCTGACAGAACTCATTGACTCCTTTGTACCTCTACTAGATCAAGAGTTCGAGGGACGTCATCGAGCTGAACTTGTGCAGAACTCAGAGGTGTCGTACGTTCGGTACTTGATCGGTTGGTTCGAGAAGACATTCGACTACATCAAACACGTTAAGTTAACGCTTCCGCTTTCAGTCTACGAGGGTACGTGGACACACTCTCCCCTTCTCGTTTCTATGCATCTCCTAGATAGATCTTGCGTGAGCATAGGAATTTTTTTGAAATTGCATGCTACGTTTTCCAACACCTCAAGTGTTGAGCCCATCTTAGACGTCTATATAAGTGGAGGGCGAGACCTTGGAAAAAGTTCGACAATCCCATGAGCTACCCGCCACCACTTCCATGCCCACGTCATGCGATCAGATCTAGCAATCCATCACCCGACGCTCCTTCCTGCACGTGCGGATACCTTGGAGGCATTTCACCTGTGACTCTAGGACGAACCATTCGATTGAACCATAAGGAAATGTTTGAGGGATCCGCGAGGAGACGACAATCGCGCATCCCAACTGTCCTCACCTTGTCGTGATTGCATGTCTAATGGTAAACCAGATACGGTGATCTACCTCTACAACATTATCATGGTTCATATGGTAGATTTTTTTTTGCACTAGCGAGCGCACCACGTGTCCCAACAAAAAAGGCAGTGAGCTCCTGCTACTTAACAAACTCCTTAGGAGACAATGTACGACGAAGGCTAATTACACAATTATTTGCCGGGACCTCTAAATGGAGATCGACGGAGTGGAGCAATAAGAAAAAGAGCAGGAAATGACAACTTAACAGGCCCTTCTCTGTTCCACCAATCCAACCAGCACCTAACAAAAGCACTGTTACCAACCTCAAACTTAATAAGGCCTTTAAACTCATTTCTCACTTTCACAATATATTTTCAGAATTGGGATCCACCCATGGATTAGCGACAAGAGGATCATCAACTAGGAAATACTTGGCTTTAAGCAACTCTCCCTAGATAGAGCCCAGGGCATCATGGTAAGTCTATGACCACCACTTCATAATAAGGCATTTGTTCATAATGGAGGTGTTAATGATGCCAATCCCTCAAGGTTCTTAGTCTTGCACATAAGCTTCCATTTAATCATCCTAACTTCGTCCTGTTATCAAAAGAGTTCCAAAAGAAAGCAATATGATGTTTTGTTGAATCTTGGGTGACCCCGAGAGCCGGTAGAAGCCCACGGTGCACGTGGGAAGACTGGAACGACAAGAGTTAATAAG
>NC_041389.1:375633813-375657331 GCF_002162155.2 Triticum dicoccoides | reverse complement strand
CCCTCGATTGGGCCTCAAGTCTTGTGCGATAGAAATGAAATCCGCAGCTTTAAGCTTTATCGACAAATAGGGATACAAAAGGAACATATATGGGAAGGAGTCAAGCTTACAATTCAAAATATTAGCTACACGATTTTGTTTAGCAGGGGGCAACCCATAACGATCGATTCGCTTGTGTTGAGGTTAATCTTGAGACTAGACATGGCCTCAAAGTAGAGAAGGATAAAATTAAGGTTTGCAAGATGCATATCATGTTTCTCAATGAGAATAATGATGCCATCGCTCCCATTCAAGGCCCCATTTGGAGTTATACATCGACGATACTAGGCTGAATTATGAATCAACCATGTGGTTTAGTCCATGGATTATTTTTATCCTTCTTTTTTCCACCCTCACATTCAAGGCCAGTTTGGGGTTTTGGCGTGTTTCCCTTAAAAACATGCTACCTTGTGAATACATATTTCTCTCTTCTATCTTAATGAAAAGGCAGCGCTCCGGCCGGTTGCTTAAAAACAACATGCATGTAGATGCTCCGGTGCACTTTAAGGAAGAGCTTCGTCGATGGTCACTCAATCACGAAAATAAATTCCACAATCAATTGATTTTTCTTATTTAATAAAATATTGTTATGGGCATATACAATTTAGTCGACGTAGGAATTGTTATTCCTCAGTAAATATTAGTAACTATCTATCTGCAAAATATATATTAATAACTATCTGATAAAGGCCTTCTCACCAATTTATATTTGTAAGAATCTTGATTTTACATCACATAGTTCTTGTGGATGACATAGAAGTAATTATTTCGCAGTCACATGAGAAAGACAGAAACAATAACAAATCCGCAGAATCATCTGATATACGTAACCAGATACCGGAGTTCCATGTTGATATTGATCTTTATTCGCACAAACATCACACCTAGTTATCTTACAATAGGTTTCCGGATATGCTACATTGCTCATATTTCTTCATTGCACATACTACTTGCCACCAACGTGTGCCCTGCTAGCCTTGTCTGTCGGCTGCCCAGACAGCTCGCTGATCATCTCCTCCACCATTTTCCACGACGAACCACCAGCTGACATGGCGTGTTGTGCCTGCCCCGCCAAAACTGCCGCGTTCTTCGCCGCCGACACCCTTGTCTCCCCTAACATTATCTCCCACACCGCCCTCGAAACCTCCTCACCCTTAACCAACCCCCCGGTGGACCTGACCCTGACACCGACCTTAAGTTCATCAACGACCAGCTTCGCATTGAGAGGTTGGTCAAACACCATCGGCCACACCGCCAACGGCACGCCGGCGCACACGCTCTCCAGTACCGAGTTCCATCCGCAGTGGCTTAGGAATCCTCTCACACAGTCGTGCTGGAGGATTGCCGGTTGGTCCACCCACCCTCCCGTTACCATGCCCCTACCTTGGACGCGCTCGTGGAATCCTATGCCGAGGTCAGCACTATCGTCTGACCGCACGGCCCACAGGAAGTTCACCTCTGCCTCTTCCAGCCCTCGAGCCACCTCCTTGAGCTGCTCGTCCGACACCGCCAACAGCGTCCCGAGCGCGACGAAGAGCACGGACTGGCCGGCGGCTGCCTTCTCGTCCAGCCACCGCAGCCATGAGGGTTTGGAGTTATGGACTTCGTCGACGATGGTGGAAGAAGGTTGCCGGGCTAGGCACAAGGGGCCGATGGGCCAGGCCCTGGGCCCGACGTGCCGGTCCCAGTGATCGATGTAGCTACTCTCCAGACCGTGGAAGGTGTTCATGATCACCCCGCGGCTCCCGGCGACGGCCATACCCATCTTTGCGTCGAGGACTATCGCCGGCATGGGCAGCGGAGGGATATCGGCCAGCACGAACTGGACGTGAGGGAACTCCGGCACCGTGTAGGTGCCCGTGGCGCCGCCCGTAGTGTCGCACTGCGGAGGCCCACATCCTGGCTTGTCGCGCACGAACGCCTCCCGCATCACGTGCGCGAACGCGGATGTTCCCAGGAACGATAGCCTCGGAACGCCGAGCGCGCCGGCCGACTCTCCGGTCCAGTACAGGAACGCGTCGGCGACGAGCAGGGTGGCGGGGGGACGCATGGCCGCGAGCGCCTCCTCGAAGCGCGGTCGCAGCGCCGACGTGGCCTCTGCGAAGGTGGCGAAGGAGGACGCCGACGCAACACCCTCGACGTTCTCCGCACCCTGCGAAGCGTGGCCATCCCCGTCCGGGAACGGGAGCTCGACCACGTCGACGCCGTCGGGCAGAGCGGAGAGTACAAAGGCCGCGTTGCCCGGGGTGGTGAAGAAGGTCACGGTGGCGAGGCGCCGGCGTAGTAGGAGGTGCGCCAGGTGGGTGAGCGGGATGGTGTGGCCTCTCGCCATGAACGGGAAGATGGCAACGTGAGGGAGCTCACGGCCGGCATCATCACATGGAACAGCAGCACTAGGAGCCATGCTTCTCTGCTTTGCTTCAGCGCCTTGGAATGGGTGTGGTGGTCTGTACCGACTACACTATTATATCAGTCCGCTGTATACATAGAGGAGGGAGAAAGTAAGGGCGTCTTTGACCAAACCCGCAAATTTGACCCTCATAGCTTGCAAACTTCGCTGAATTACGAACGGTTTCTATAGCAAGTTTAGTTGTAGTGGGGTGACAATTTCTTGACAAATATGGTATTTCGCGGTAGAGAAGACATTTAGAAAAAATGCCAACATTCACCAGTTAGCATTATCGAAATTTAATTGCTCAACCATCTTTTCAAACCTTAATTTCTTAAATATGAGAAGTTAAAATATATGGAGCTAATAGAACTCTCAAACTTAACTCCTCAAATGAACTAGACCCCACATGAAAGTCTCTCTTCCTCTTCCTCTTCTTCCCACATTCTTCTTCTTTTCATGCAGTAAACGACGACTTCTCGTTACTAGATGATGTCCATGAGCTAGCTCAGACCTAAAATCGATGCTCCCAAAAAGTAACTTAATAAAGGCTCACCTTGAGTGGTAGTCGAAAAAGTAGGCAAAATTCATCCTCCAGCAGTCCAAGTCCATGTCTTGGCCGCTTCTGAATTTGAATGGGTTCTTCCCCTCATCCTTCTCCGAGTGGCGCGATGGTGGGGTCTAGAATGCAAGGATTCATCAAAATAAGCGATAGCAGACATTGGCCACCTTCCTTTGCGGGTTTTCTTCATTTAGGCGAAATTTTCCTAGGTGCTCCTCCGTGCGTGGTGTAGCTTTAGTCTGGCCGGGGACGAGGGGAGGAGTGCCGCCCGGCTAGGACGAGGAAACGGAGGGTTGCCGTGGTCGGAGATGATGATAAAGACAAAAAAGTGAAGTCATTTTTTGTCGGTTTCTTCCCAGAATCTCGTTGGAATTTGTCGGCCAAAGGTTCGCGGGGCTAAAAAGATGTTGGTCGGTATGCAGGGTGGTCACCAGAGGCAAGAAACACAGTGGGGTGGTGCCGGTATGGAGTCGGCCAAGCAAGATAGAAAGGCGGGCGTGTGAGGGAAAGGGAATCTTTTGCTAAAAGTTACCCTTAGCTGCTGAAAGAAATAGCAGTTAAAACATTAGTGGTTTGACTAGCTATAATTGTGTCGGATTCAGGGCTCCGCAGATCCAAGAAAGGTTCGAACTCTGGGGCGTGTGCGAAGAACTCAACCTCTCCAGCCAACCAGCTCGTCGTCCTACGGCCTAGCTCGATTCGCGCGAACAAGGAAGAAGATGAACACGGCAGTTTACCCAGGTCCGGGCCACCTTGCGGTGTAAGACCCTACTCCTGCTTTGTGGTGGATTGGCCTCACAAGGGGCTGAGGATGAATTAGTACATGGGATGAACAACCTCGCGAGGCTTGGGGTGAGGGAGTCAGTCGACCGGGATCCGATCCGATCCTATGGTGGTGGCTAGCCTATACTTATAGTGGCCTTGGTCCTCTTTCCCCAAATCATAGGCAGGAAGGGATTCCACAGTGGCCAATTTGAAAGGGGACAAGTAGTGCAACTTATCCTGGCGAAAGGTAGTCTTCGCTTGCAAAGCCTCTGATCGTGACACGGCGGTGGGCTCGGTGATGACATCCGTCCTATCGTGATGGTGGTCTTGGTCTCGTTGCACTGGAATGGAAACCTTTGCCAGATTCCTCAGGAACCCATGCCTGCACTGGCCTCCTTAGCACCAAAGAGGAAACTGCCTTCTCTGCGCCCGCCTGGCCTCGGTCGTCATGGCTTGCGTCATTGCAACCTCATGAGGTCGGGTACCAGCATAGAAATCTCCGCTCCTCAGGAGGCAGCCTGGGAAGGCCGCTCCCTCGGGAGGTCTTGGTGTCGGCCGCCCCGCGAGGCTTGGCCCCTCACGAGGGTCTTGTCGGTGTCAAAACCGGCGGATCTCGAGTAGGGGGTCCCGAACTGTGCGTCTAGGCGGATGGTAACAGGAGACAAGGGACACGATATTTTTACCCAGGTTCGGGCCCTCTCGATGGAGGTAAAACCCTACTCCTGCTTAATTAATATTGATGATATGGGTAGTACAAGAGTTGATCTACCACGAGATCAGAGAGGCTAAACCCTAGAAGCTAGCCTATGGTATGATTGTTGTTCGTCCTACGGACTAAAACTCTCCGGTTTATATAGACACCGGAGAGGGCTAGGGTTACACAGAGTCGGTTACAATGGGAGGAGATCTTCATATCGTATCGCCAAGCTTGCCTTCCACACCAAGGAAAGTCCCATCCGGACACGGGACGAAGTCTTCAATCTTGTATCTTCATAGTCCGGGAGTCCGGCCAAAGGTCATAGTCCGGCCATCCGGACACCCCCTAATCCAGGACTCCCTCAGTAGCCCCTGAACCAGGCTTCAATGACGACGAGTCCGGCGCACAAATTGTCTTCGGCATTGCAAGGCGGGTTCCTCCTCCGAATACTTCATAGAAGATGTTGAACACAAGGATAGTGTCCGGCTCTGCAAAAATAAGTTCCACATACCACCGTAGAGAGAATAATATCTGCACAAATCTAATCTGCTGACGTATCCCGCAGCGTGACATCACGCCACGGCCAATCCTTTATTCGAGTCATTTTACTGTTCCACCTTAGCGCGTTTAGCGAGGAGGTTTCCTTGGCACGTCTTGTCAAAGCAGAGATCATGTCCCCTTATTCCGGGATTCTCATCAATACGGGCGTGGGTAACCCGACCGCGCCATTAACCGCGACGCTTGGAAGATAAGCGAGTTTTATTAGGCCGGTGGGGGCTCGTAGTTTCGTCCGCCCATATAAAGGGATAAGGATCTACCCTTTCCATTTGCGCCTTCTTCCTCCTTTGCTTATCCGTCCCTGCGCACTCGAGCTCCAACGCCCAAGCCCGCACTTCCCACCTCAACCTACTCCAATCATGTCCGGAGCGGGAGGTAGATGGATGGCCTCCTCCATCACGGAGGGGCAAATCAAAAGGTTGAGGAAGGCCGGATACTTGTCTGACGACATCGCGCACCGGCTTCCAGATGGGGGACAACTCATCCCCACCCCTAGGCCCCATGAGAGGGTTGTTTTTCTCCCCCATTTCCTCCGCGGACTGGGCTTTCCTCTTCACCCGTTCGTCCGGGGGCTCATGTTCTACGATGGCCTGGACTTCCACGATCTGGCCCCGAACTTCATCCTCAACATCTCGGCGTTTATCATCATGTGCGAGGCTTTCCTCTACATCCAGCCCCACTTCGGCTTATGGCTGAAGACTTTTAATGTCAAGCCGAAAGTAGTGGGCGGCCGCCAAGCGGAGTGCGGAGGTGCTATGGTGGGCCAGATGGCCAACGTCCTATGGCTCGGGGGCTCCTTTGTGGAGACAATAAAAGGGTGGCAATCGGGGTGGTTCTACATCACCGAGCCGCGCGACCCCAAATGGGGGCGACCCCCGAATTCCGATCTGGCTTTCCCACACGGCTCACCTCCTGGAAAGAGATGGGCCTAACGTGGGGAGATTCGGAAGAGCTGACCGGACTCCAAACCTGCGTCCAAAAGCTGGTGAACAAGAACCTCAAGCTCGTCAACTTAGTCCAGGTCATGCTTATCTGCCGGATCCTCCCATGCCAACAACGGGCCTTCAAATTGTGGGAGTTTGATCCGGCACAGCACCAAACCTTGAGCGGGCTCTTCGACACCACATACGAAGATGCCTGGAAGGTGCTGTTTAAGGGCGCCGAGGCCCCCACATCCGCTACCGAAGATCGCGGATTCAGCTCACGGTGTCAGGCCAACGAGGTAAGCTATTCTACCCTTTACAGGACTCTTGTCTTTCATAGTCTGACTCTATGCGGGATCTAAACTCCCCTACCTTTGATGGGACTGGCTGAAGAAGTCCGGGCAGGTTATCTGTCCGGCGCCCTTACCATAAGACCCAGCGGACACCCGATTGACGGGGCTGCTGGTTCCGGCACCTCACGTGGTGCCGTAGAAGAAGGCCAAGAAGAAGGCCACGGGGACTCGAAAGAGCTCCCGGCGCTTGGTGGTGTCGGATTCATCGCCTGACAACCCCGAAGCACCCTTCGCCTCTGAAGACGAGGAGGAGGAAGAAGAAGAAGAAGAAGCCTCTCCCCCTCCAATGGGGGGAGGAAAGAAAAGGAAGGCCGCCCCAACTGGGGAGGCCGGAGGGTCCAAGAAGGGGAAGACCCTTCTGCCGGACTACGCCTCCGATGCCGAAGACGGCGGGGAGGAATGGCCATCCAGGGTCAAGCCCCTGGCAAAATCGTAGGTGTCCGGATACCCGAATAACTTCTGGTGCTCCTCTATTATTCGGTATCCTCTGACGCCGAATTCAATTATGCAGTCCGCCCAAAGCTCAGCTCGGCGATTCATCGAGCGGCTCCCTGAATTCGTCGGATGTGAACAATGCTTCACTCCCGACGGCCTCCTCCCCTCTCCCTACGAATGACGCCGAGGTGGAATCCCAAAAGGGACCGAACCAGGAGGAGGTGGTCCTGGAGGCGCCGCAAGGCGACCTCCCGGACTTCAGGCCCAAAGGAGGTAAAGCCCCAGAGGGATCTGAGTCCGGCCCTGGGCCGGACGCTGCTCCGAAACCATCAACGGTTCCCGAGACCGGTAGGCAGCGCCTTCGCCAGAAGGGCACGCCTACTACGCCAGCGGCCTCCATCCAACCGGAGGCACTGGATGATTTGCTGGAGGCACTTAACAGTGCCTCCATCGACGAGGAGCACCGCACTGTTATGAGTGCGGTGATTCGAAAGGTTCAGTCCGCCAAGAGCGGGCTGACAGAAGCCTGCACAAGTCTGTTAACAGGCTTTGAGGTATGTGTTCAAAACATATGAAAATGTTACCGCATAGACAATAGCCCCTGATGCTCAGTTCGGCATTCGGAAAGAAAAGCCGAGCTGAGGATCTTAAAAAGATATACGCAGGAGTCTAACATAAATATGTCAATATGGGAATGCAGACTGCGCTGCTGACCTCTGCCGCACTGACTGCGGAGGTCAATATATTGAAGGAGAGCCTTGAGCGGTCCGAGAACGAGCTCGGCCGTGCCAAGAAGTAGCTCGAGGACAAGGAGGGTATGTAATACCGTATGTGAATGTATATAGAAATACTTGGTTGCAAATAATGACAGGACCAATGTAAATGTTGTAGGGGCCACGGCCGAGGTGGCGACCCTGAAGGAAGCGGTGTCCAAGGCCGAAAATAGTGCAGCCTTGGAGCGCACCGAGCGAGAGAAGCAGGAGGCGCGGGTTGCGGAGGTGCGGCAAGAGCTCCAGGCTGTCGTGGAAAAATACGAGAGTTTGGAGCGTGACTCGAAGACTCGAGAGTCTGAGCTCGCCTTGGCTCTTGAGAGTGCCAAGACCGCTAAGGCTGAAGCCCAGAAGGCCCTCCAGGATATCGAGGCGATGAAGAAGATAGCGGCGGGTAAGGCATTCTTTATGCAAAGCAAGAATATAAAAGTAAATTATCTGTTACTTACCCGAATCCGGAGCTCTCCAGGAGCGTTCGCCGATATGCCTCGTAGTGTGTCTGATGCTGCCGCGTTCTACCGAGCCGAGGAGGGGAGCTCGACGGAAAAGGTGTTCTGGTCTCAGTATGCTGAGGACGAACATCCGGTGCCCCTGAGCGACTAGCTGAAGCAGCTGGTCGAGCTCCACAAGGTGGCCGAACAGGCCATGAAGGGCCTCATAGTTCGGCTGTGGCCTAGGGAAGCCATGCCTGGGAGCTACTTCGGTCTGGTGCGGCGGCTGGTGGACGCATGTCCGTGGATTGAGGTCATCAAGCGCTCCGTCTGTATTGAAGGTGCCCGTCGGGCCCTCGCCCGTGCTAAAGTGCACTGGGGCAAGCTGGACGCGGAGAAGCTTTTGACAGACGCGCCACCGCCGGGCAAGGAGTATCGCACGCCCGAGATGTATTATAAGGGCGTCCTGAAGGGTGCCCGCCTTATAGCGGGTGAATGCTCCAAAGATGTAATTTTTGAGTAGACTCGCATCTGTTATCCTGTACGCTGAAAACTTTGTTCATATGCGTTAAGCAACGCTTTGTTAATTTAAAATATTACGTTCTGTGCGGCCGTTTATCAAATCCGAGAGATGCAAGTCCTCGGCTTCTACCCCCAGGCCACGAGTGCTGGGGTGTTCGGGATAAACCTGAGCGCTCTTGTTCTCATTCTTGGGTCCATCTAGGGAGGCGCTCAGCACAACGAACCAGGCCATCGGACTTATAATGCTTTATCACTCTCACTTAGCCATAGAATTCTATAATTTTAAATTTCGGCGAAGCCCCTAGTATTTGGAAGACCGAGTTCGGGGCGCTATCCACGCCTAGGCCAGATAAATCTGGCTCCTCGCTCTAAGCGGCATAAGTCTTTAAGGACTCGAAAAACCTCGCGAACAGCGACCGGTCTCTCGCACTATCATGACGGTCAGTTTTAGCTTTCTCTACAGAGGTGTTAACCTAGCTCAACTGGGGCACAATCGCAGTAGTTCTCCCAGCGCTACCTTAGCCAACATTGCGGAACGTAAGGTACCAAAACATGGGAGCCGGACAAACCCAACTATTGACCCAAGACATGATTCGGAGCCGATGCATATAGTGTTATAAGTTCGGGGTGCCGCACTCAGAAGAGTGTTCGGTCTTCTCACACCACATTATGGGGTGCTTAAGCCCCTGGTGTATTGGCCATACCAAAGTGTACGGTTGCATAATGTCATGACTGAACATATATGTATAAAAATAGACGAATACAATAATAGATAAGAGCTATGTCTTGTTTATTGAAAAGGGTTGCTATGAAAGCAGAACGATACAAATAGTGCGATAAGCAAGAGGTGGGATTATTTGACATGTCCCTCTCCAGGGGCAAGCTGCGGGACTTTAAGTAAAAACAGGTATTTAACTCGTTATAGAGACCACCTGGACATTCGACGCGGCTTGTTCTTGCCCTGGCTGTTGCATCGTGTGTTCGGCGAGTGTATTGCCGGACAGGCCCTCCGACTAGTTGAGTCCTGAAAGTATATAAAAAAAGAAACGACAGAATAGGGAGCCCCTAAGTGCGGTTGAGCCGCATTCTTTATCACCGTCTGGCGGGGGCTGGGGTTGGTGCCGCACTGCTATGCTTGCTCGGAACGTGCCAGTCGGCTTTGTTGTAGGTTGCTTCGGGCGCGCTTGACGTTGTCCGGACGCTTAACACCCGGATTGGGGAGTTGCCTTGAGAGGCTGCTCTGTACTTCCGCCGCCAGGGCCGCCGTGTGCTCCTTCGTTCGGAGAGAGCGTTCGGTGTTTCCATTTACCGTGATCACTCCGCGAGGGCCTGGCATCTTGAGCTTGAGATATGCGTAGTGCGGCACCGCATTGAATTTTGCAAATGCGGTTCGATCGAGCAGGGCGTGATAGCCACTGCAGAATGAGACTATGTCGAAGATTAACTCTTCGCTTCGGAAATTATCCGGGGATCCGAAGACCACTTCGAGTGTAACCGAGCCTGTACAGCTAGCTTCTACACCTGGTATGACGCCTTTAAAGGTTGTCTTTGTGGGTTTAATCCTTGAGGGATCTATACCCATTTTTTGCACTGTATCCTGATAAAGCAGGTTCAGGCTGCTGCCGCCGTCCATGAGGACTCTGGTGAGGTGAAATCCATCAATGATTGGGTCTAGGACCAATGGGGCGAATCGGCCGTGACGGATGCTAGTGGGGTGGTCCCTTCGATCAAAAGTGATCGGGCAGGAGGACCATGGGTTGAACTTTGGGGCGACTGGCTCCAACACATAGACGTCCTTGAGAGCATGCTTCCGCTCCCTTTTGGGGATGTGGGTTGCGTATATCATGTTCACCGTCCGCACTTGCAGGGGGAATCCCTTCTGTCCTCTGTTGTTCGGCAGCCGGGGCTCCTCCTCGTCATCACTACGCAGCCCCTTGTCTCTGGTTTCGGCAGTTAACTTGCCTGCCTGCTTGAACACCCAACAATCCCTGTTGGTGTGGTTGGCTGGTTGTTCGGGGGTGCCGTGTATCTGGCACGAGCGATCGAGTATCCGGTCTAAGCTGGATGGGCCCGGAGGGTTTCTTTTGAATGGCTTCTTCCGCTGACCGGGTTTAGAGCCTCTGAATCCGGCATTGACTGCCGTATCCTCAGTATTGTCGCCGTTAATGCGGCGCTTGTGCTTGTTGCGACGTGACCTGCCATTGTTGTCCTTGGTATTCGAATTGCCAGGGCTCTTGGTTATGTTATTGCTACGAGCTAGCCAGCTATCTTCGCCCGCGCAGAAGCGGGTCATGAGTCGTGAGGGCTGCCATAGATTTCGGCTTTTCCTGTCCTAGGTGCCGGGCAAGCCATTCGTCTCGGATGTTGTGCCTGAAGGCTGCAAGGGTCTCGGCGTCCGAACAGTCGACTATTTGATTTTTCTTGGTTAGGAATCGTGTCCAGAATTGCCTGGCCGATTCCTCTGGCTGCTAGATTATGTGGCTTAGGTCATCGGCGTCTGGTGGTCGCACATAAGTGCCCTGGAAGTTGTCAAGGAATGCGGATTCCAGGTCCTCCAGCAACTAATTGACTCTGCTGGCAGGCTGTTAAGCCAATGTCGAGCTGGTCCTTTAAGCTTGAGCGGGAGGTATTTGATGGCGTGTAGATCATCACCACGGGCCATGTGGATATGAAGGAGATAATCCTCGATCCATACCGCGGGATCAGTTGTGACATCGTATGATTTGATGTTTACGGGTTTAAAACCCTTGGGGATTTGATGATCCATTACTTCGTCTGTGAAGCATAGTGGGTGTGCGGCGCCCCTGTACTAGGCTATATCGCGACGCAGCTCGGATGAGCTTGGTCTGTTGTATTCGGCCTGGCCGTATTTATCATATCCGGTGTGACGGTTATCGTCACGTGATGTGGGGCATCCGCGCGATCCGTAGATCGATCTTGTTTGCCTTGCCTTATCCTCCAATATGTCTCGCAGGTCTGTTGCGTTTCCCCGTGCTCTGGTATTCTTAGAGCGGCATCGGGGTGCGGCTTGGATTAAGGGCCGAAGGGCCTCTCTGTCGCGGCCACGGGGTGGCCGATCGGGCGCATCATACGCTGGTGATGTAGGTTTAGTTGCTTCCTCCTCTAGTCGGGGTAGCATCCTGCGCTTTGGGTAACTCTTGGAGGGGCGTTCGAGTTTATACTCTTCGGCCGCCAGGACTTCAGTCCATCTGTCGGCTAGCAGGTCTTGGTCAGCTCTAAGCTGCTGCTGTTTTTTCTCGAGGCTGCTTGCCGTGGCCATAAGCCTGCGTTTGAAACGCTCTTGTTCGACGGGATCCTCTGGCACGACGAATTCATCGTCGTCGAGGCTTGCCTCGTCTTTGGAGGGAGGCATATAATTGTCGTCCTCGACCTCTCTGTCGGCCGCTCTCTCATGAGGGTTGGCTCCTTCGTCCTCCTACGCTGAATCCTGCTAGAGGGGGATGTCTTCAGCACTGTTCGGGGTGTTCTCTGGTGCCGGATTCGCCGTTCTTGCTTTGGTGGGATTTAGAGCGGCGCCGCCGACGTCGGTGCTTGGGTTGCTTCTTGGAGGGGTCGTCCTCCGCTTTTTCATCGCCATCCCCTGCTTTGGGGGTGTCCACCATGTATACATCATATGACGAGGTGGCCTTCCAGTGCCCTATAGGTGCTAGTTCTTGGTCGTCTCCTTCATCGGTGTCCATACCGTCGATGTCTTCGGAGTCGAAGTCGAGCATGTCGGTTAGATCATCGGCAGTGGCTACAAAGTGGGTGGTGGGTGGGTTTCGAATTTCTTCGCCATCCGCATCCCAACCCTGCTGACCATAGTCCGGCCAGGGCTCTCCTGACAAAGAGAGAGACTTTAGGGAGTTTAGGATATCGCCAAAGGGCGAGTGCTGAAAGACGTCTGCGGCCGTGAACTCCATGATCGGAGCCCAATCGGGTTCGATCGAAAGGGGTGCAGAAGATTCGGAGTCCGGAACAGAGTCCGGCACCTCGGAGTCACGGGCCTTGCAAAGGACTAGGCTGGTATTCGGCTCTATCGCCGTAGAGATTGCGGCTCCTGGGGCGGCGTCCAACCATCTGGCCCCGTCTAGCGCAGTCGGCTCCGAGCTAATGGTCTGAGCGGACACCTGAGCGGCACTCTGGGCGCTATCCGGCGGCAGAGTTAGATCATGCCCATCGGGACAGTGCGGCACGCTCGGCCGTGGCTCGAATCCGTCGAAGATCAAGTCCCCGCGGATGTAGGCCGTGTAGTTTAAGCTTCCAAACCTGACCTGATGGCCAGGGGCGTAGCTTTCGATCTGCTCCAGATGGCCAAGCGAGTTGGCCCGGAGTGCGATGCCGCTGAATACGAAGATCTGTCCGGGGAGAAAATTCTCACCCTGGACCGCGTCATGGTTGACGATCGAAGAAGCCATCGGGCCTAAAGGTGACGGCACAGAGGAACTCTCAATGAAAGCACCAATGTCGATGTCAAAATCGGCGGATCTTGGGTAGGGGGTCCCGAACTGTGCGTCTAGGCGGATGATAACAGGAGACAAGGGATACAATGTTTTTACCCAGGTTCGGGCCCTCTCGATGGAGGTAAAACCCTACTCCTACTTGATTAATATTGATGATATGGATAGTACAAGAGTTGATCTACCACGAGATCAGAGAGGCTAAACCCTAGAAGCTACCCTATGGTATGATTGTTGTTCATCCTACGGACTAAAACTCTCCGGTTTATATAGACACCGGAGAGGGCTAGGGTTACACAGAGTCGGTTACAATGGGAGGAGATCTTCATATCGTATCGCCAAGCTTGCCTTCCACGCCAAGGAAAGTCCCATCCGGACACGGGACGAAGTCTTCAATCTTGTATCTTCATAGTCCGGGAGTCCGGCCAAAGGTCATAGTCCGGCCATACGGACACCCCCTAATCCAGGACTCCCTCAGGTCTTGTCTTGATTGTCTTGTAGATGGGCCGTACCAGGCCATCGAAGGAGCTACGCCGTGGGCCGCAGGCATGCAAGTCTGGGTACCCTGGTTCCCAGAATGCCGAAAAATTGAACTCCTCAAAATTGATTTCTTCTGAACAATTAAGTATTTGTAAAGGTTCAGTTAGGATGCCCTTGCATGTGGTGTTCACAACAATAAACAACCCATTGCCTTTGAAACTCTCAGGGTGAAATAGCTAGCACATTCTACACTAAATATAATCATAATCAAGAAAAGACCCTAGACGATCATTGTCGGGGGGATGACCCCCGGGTAGGACCAAGACGGCAAATGAGGCTTCAAAACTTTGCCAGGGGAGTGCCCCCTGGCTGGAACTGGCTGGCTGGAACTTGGTCGGGTTCTCCCTGGCCGGGTTCTCCCGGGCTAGGTTCTCCCTGATCGGGTTCTCCCTGGCTGGGTTCTTCCTCGCCGGGTTCTCCTTGTCCGGGTTCTCCCTAGTCAGGTTCTCCTGGGGCTGGGTTCTCCCTGGCCGGTTTCTCCCTGTCAGGGTTCTCCCGGGCTGGGTTCTTCCTGTCCGGGTTGAGCCCGTCCGGGTTGAGTCCGTCCGGCTGGAATCTGACCAAGTCAACTGAGACGTCCCGTCGGACCTGCGCAGACGTGACGACCATGCTCTACAATGTAGCATTGTAGATGAGCAACTGGCACTGTTCCGACATCATGTCACACCTCCAACAGTGCATAGTTGGTCATATGTCCATTCCAATAGTGAAGTTAGGCCATGTGGGCCACCCCTTGTCCCCTGGGCACCCTTTTATAAGGTGACCCAGGGAGACCATTTTCCATCAGGCAGAGTCCCTCTCACTCTCTCGTTCACACACTCACACATGAGGCAGGGAAGAGGAGCACTCCCAGCCTCCTTCTTCCTTTTCTGGATACAGCTCCAGGAGTAACTCTCTACTGATACATATACACTGCATATATCACAGACATGCAGGAGTAGGGGTGTTACCTCCACGCGAGGGCCCCGAACCTGGGTAAACCACCGTGTGCTGCTTGCCCAATCCCGTCCCTTGATCTCCACTGCAGCCTTGTCATCACCTCAAGCCACCCCGTGGTATCTGTCGTCTCGCGAACCGACCCGCGAGATAACCACGACAATCATGTTTCCTCCTTTCCTTGTCAGCAGCATGGGTCCACCCCACCTCCGATGGCCTTTGGGATGTGGAGGTGAGGACGACCTCGCCCCCATCCCCCTGTCAATGGGTGGGACCCTGCAGCGATGGACGCGTAGAGGCTTATGGCCTTTGGGTACAACCGCCAAGAAACAGCTGCGTGGGGTATGTTCAACCAATTTGGTTGGCGTGTGAATAGCAGATTACATAGGTTAGTTATGTAATCTTGTTGCTGACATTGAGGTCGTGTACTGCTGTAAACCTTATGGTATTTGGTGACTTGGGTGTATGTTTAATTAATAAAATTGTTGTGTGTATCGCTTGATGAAGAGGCTGGGAGTTTCCCTTTTTAGAGAAAGAAAAGAAAAGGACGATTGTCTTGATTGACGATATTTGCTGCTCTGGTGCGCTTGTCCTATGGGGCTTTAGCGTGACGACTTTCTGATTATCTACTATAACAAGGTTTGCACGACTTTGGTGAAGGTGGGGCAATGGTGGCGACGCCCCTTCGGTTCGTCTCTGTGCTTGTAGTCGTTGTTAGGTGGTCCAAGGGCCTGGTGTAACTCCGGTTTTCTTTGTAGTACTGAACATGATTGAGTATGAATAAATAAGAAGTTTATAAAAAAAACTTTGAATGTAATCACTATGTTTGATTGATGAAAGTTCCTTCTTCCAAAAAAATAAATAAAACTAGCAGTAGTTTGCTAAAAGCGCTAACGTTAGGCTGGTCATAGTGAGGAGTAACTTATACTAGTATCATGCATATGACACTAGTCTAATTTACTATCTTTAAAGTACAAAGTAATATAGTAGTAGTATCATACATGGTTTCATTATTAGCTTGTAGACTCATCTTGTCTTGTGAAGCGCTATGTTACAGTAACATATTGTGTTACCACTTGTCATTAACTACCTGCCACAAAACAAAACAAATTTAGAGTGTGTTATGTTACTAGTTATGTTACTCCCACTATGAGAGCATGGTTAATAATATAGCCGATTGATAGCTATAACATGTTCACATGTCATCTGTAGATAGTGTAATAGCCAACATGTGTAATAATGGGCTAAAAAAATACTATATTTTTACCATATGACCCACCATACACTCTCATATAGTTTCTTGAAGCCCGTGCTACAGCCAGCTGTAAATCTACGGTCCGTTTCTCTTCTCTCTTCATTTCTCTCTCATCCAACTCAACAAAGATATAATATTTAAAATCTTACAACCCACCTATGTCATCTTATTATACTTGTTCTCACTAGCCTTATGTTTTACGAAGCACTCGTACTCTCGTAGCCGCCGCATAGCTATCTTGACATTATGAGAAATACTCCTACAGTTGTACATCATTGTTTTATTACCCACTGGATTTAAATACAACGGCCGCTGTCTTGTCGTCATTAGTTGACAATGTGTTGCACTGATTGGGCGTATGTCCTGGACGACGGGCTATGACACCGAGCGATTTGATATCATACTTGCTCCTACAACACTGCAGCAGCGTGGAGCCTGTACCGCGGCCCGTCGTCGTCCTGGCTTGCCACTGAATTATTTTACCTGCTGCACCGAACAGGTCGATCCACTATGCACTGATCCATGACATTACCACAGCGCCAGCATTGTGGGGAGAGGGTGCAATTCTTTGGCTCACGAGCTTGCTGCTTTGACCAGAAGACAACGTGATTGACAGATGATTGCCGACGTCCCCACGAGCCTCCGCTCCTCGATGCAATCGGAGTGTAGTGTGTCTCTTGAGTGATTTATTATTACTCTTGTACTAAAAAAGTAAAGCATCACAAAGATTCTCTTGGTTTGAAAATCAAGTACTCTCCCCTTTTGGTTCATAGGGCTCAATTCAAAATCTCACCAACTAAAATAGATGATGAATGGTAGAATACTTTTAGTAATTTACAAAATCACTAAATTAATGCGCTAAAAAATGTTTACCAATGCATTAATTACAATGCATGCACGTGTAACCAATAAAATGACCAAAAACTTGTACATACATTGGTGAATTTTCTCTTAATCCTTGCATGCAACAATTTAATGCACCTTAAAATTTGAATACATTGAAGTATGTGATAGAAAGCAATAAAATTAGACAAAATGGAAAAGTGAAAATTTCAAGATGAGCCTTATAAACCGGAATAGAAGGATATGCTATTGTACAAAAGATCCCCCTTAGAAAATATTGAAAAAACTTTTATCACTTAGACCATATATCCAATCGACGATCATGAGATCATAAATTATCGGTTTATAGTCACTTAGACTAGCCACAGTGGGAGTACCTTCAGCAGTAACTTCGAGTCCAACTCAACAAATTTGTCTATGTGGCGTCAATGAAGAGAGAGATAGTTCTAGTAACTTACTCGCAATATGTCTATGTGGCAATGAGTAGCTAGTTACTGTAACAATACATGTCCCAATGCAATATGAGTCTATATAACCTAATAAATGAAGCTTTGCATGACACCACACATATGTTACTACCCACTATGAAGATAGTAACATAGTTTAGGAATATGTGTATGAAGAAGGGCGATAGAGACGACGGGCTCGCCTGCTCCTGGAACATGCGCCAATGAGATAGTGCCGCGTACACGTACGAAATCAATGCGATCGTATGGAAAAAAGTATGATACGAGAACGGCGCCGTGCAAAATGGGTCAACCGTCACGACACCCTTCTTCTGTGCCGTTGGTACGTGATGCAACCCGACGGTCTGTAAAACATTAGTAGATGTAACGCCGGTTTTTTTAATCGATATGCAAATGGGACGCCGTCGACCGCTCCCCCTCTTTACTCGGCCCTTGAAGGAAAAAAAACAAACATATCCCTTGCAGCGCCGCACAAAGCTCCAGATCTCAGAGCCATGGCGATGACGGAGGTGGAGCCTGATGGATTCGAGTTTCTATGTAGCAGATCAGTTTATTTGTATGCTCTCTGTTTTTTCATAGATTTCCCCTGCCGGATCTTACCGGCGGCGACTCCATACTCCGCAACGAACCCATTGGAACTCTCCTCTACACACCCTCCGAGTCTAGCATCGGCGACGCGGCTGAGGTAGCGCTTACAGTGGAAGCAGATTTCAAAAGCGCTTGCGGGGGCGCGACACTGCCAGCTCCAACCTCATAGCAATCAACTAGCAAAGATGATCCTCAGGTGCCCGGCTGGGCCAAAAGGTTTGTGAATATGATATTGAATCCGTAGTTCTTATATCCCTTGAATTAGATTGAATTATGAACTATCTGAACCTGCTTTTCTGCTGAAAACATAATTGAAACTCGCTTGATGTGAGCCTGCAGTCATGGCGTATAATAACATTTAGCGAGACCTGTCAATTATTCCTAGGTTTTCGATTATGCATCACTAAAAGATGGACCTAAAAAACGTTACAAGGTTTGCGTTTGGCATGCACCAACTGAACGCCCACCATGTGCTGGCAGGATAAGTGCCCTAGAGAAAGCATTGAGAGGTTATGCAAATGAGAAGACTGCCACAGTCATTGTCCCTGCTGTTGGAAACAACTTCGATTCACTCAGGGAGGCATGTGACTTTTACAATCTGTATTCCTAGGAAATTAGGTTCGGGATAAGATATGACAAGAGCGGGCATGTTGAGAGAACAAAATGCATGAAGGTGATCGTTTGTGGTTGCTCGGTACACACTGTTTTCAAAATTGTTGTCAATGTAACACCACACTTAGCGTATCTTTCGTAAAATGTCACCCAAAAAATAAATTCACACCTATATGCTTTAATACATTTTTTTGCTTAGAAATTTGCACGGGGTCCCAAAAGAAGGAACACACGTTCATGTCGTTGATCCATGGATGAGTGAAGGGTTGTCAGTGGCCGCGAGCAGCTCGTGCGGAGAAGTTTGTCTTGATGTGTGTCGACGATTCTTGATCTAAATGGTTTGTCAGACAGCCGCAACATGTGAGTGGACTCCGGCCAGTCAACGAGAAAAGACGACCCACACTCACCAGGATGGATGCAAAAGGTGAGCTTCCACCCGTAGTGTTGGTGTCCTGTTGCCCAAGTCGAGGGGTGTCGTCGATTTGAGATGCAATTACAAGCGAGTCGATATGATGATTTAGTGTTTGAAACTTTGAATGCAGAGTTCACGTTGAGCACCGTTGCCGTGTGTCCGGAGGGTATGTGCACCAGAGAGTACTTTTGGAGGATTCACGGAGAAGAAGAGACGTGATTTAGTTGCTCCTGGAGTTGGGGCTACATTCGACTCTGCTTGTTCAGGCGTACGACCTATACAACTTGTACAGGTGTATTCTCGGAAAATTCGATTTGGTATCCGGTACAGCAAGAGAGATTAAATGTTGAGCCCACAAAGTGTATGCAAGAGATTGTATGCAGCTGCTCGGTAAGTGCGAGCAGAAAGTTTTAATTGACACGTTGTGTATATTTCCTGACTGTGGAAATGGTTACTTATGTCTGCTCCAGGGTATACCAAAGAAGAGAAGAGCAATACTAGATCGTGTTGATGTGAGTGCCCTGCAACGATACGTCTCTGGAGCAGCACACAAGAGATTTACACCCGGGCAATGTTTGAGAAGTTCGGTAGGAGGCAGGGCGATACAAGATTGAAGAGGCGGAGAAAGGCGTAAAATACCTCGTGAAGCGGCACCATCCAGAGAAGCATGATAAATGGTGCCACATCGTGTATGAGGTGCACATGGAAGATCAGAGTTTCTCTGCGAGTGTGGAAATTTCAAGCATAGCAGGCTATTGTGTTGCATGCTTTGAAGGTACATCGCACAAAACTATTTCGTTTGGTTCTGAATTCTGCTGGTGGCTACTCCACTGATAAATTTACTGCTCAGGTCAAGGGGAGTGCCACCGGTAATTTAACTGACCTCTTCGCACCGCTTCGGAAACACAAGCCAGGGAGACCAACTAGCAGTCGAGACAAGCCTATATTCGATGATAGAGCATTGAAGAGCTCAAAGAAGAAACAGAAAGAGAATATTGGGGAGGCAGTTGGGTGTGGTTCAAGTAAGTGAACCTGGTTATGTACCATCTGTAGGCAGAAACGGAAGAAAGCGCACGACCTGCCCGACCGGGTCGACATGCCAAATAAGCTAGGGAAAGAGCTGACATGAACAAATTATGGTGTTGGTTGGTTGGGTACCGGAGGAACACTTGCGACAACCCTAACATTGTGCTTCACAAGGTGCTGCCTGCATGAGGCTGATGTAGTTGATACTGCAATTTTGAAGATTCTGCAAAAAAAATTGTTTCTAAATAATCAAACTTTCTTGTACGCCGGGATGTACTGAATTTTTTCCTCTAAGAGCAAACAATGTCGTAGTGAGCTGCCGGAATAAAACTGTAGTAGTTTGTGTACTGGGGGGAGGAGTAGCAGGAACTCATTCAGATGTCGAATGTTCGATTTTCAAAGCTGCTTGGGAGGGAAATCCGGTGGTGCCTGTACTACCGCGGTGATTAGCTGAAGTATTGAGTGGCCGCCTGTAGCAGAAGACGCGGCGAGTGATGGAACCTCCACACTGCAGTGATACTAGCTCGGAACAAGGACTTCTAGCTTAAAACCAATCAATGAGCAGTTATGTGGGTTCTTGGCACACTTGCTGCACCTACTGAAGCGTACAATGGATAACAACGATCCATTTGCGGGGAGGGCTGCACGGTGGTGGTTGCATGGACAACTCCGGTGATGGCCGCGATGCGGCGGTGGTACCATGTGGAGAGGTGTGATGCAAGTAAGGTGTCGGCTGTTGGCGTTGAATCGGATCTGCCTATCATAGACTGCAAGCAGCAGTCGTCTAATTCACACCGTTTCTGATGGGTGGTGCGGCTAGATAAGCGATCGGTAGGAGCTATGGTCGTGACCCGCACGTCTTGTGAATTGTGGTATGCACCGTGCCGGGATGCAAGACTGAAACGTCTCTCTCGCGTCAAGCAGGGCCGCGGGTACGAGACGGATGCGGCCGTCAGCATCCAAACGACGTCACAGTATCGTTGTCCAACCCGTTACATTATTAAAATCAGCTATGTCCCACAAAAGCTTATTGTGTCAGATCTGCATGACATCCAATGGTGAATGATATCATGACCAGATGAGGACGAGCGCGCCTATGAGTTTTTGTATGTGTATGTTACTAGTGTTTGTTACTCTCCACTATGTCTAGCCTTAGTAGTTAGAGCATCTCCACTCGTTCGGCCCCCCAACGCATAGGCCGGCGCATTTTCGGACGCCCACCCGACGATTTTTAGACCCTGGGGGCAACCAAGGCCCCAGCCACGCCCTAGGTGTTGTCCCCCAAGGCCCCAGCCACACGCCCCATATTCAATCTTGATCGTTCCCACTCCAAAAAAAAGACATAATCCGGCGATCATCGCAATAGTTCGGTGATCAGTGCCATAGTTCGGCGATCAAATAAAAGGATAGGCAATAGTTCGGCGCACAAAAAAGGAAGGACGTGAAAGGAATGCATCAAACTTTGAGGTCGCCCTCCGGCGTCGTCGTCGGCGTGCGCGGGCTGGGAGGAGTCGGCGCGACTTCTGTGCTGCTGGGCGTCGCGGAGACATCATCAGTCGGGTTGGGCGTTGGCGTCGGCGTTGGAGTCGCTGGTATCTGGTTCAGGATGAGGCCGCGCTCCGCCAGGAACCACGCCTTGAGCTTCTCGTCGCTGCCCTGGAGCATGTCAGCGCCGCCCATTAAGAAAGCCAGGTCGTTGTTCCTCTTCTTGGTGTCTTGAACTTTGAGCTTTGTGGCGACGTTGGTCCGGAGCAAGTCGAGTTTGACGGTGTTTGATGTCTACTACACAACCTTCTTTTTGTAGACGTTGTTGGGCCTCCAAGTGCAGATGTTTGTAGGACAGTAGCAAATTTCCCTCAAGTGGATGACCTAAGGTTTATCAATCCGTGGGAGGCGTAGGATGAAGATGGTCTCTCTCAAGCAACCCTGCAACCAAATAACAAAGAGTCTCTTGTGTCCCCAACACACCCAATACAATGGTAAATTGTATAGGTGCACTAGTTCAGCGAAGAGATGGTCATACAAGTGCAATATGGATGGTAGATATAAGTTTTTGTAATATGAAAATATAAAAACAGCAAGGTAACTAATGATAAAAGTGAGCATAAACGGTATTGCAATGGTAGGAAACAAGGCCTAAGGTTCATACTTTCATTAGTGCAAGTTCTCTCAACAATAATAACATAACTGGATCATATAACTATCCCTCAACATGCAACAAAGAGTCACTCCAAAGCTACTAATAGCAGAGAACAAACAAAAAGATTATGGTAGGGTACGAAACCACCTCAAAGTTATCCTTTCTGTTCTATCTATTGAAGAGTCCGTAGTAAAATAACATGAAGCTATTCTTTCCGTTCAATCTATAGAGTTCATACTAGAATAACACCTTAAGACACAAATCAACCAAAACCCTAATGTCACCTAGATACTCCATTGTCACCTCAAGTATCTGTGGGCATGATTATATGATATGCATCACACAATCTCAGATTCATCTATTCAACCAACACAAAGTACTTCAAAGAGTGCCCCAAAGTTTCTACCGGAGAGTCAAGACAAAAACGTGTGCCAACCCCTATGCATAGGTTCATGGGCGGAACCCCCAAGTTGATCACCAAAACATACATCAAGTGGATCACGTGATATCCCATTGTCACCACAGATAAGCACGGCAAGACATACATCAAGTGTTCTCAAATCCTTAAAGACTCAATCCGATAAGATAACTTCAAAGGGAAAACTCAATTCATCACAAGAGAGTAGAAGGGGAGAAACATCATAAGATCCAACTACAATAGCAAAGCTCGCGATACATCAAGATCGTGCCATAGAGAGAACACGAGAGAGAGAGATCAAACATATAGCTACTGGTACATACCCTCAGCCCCGAGGGTGAACTACTCCCTCCTCGTCATGGATAGCGCCGGGATGATGAAGATGGCCACCGGTGAGGGATCCCCCCTCCGACAGGGTGCCGAAATGGGCTCCCGAGAGTTTTTTGGTGGCTACAGAGGCTTGCGACGGCGGAACTCCCGATCTATTGTTTGCTTCGATGTTTTTAGGGTATATGGGAATATATAGGCGAAAGAAGTCAGTCGGGGGAGCCTCGAGGGGCCCATGAGACAGGGGGGCGCGCCCAGTAGGGGGCGCGCCCCCACCCTCGTGGCCACCTCGAAGCTTCCTTTACTTCAACTCCAAGTCTCCTGGATCACATTCGTTCCAAAAATCACGCTCCCGAAGGTTTCATTCTGTTTGGACTCCGTTTGATGTTCCTTTTCTTCGAAACACTGAAATAGGCAAGAAAACAACAATATGGGCTGGGCCTCCGGTTAATAGGTTAGTCCCAAGAATAATATAAAAGTGTATAATAAAGCCCATAAACATTCAAAACAGATAATAAAATAGCATGAATGCTTCATAAATTATAGATATGCTGGATACGTATCAGCATCCCCAAGCTTAATTCCTGCTCGTCCTTGAGTAGGTAAATGATAAAAGAAAGAATTTATGAAGTGTGAATGCTAGCAGGTGCACAAGTTTGATCAATGATAATTTCAATCACCTTTTGTAGCATGATTATGTGTCATAACAGTAGTTCATCTCATAAAACTTCTCATGATCAAGTAACAAGCTATTCACAAGTTAAAGCATAGACCATAAACTTTCTTGAAAACTAGCAAACTTCATTCTCAGTCATCAAACAATTGCAATTCATCTTATTTTCAGGAAGGGTCTATGTCAGAGCTTTGATTTAGCAAACTCCACATACTCAACTATCATATAGTCTTCTACAATTGTTAACACTCACGCAATACTTATGGTTATGGAGTTTTAATCATACACTGAGAAAGATAGGGGCTTATAGTTGCCTCCCAATGTATTCACCTTTGGGTGATGTCAACAATAATAGTTCATGCTAACTTACATCCAAT
>NC_041389.1:375620498-375633192 GCF_002162155.2 Triticum dicoccoides | reverse complement strand
AGGATAAAATGAAAAAGGGAAAGGTGAAAATCACCTTGACTCTTGCATAAAGTAAAAGACATAAAGTAAAAGATAGGCCCTTCGCAGAGGGAAGCTGAGGTTGTCATGTGCTTTTAGGGTTGGATGCACAAAATCTTAATGCAAAAGAACGTCACTTTATATTGCCACTTGTGATATGAACCTTTATTATGCAGTCCGTCGCTTTTATTACTTCCATATCACACGATCGTATAAATCTTATTTTCTCCGCACTAATAAGTCATACATATTTAGAGAGCAATTTTTATTGCTTGCAACATGACAACTTACTTGAAGGGTCTTACTCAATCCATAGGTAGGTATGATGGACTCTCATGGCAAAAACTGGGTTTAAGGATATTTGGAAGCATAAGTAGTATCTCTACTTGGTGCAAGGAATTTTGGCTAGCATGAGGGGGAAAGGCAAGCTCAACACGTTTGAATGATCCATGACAATATACTTTAACTGAGATGTGAGAAAACATAACTCATTACGTTGTCTTCCTTGTCCAACATCAACTCTTTAGCATGTCATACTTAATGAGTGCTCACAATTATAAAAGATGTCTAAGATAGTATATTTATATGTGAAATCTCTCTTCCTTCAATATTATTTCATGAATTGTTCAAATGACCAATACAATGCTTGCTAACCTTCAATAAATTTACAACCTCTACTTCTTAGATGTGAAGTCATTACTCCCCATGGGATAAGCAAATGAGACATATATAATTTCAGATTTATGACATTCAACTCATTCAACCATTTATTCATAGGATATAAGTGAAGCACACGAGTAAATGACAAAGTACTCCAAAAAGATATAAGTGAAGATCAATGAGTAGCTAAATAATTGTGTAACTATATGAAGACTCTCTCTCATTTAAGAATTTCAGATCTTGGTATTTTATGCAAACAACAAGCAAAGCAAAAGAAAATAACATTGCAAGGATAGCACAGCTCATGTGAAAAAGCAAAAACTTAGGCTCAACCGATACTAACCGATAGTTGTTGAAGAAGAAAGGTGGGATGCCTAACGGGGCATCCGCAAGCTTAGATGCTTGAGACTTCTTAAAATATTATCTTGGGGTGCCTTGGGCATCCCCAAACTTAAGCTTTTGTGTCTCCTTAATTCCTTTTATATCTCGGTTTCCTAAATCTCAAAAACTTCATCCACAACAAACTCAACAAGAACTCGTGAGATAAGTTAGTATAAACCAATGCAAAAACCTTATCATTTTCTACTGTAACAAATCACTAAAATTATTATTCAACATTGCATACTAAATGTCTCTGCATATTTAATACTCCTATCCTCAAATAGAATCATTAAACAAGCAAACATATGCAAACAATGCAAACATAACAACAATCTGCCAAAAAGTATAGTCTGTAAAGAATGCAAGATTCATCATACTTCCCTAACTCCAAAAATTATGAGAAAAATATTACGCTGTAGAAGATTTATCAGAGCTCAATATGCAAAAACTTTCAACATTATACCATTCTCTGACTTTTCTAGGGAATTTTTGCAACAGAGGTAAACTTTCTGTTTTCAAACAGCAACATGTATACTAGCAATATAAGCATGCTAATGGCTATCCTTGACATTTTTATTGAAAATATAGATGCAAAACATTATTCTAAATAACAGCAAGCAAATCTTCTATATCTAAATAAGGGCTCCCCACTAGCTGATTTTCTTGCATCCTCATGAAGCCACGTCATCAGTATTGTTACAGCCGTTGATGCAGTATAACTTAGCAATCTGCAGCCGTCCGATCAAAAAGTTGACAAAATTACCAAGTGTTGCCACCGCTAAGTGAAATACTGCTTCGTTCCCTTCATACCGTCCCGCTAGTTGTGTGCCACCTACCGACTCGATTTGTTTTGGCTGGGCTTGGCCCATCAACTGCTGCCGCTAGCCACCTTCAAACATCGCACCTCTTCCATCCCCTTGACGATTAGTTTAATTGTTCGGACTGCTCATCTTCTCCGCTTCTCCCTTGACTTTAAATCTCCACACCGGAACGCACATGAAGCGGACGGGGGCATGCGAACAAACATCAGCCTTAATCACCATGCAAACACATAAGAAACTGATAAAAGTGGTGCCCATGCCCCGCTACATATTTTCCAGGTGCCCGTACCTCTTCATAGAACCCGATGGATTCTCTACTTTCTCCCAATCTCCTCCAGATCCATTAGTTTTCGCTATTGAAAGTCGATGCAAGTTGAAGCCCCTACCGTGACTGTTTTTCACCTTCCGGTGTCGCATATGTTGTACGAGACAAACTGGAGCCCTCACCGCCACCACCGCGTCTCCGCAGAGGCCTTCTCAGCCTCTACGGGTACACCTTCCTCCCCTATGAACTGCTCAGTACACTATCCTGATGGCGTTTTTATTAATCCCCAACCATGGACTCTTGCTTCCTGCCCATTCAATTTATGTATATATACATTAGATTCAAGATGTTTGGATTTATGATTGGAGAAGCGTCCGGTGTATTTTCATCTGCAATTAATTGAACACAACAACGGAAAGAACTTGATTTTCTTCTTGCAACCAACTATAAGCTGCCGGGTGCATGAGCAAGTCATCTCGCTCATCTTGATCTATGAGCTCCTTTTTCTTAGTCGCGTATGGATGTATGATGTAAATTCAGATAACTAGATTTACGCGATATTGTATTCTTGGTCATTCGTTGTTTGCAGGCAGGCAATTGCTACAGTTTTAACCGTATTAATTTCCTATGTGTCGTCTCCACATTTTCGCCAATGATTTTATATTGTATGGGGCTGGAGCATAGCTATTGTTTCCTTTTCTTTGATCATATGAATGCTTAATAAGCTGAGATTGCCAGATCGGATTTGCACAAAGGCATCACTAATTAGACTTGTGGCAATACTGCTCGATCTATTCTGGTGTAGAATCCATAAATTGCTATATTATAATTCTCCTTTATGCCCAGTCAATATTAAATCTGCCTAAAACAATCTTAGTGTGCAGTATTGCTTTTACATACAATCCAAACTATGGATTTGACAAGAGCTCATAGTTTCAGTCGGTGATGTTTTTTCCCTCAGATTTGTGAAGATGTGTAGTCTGGCATCCATTAGATGCAATCACCCTTTTATTTTTTGTCTAATGTCTTCCGAATTTCAGTCACTCATCTTGATTAATTCTTTTTCTAATCTCCATATAGGGTATCTATGCTAATATTTTCAACTACAAATCTGCTATTTGCATCAGGATTCATTGGTTCATTCTTTTCTTGAAAATTCTGATAAAAAGGTCAGTGCTTCCTTCAATTGGTACTGTGAAAACTCATGAAACTGGTGAGCTAATTTTCTTCTTTATCAATGAAAATTGTGAGGCCCTCATAACCTTTCGAAGAAGAAAAAAGGTTGGCGTACATCTTTCTTAATTCTGAAAAATTGGTGCCACAACAAGTATATTGGTAGTCATCTCAATATCTCACCCATGGGGGAGCCTCAGTTTTCTATCTTGCTGATTAATCCAGGCTTAATAATTCCAGTTTGGGCATGCATATATTCTGGCTGTATCAGTGATCACACTAGATTTTTATCTTAGATAGTCATCTTGCAGTTATATCTTCTTTGATGATTAAACAATGATAGCCTTATATGACAGTTTATATTACACCTAGAATATGTTAATTTGAACCAACTTTTGAGTATTCGAAGATGAATCATGGAAGAATAGTTCCTGAAAAATCACTAGCATGGTCATAGCTAGCCACCATTTGCCAGCTTACCTTGATCGTTCAAATCTTTTCCTACTGTTTAACATGGCACGTACAAACTACATCCAGTTTAATATCATTTTCATACTTAATCAGTTGTGAACGTAACAGCCCTATGTAATATACTTTTCATGAAATGGCAACAACTCCATGTAACTGGTAAATGAACTTGGTGGGTAATATTGACCTTCCAGTTAACCAAATCTATAGCATGCAAACAGTAACAGAATACAGTCCATACTTCAAATTATTTATTATTAGGGATAATTAATTTGGTGCCCTTAGTTGTGTCCCACTCGACAGGTTTACCCCTAGTTTCCAAAAATACTTGTTCCTGCCCAAACCACTTTGCTCCCCTTATGCTTTTGCCCTTTGACCGTTTGACCATCACTTTGAAAACTTCATAAAAAATTCATACTAACTCAGAAAAATTCGAATAAGATGTCAAAATGCTCAGAAAAGCATCACATACATGTGCATGTCATTTGCATTCAGGAAAAAAGTGTTGGCCAATCCCCATCTCAGTTTTAGCTTATATGATCTTAGCATGAACAGTAAAATCTAAAAAATTCAAAATTCTAAAAAAAAATCTTGTGGCAAACATTGACCAATGTTTTGCTTGCTTGCCAAGTTTCATAAGGGAATGACATTCGTGGAAGTCGTGGCAAAAAAATGAAATTTTGGAGCATTGATTTTTGTTTTTTTGTCACGACTTCCATGAATGTCATTTCCTTATGAAACTTGGCAAGCATTCAAAACATTGGTCAAAGTTTGCCACCAATTGTTTTTAGAATTTTTAGAATTTTTTAAATTTTACTATTCATGCTAAGATCATATGAGCTAAAACTGAGATGGGGACAGACCAATAATTTTTTTTCATGAATGCAAATGACATGCACATGTATGTGATGCTTTTCTGAACATTTTGATATCTTATTTGAATTTTTCCGAGTTAGTATGAATTTTTATGAAGTTTTCAAAGTGATGGTCAAACAGGCAAAGGGCAAAAGCATAAGAGCAAAGTGGTTTGGGCAGGAACAAGTGTTTTCGGAAACTAGGGGTAAACCTGCCGAGTGTGACCCAACTAGGGGCATAAAATCAATTATCCCTTATTATTATGGGGTCTCCACAGTCGATAAGCATTTCTTACCATTTTTTTTCCTTCTTTTGGTCTCTCACACAAGTAATCTCAAAGGGCTAGGTTGACAAGAACACAAATTCATACATTCATATTAGCCTTTTGATGGCTTTCATTATGGCATATATAGTGTAGTAGTAACTCTTTGTTAGATCCAATTGGTGCTTGCAGTTGCACATCGACGTGAGAACCAAACAACAATGTCACAATATTTTTTGACATTTATTTTGCACATTAGTAGCTTTCTGAGGTTATTGATTTATTATTCATCCTGCCATCCACAACCATTTTGGTACTCAATAGCCATGATTTTTAAAAGCAAATTCAAACCATAATTTACCGCAGCAACGCGCGGGGTATCACCTAGTACTAACAAGAGAAAATGACGCTCCAAGCAAAACACATATCATGTGGTGAATAAAAATATAGCTCCAAGTAAAGTTACCGATAAACGAAGACGAAAGAGGGGATGCCTTCCGGGGCATCCCCAAGCTTAGGCTCTTGGTTGTCCTTGAATATTACCTTGGGGTGCCTTGAGCATCCCCAAGCTTAGGCTCTTGCCACTCCTTATTCCATAATCCATCGAATCTTTACCAAAAACTTGAAAACTTCATAACACAAAACTCAATAGAAAGCTCGTAAGCTCCGTTAGTATAAGAAAATAAAACCACCACTTAGGTACTATAATGAACTCATTCTAAATTCATATTGGTGTAATATCTACTGTATTCCAACTTTTCTATGGTTCATACCCTCCGATACTACTCATAGATTCATCAAAATAAGCAAATAACACATAGAAAACAGAATCTGTCAAAAACAGAACAGTCTGTAGTAATCTGTATCAAACGTATACTTCTGGAACTCCAAATATCCTAACAAATTAGGAAGTCCTAAGCAATTCTTGTACCAATCCATAGAAAAACGAATCATATCAGAAGCACGTTTCTGGGAATTATCAAAACTAATTTACTGGGTGCAAAAGTTTCTGATTCTCAGCAGGATCAACACAACTATCACCGTAAGCTATCCTAAAGGTCTTACTTGGCACTTTATTGAAACAAAAGCTATAAAACATGATTACTACAGTAGCATAATGATGTGAACACACAAAAACAGTAATGATAAGTATTGGGTTGTCTCCCAACAAGCGGTTTTCTTTAATGCCTTTTAGCTAGGCATGATGATGACAATGATGCTCGCATAAAAGATAAGAATTGAAACATAACGGGAGCATCATGAAGCATATGACTAGCACATTTAAGCCCAACCCACTTCCTATGCATAGGGATTTTGTGAGCAAACAACTTATGGGAACAATATGAAGGAAATATGCCCTAGAGGCAATAATAAAGTTATTATTTATTTCCTCATATCATGATAAATGTTTATTATTCATGCTAGAATTGTTTTACCCAGAAACATAATACATGTGTGAATACATAGACAAACATAGTGTCACTAGTATGCCTCAACTTGACTAGCTCGTGAATCAAAGATGGTTAAGTTTCCTAACCATAGACATGAGTTGTCATTTGATTAACGGGATCACATCAATAGTACACTACAAAAAAAATACACTTCCCTGATGATACGTGTTTGTCACAGTAGGTCACGTTTTTTGTCATGCATGTACATCCATGACAATTTTATGATAGAATCAAGATAGTCATACCTGTGCTGTCATAGAAGTGTTCCATGACATTACCAAAATTATCATCACGGAAGTGTCCACTTCCATGACAATAAATCGCGCGTCATAAAAGTGCTTTCGTCAAGGGTGACCGACACGTGGCATCCACCGTAACGGAACGCCGTTAAGCTATCGGGTCCGGTTTTGGATCTGATAACCCGTTAACAGCCCAGACCAATGGGGATTTTCCACGTGTAAATCATCATTGGCCGTAGGAAACACGTGTTGCCTCATCGTTGGGACAGATGTCATCCACTCATTGGACAGGAGGCGCCTCCCAACACATGGCACAGCCCAACAATGGCCCATTCTGGTGAAAAAGTTCGTACAACGTTGAGCCCATTACGACGAGCAATTATGCACAGGACCAAAACCGATCAAGCAAAGGTATGGCATACAGGGAATAACGTTGCACATCAAGCATATATTACAGGAAATTACATCCACTAGGCAATCAAAGATTGATGCCAGTGCAAATAAATGAGCAGAACCTAACCATCTACAACGTCACAATCTTCAACCTCAGCACAGATGACGATCATAAGCATGTGGGAAAGTTCTTGCCGCTTTACTACACTATCTCTGAAAACATTGATCAGTTATTGTGTCGCACGACTCTGCACCTCTGATTCATCCACAATTTCCATTGTCGCTTCAGCCATTAATTGGTTCACAAATATAAATTTATTCCGTTGCATTCGAGATAGAGGATACTGAACAGATTCAGATGGCGATGTTGGCAGGCTTGTATTATTGATAGTGGAGAGTGTCTCGACCACTGCATCATAACATAAATTAGGACAGGAACCAAACAGATTAATCATGAGTTATTGCCATATTACCTAGCCTAGATTTACTGGAAAGAAACAATGGGGTTGCCTTGCTGTTTTCAGAGTTTGTCTTCTTATCTTCAGCAGCCTGCACAAAATTAACACACTAGCGTTGCTATCATTGGCCAAGTCAGATAATAGGAAAGCAACATTGACACAACGAACGTTTGGGCAACTAGCCTACACCAAATTAACACAATATGGCACAACTATCATCAGCTAGGTAAGGTAGTACGAAAGCAACATTGACACAATGAACGAATGGGCAACCAGAGAAGCACTACAATTCAGTAATGTGCGTGATATGAGATAGTACATTCATGCAGCTCAGTATGCAAAACTACCAGGCAGTTTTCCTTACAAAAATCAACATTGGCGCCTTTAAAATTTTGCTACAACTAATTTCAGATCAGATAAAGGTTAGATTCACGCCGATTAACAAAATACACGTTGATGTAAAAATATAGTGATATACAACAGGTACTTACATCAACATTGGAGCACAGAGAATTCCTGCAAGATATTTCCCTCAAATACGATCCCAATGGAGAAAGTCTTCTATCATTTAACCTTATTTTCTAAAAGAGAGATGGATAAGAAACATGTAGAAAATATGATCAGAATGCTATAAAATTTCATGATGCGAGGATACGCACACGCTTCTTAGAACGGAGTTGACATTCTTTTGCTGGACTGGAGCGGACTAGTTCTTTGGCCATCGGAATCTGCTTATTCTCAATGGGAGTTGGGTTTCTCTGTGCTGGAGCAGTATCTATAAAAAATGGAGTTGGTTTATTATCTCCTGCCGTTTGGATCTTTTGCAAAGACCTGGTTTGTAACCCTTTAGATTCTAACATAGCCGTCTTCCCCTTGCATGCCTTATATAGAAGAATGGTGATTCAGTTATAAAACATGCTACAGCAGAGATGGAATAGGTACTGAAGAATAGAAAGGCATGACATATTGACATGTATTCCCTCCATCCGGAAATAAATGGATGGGTCTAGGCGTATTTCAGTTCTAGATACATCCAGTTTTATCCATTTCTGCGACATTTAATTCGGACGGAGGGAGTATGATGTAAGAGCTAGGGATACGACATGACAACACAGTAAAAAAAACACTGAAAAACCCATTGCAGAACCAAAGTATTCAAACCCACTGATATGAGATAGTACACTCATGCAGCTCAGGATGCAAAACTACCAGGCAGTTTTTCTTACAAAAATTAGCATTGTGGCCTTCAATCATACATTTTGCTACAACTAAATTTAGATCAGATAAAGGTTGGATTCACGCCGATTAACAAAATACATGCAGATGTAAAAATATAGTGATATACAACAGGTACTTACATCTACATTGGAGCACAGAAAATTCCTGCAAGAACCCTTCCTCATAAACGATACCATTGCAGAAATTTTTCTATCTGTTAAGCTTATTTTCTAAAAGAGAGAAGGGTAAGAAACATGTAGAAAATATGATCAGCATGCTATAAAATTTCATGATGCAAGGATACGCACACGCTTCTTAGAATTGAGTTAACATATTTTTGCTGGACTGGAGCGGACTAGTTCTTTGGCCACTGGAATCTGCTTATTATCAGTAGGAGTTGGGTTTCTCTGTGCTGGAGCAGTATCTATAAAAACTGGAGTTGGTTTATTATTTCCTGGCGTTTGGATCTTTTGCAAAGGCCTTGTTTGTAACCCTTCAGACTCTAACATAGTCGTCTTCCCCTTGCATGCCTTGTATAGAAGAATGGTGCTTTAATTATAAAACATGCGACAACAGAGAGATTGAATAGGTATTGAAGAATAGAAAGGCATGACATATTGACATGTATTCCCTCCACCCGAAAAAATGGATGGGTCTAGGCGTATTTCAGTTCTAGATACATCCTTTTTATCCATTTCGGCAACATGTAATCTGGACGCAGGGAGTATGGTGTAAGAGCTAGGGATACGACAGGACAACACAGCAAAAAACACTAGTTGAATGTAAAACTATATGCTAGCGGAATACGTACAGAAATAACTAAGGCAACATACACGTGTATGATTGGGAAAATAAGATGGCATTGCAATAGAGCACTAGAACAACACTCCAATGTAAAAAAACATGGTATGGCAGACAGATGAAGTACATACTGATGAATAACAATGCATAAGATATTCAGAAGCATGATGTCCAAATTAAGAAGATGGCACTGCGATAGAGTAGAATGATAGTACTTGAATTTGAAAACATGTTATCATGAATGGAATAGGTATTGAAAAACGGGAAGGCATGACATATTTACATGCATGATCAGCATGCTAAGCACATGGCATTACAACAGAGTAGATACACTCCAGGACATTATATGCATGTTGTACCCATATCACATGCCAAGTTAGAGCAAGGACCTTGTGGGGTGAAGAGGATTCATCATCTTTCTGCAAGTCTTCTGAAGAACTGCCTTTACATGTTCCATCATATTGGGTATCATTGACATCAAGTTTATTGGCCTTTACATTGCTCCGTGAGGTTCTTGTGGATATATCAGTGTGTGCAATTATATCTGACATGCATGGAAGACAACTAGTAGTTAGATTTATGTAATGAGTGCCTATAGGAGACGACATAAATAGTAGGACTGGGGTTAACTAGCAGCAACAGGTCTCATAAACTGAAGGGAGAACATAGATGAAAGCTACAGAATATGTATCGTTTGTACTCGAGATTAACTAGATGGCACACAAAAGTATTAAAGAACAACATAGGTAATACTAGAAGTGGTATAATACTATAATCACCAGCCTGTGGGATAGCATTGGCTGATGGATGATAACTATGGAACAGTGTTACCTAAAGAACAAGTATCTCAGCTGAACTATGGAACAACGTGAACTCCTGAACAAGACCTGTAAGAGATCAGCATGAATATACAGTGAAATGTGATGATCTATTTTCCATGCTTAGATGAATAACAACGCCATAAATGTTGCACACAAGTAAGATGAGGGTACAACCTATCTGGCTGCCATCCATAGGAGTGAGCATCATGTGCTGACTTATTGATGGCCCTGCAGTTGTTGTGGTTGTCCATGTCGGGCACGCGCATTCGATGCAGGGAACTGTTGAGTGGGGACTATAGCTCCCTTCTGGTGTATGCTTCCCTTGTTGGAGCAGCTGCGGTGAGTCAGAAGACGGTTGTAACGCCCGGGTAATCATGCTACAGTAATCCCACGCTAATCATGCCACGTCACCTCGGTTACTGTTGCTAACCTCACAATGATTCGAAACTGTTTCAAAATTTAAATTCTAAACATGTCAAACAATAAAAGCTTTCAAAAGTTGAAACAAAAATGTTCGGTGGGTGCCGAATATTACAAGGGTAATTATAGTAAAGAAAACATATTTTTAGAAAGTGCCTGAATATTTTAAAAGAATTAAAACAGAAAAGATAAATAAGGAAAAGAAGATAAAAACAAAAATTAACAATAACAACAACAAAATAAAACGGGAACCTCCCCTCCCACGGCCCACCGACCCACCTGGACCAGGCCGGCCCACCTGGCCCATCCGGCCTCACCCCACTCCCCTTAACCCCTGATCCACACCAAACCCTAGCCCTATCCCCTCGTCCTCCCACTTCCCCCCGATCTGGATCAGGGATCCACCCATCGCTCGCCCTGCGCGACCCCAGCGCGCCCTGCTCCGCCGCCCGTTGCCGCCCCGCCCCGCCTCCGTCCTCCCCCGCGACGCCACCTCACCGGTGCCGCCCGGCCCCGAACGCCTCGTCCTCGCCGAACGCCTCGTCCTCGCCGCCCCCTCCCGGCCTTCTTCCTCACCCTCCGGCATCGCGCCCGTCTTCCCCGAGCCCCGGCACGACCTCGACGCCGCTGGACCCCGCCATCGTCGGAGCTGCCTCGCGGAGCGGCCCTGCCGTCCTCCTCTTCGACTCCTCCTCGCCGGACCTCCTCCTCTACATCGCCGTCATCCCCGTCCTCCTCCCCAAAGGCTCCACCGAGCCTCACCGACCCTCTTCTCTGCAACGCCGGTGAGGCCACGGCCTCCCTCTCCTCTTCTCCCCTCTCTGTTGCACGTCACCGTGCCCGCACCCCGTTCGCCCCCGCTCGACCCAGCGCGCGCCCACGCGCCCCCGTGCGCCCCCGCGCGCGCGACCCGCGCCATCCAGCCGTAGCCACGACGCCCGTCGCCCCTGCTGCCGACTCCCACCGCCGTCTCTGCCCTGCGGCTCCTGGCCGCGTCCGCCTGGGGCGCCGTCGTCGTCCGACGCCTCATCCCACTCCCGCTACGTCAGCCGTCCACGGCGGCGATCCTCTCAGCCAACCGCGCCGCCCTGCTCCGATCGTCGGAGCCAGGCCGCACGCCCGCTGCCCCGCGGCGCCTCGTCGGGCTGGCGCTCGTCGCCCGACCCACCCGGCGCCCGTAACCGTGCGCCCGCTAAGGCACTTAGGCCAATGACATGTGGGGTCCCACACCCCAGCCCCAGAACGTTTTGTTAAAAAAAAAGGAATTAAAAATAATATATAAAATAAATAAAATAAATAAATAGATAATAATAATTTAATTAATTAATTAATTAAGGAATTAATTAAGTTAATTAATCATAATTACATTAACCTAACTAACTAATTAGTTTAATTAAACAGTAGTTAGATTAGTTAAACACTAATTAGACTAAACAGTCAATGACTAGTGGGACCCACACGTCAGTTGACCAGTCAACACCTCTGTTGACTGCTGACGTCATGCTGACGTCATGATGACATCAGCAAATACTGTTTTGGATAATGTTGAATTTAAATAAATAATTAAAATCAGAAAATGATTAAATCTTTAGAAAATCATATCTTTTAATCCGTAACTCGGATGAAAATACTTTCTACATGAAAGTTGATCAGAACAACGAGACGAATCCGGATACGCAGCCCGTTCGTCCGCCACGCATCCCTAGCATAGTAAACACGCAACTTTCCCCCTCCGGTTCATCTGTCCGAAAACGCGAAACTCCGAGAATACTTTCCCGGATGTTTCCCCCCTTCGTCGGTATCACCTACTACCGCGTTAGGGCACACCGAACACCGCGTATTGTCTTGTTACACTTTGTGATGCCTTGATTGCTCTGTTATTTATTGTGTTCCCTCTCCGTTACTTCTTTCCGATAGACCCCGAGACTGCCGGCGACCCCCAGTTCGACTACGGTGTTGACGACCCCTCTCTCTTGCCAGAGCAACCAGG
>NC_041389.1:375613612-375620096 GCF_002162155.2 Triticum dicoccoides | reverse complement strand
GCATTAGAGTAGTGTAGCCTGTTACTGCTTTCCGTTGATCCTATTCTGATGCATAGCCTGACATTGTTGCTACATCTGTTGATACCTTACCTGCAATCCTAAATGCTTAGTATAGGATGCTAGTTTATCATCATTGGCCCTACATTATTGTCAGTCTGCCTTGCTATACTATTGGGCCGTGATCACTCGGGGGGTGATCACGGGTATATACTATACATACATACATACTATACAGATGGTGACTGAAGTCGGGTCAGCTCGACGAGTACCCGCAAGTGATTCTGATGAGGGGGCTGAAAGGACAGGTGGTTCCATCCCGGTAGAGGTGGGCCTGGGTTCCCGACGGCCCCCGACTGTTACTTTGTGGCGGAGCGACAGGGCAGGTTGAGACCACCTAGGAGAGAGGTGGGCCTGGCCCTGCTCGGCGTTCGCGGATATTTAACACGCTTAACGAGATTTTGGTATTTGATCTAAGTTGGCTACGAGCCTATACGCACTAACCATCTACGTGGGAGTAGTTATGGGTATCCCGACGTCGTGGTATCAGCCGAAGCACTTCAGACGTCAGCGACGGAGCGGCGCGCGCCGGATTGGACTGGAACGCCTGCTAGGCTAGGTCTGCTTCCGGCCGCCCACGCAACGTGCAGGTGTGCTCAGGGCGATGGGCCCAGACCCCTGCGCGCTTAGGTTTAGACCGGCGTGCTGGCCTCTCTGTTGTGCCTAGGTGGGGCTGCGACGTGTTGATCTTCCGCGGCCGGGCATGACCCAGGAAAGTGTGTCCGGCCAAATGGGATCAAGCGTGTTGGGTAAGTTGGTGCACCCCTGCAGGGAAGTTAATCTATTCGAATAGCCGTGATCTTCGGTTACAGGACGACTTGGAGTTGTACCTTGACCTTATGACAACTAGAACTGGATACTTAATAAAACACACCCTTCCAAGTGCCAGATACAACCGGTGGTCGCTCTACCTCAGGGATATGAGGAGGGGATCGCCGGGTAGGATTATGCTATGAGGTGCTATTTGGAGAGGTTACTTGGAGATGCTACTTGGAGGACTTCAATCTACTCTCTTCTACTTGATGCAAGACGGTGGCTGCGAGAAGCGTAGTCTTTGACATGATTAGTTATCCCCCTCTTATTCTGGCATTCTGCAGTTCAGTCCACTAATATGGCCTCCTTACACATATACCCATGCATATGTAGTGTAGTTCCTTGCTTGCCAGTACTTTGGATGAGTACTCACGGTTGCTTTCTCCCCCCCTTTTCCCCTTTCCTTTCTTTCTGGTTGTCGCAACCAGATGCTGGAGTCCAGGAGCCAGACGCCACCGTCGACGACGACCCCTACTACACTGGAGGTGCCTACTACTACGTGCTGCCCGCTGATGACGACCAGGAGTAGTTTAGGAGGATCCCAGGCAGGAGGCCTGCGCCTCTTTCGATCTGTATCCCAGTTTGTGCTAGCCTTCTTAAGGCAAACTTGTTTAACTTATGTCTGTACTCAGATATTGTTGCTTCCGCTGACTCGTCTATGATCGAGCACTTGTATTCGAGCCCTCGAGGCCCCTGGCTTGTATTATGATGCTTGTATGACTTATTTTATTTGTAGAGTTGTGTTGTGATATCTTCCCGTGAGTCCCTGATCTTGATCGTACACATTTGCGTGCATGATTAGTGTACAATTGAATCGGGGGCGTCACAAGTTGGTATCAGAGCCGACTGCCTGTAGGAATCCCCCTTTCCAACTCCTTGGCCGAAGTCGAGTCTAGTCGTTGAAAAACTTTTACTAACATGGCTGTGTGGCCCATGGGCCCACGTTGCCGTCGGGTGGTAGTAGGATCTTTTACTCCTCGACCTATACTCTGGGACTCTGATCTCTCTACTATTCGGGTTAAATGAATTTGCTAACTCTAAGATTAGGATCTCGTGATCGCATCCACCCGAAGAGCCCCTTTTTGCAGAGGATCACCTGCTACATCAGAAGATTCCGAAGATACTCTCTGATGTTCTCTCGAGACTTGTGCCCATCACTTTGGCTATTCCTGACCACCGATAAATCCGTACGGATAACTACTTACACTTGCCATTCATACGATCATCCCCCATTGATCTTGTTATTACAAGATACCCCGAAGTTTTCTCTATTGTTCCGAGAATACTTTGTGCCTACTGCCTAACAGTTCTTTGCCACATGAATACCCCCTTCAAATAAATTCTCGCGCTTATCGAGTATCCGCTCATCCCCCAGTTGTTCATGTATTACACAAAAGTCTTCGAAATACCACCCGATATTCCGAAAATCCTCAGCAACCTATTGCTCTGGAATTTCTTGTTTGCTTTCATTATGATTAATCCCATAAGTATATAAATCTTATTGACATTCCTTGTCATTATCATTTTGAGTCTGTTGACTCAATATGTTTGCGAATACACGCAATCATCATTGATCCTTATAAATTACCTTTCCGACTGAGCTGCCATTCTTTAACTGGAACTGGTTCCCGACCAATCCAATTGTCTTTGATTGTACCCTAAGGCTATTCAACTTATCCACCCCTAATCAGAGCATTGCTTCTGATCCCTTGATTTGGAAATCATAATTCCTTGCATTTGACAATTGAGTTAGTCAGTTGTTTCTATAATCTGCTTCCTCTAGTTGAGTACCGATGCTCACACCAGATCCCTTATGGACCACCAGATCCTTTGTTGGATTTATCTGACAACGCCCTTCATATTCAATAACCTTGTGAGCCTTTCCTCGGATACATAATGCCTTTGGTAAATTGTATCCTCTGCTTTTCTCAACCATGCTCTGCCATCGAGTTTGTGTTGTTTACTCTGGAAACTTGTGGTATATGTTTCTAAGAAGCCCCTATGGGTTGAACACATGACTTCTCTAAACCGTGTGAACCCGAAAGTTTTCACGAGTCATACTCTTCTGGTGCTTCACCAGACAAAATTTCAACACTACAACTTCATCGAACGTGAGAAGTGAATGAAAGTTTATGCATTGGAGAAGTGGGAGTCGACCTTGAACTTTTGTTCCTGCCCATGGACGCGATATATATCCTATCATGAAAGCTTCTTGTAACAATAACTATTTCCTTGATAACTAACCTATGGTATCTGTGAATTGATCCCTTGCAACCGTGGTTCCGACCATGATTGTTCTTCTTTGATCTCATTTCTCGGACAAGTTAAAACAATTGTCTCCTATGGATCAATACGCCAGTCCAACCTTTACTTTGATCTTGTGTCGAGTATTACCCCCCTGGTATCTCGAGATTATCATGAAACTGCATAACTTCTTATGAGTTCTTCATCAAGTGCTACCTTCCAACTAATTCCAATTTTTCACGGGCTCTGAGTTATTATACACTCAAAGACACCGATAACTGAACCGAGTCCGCACTACGGTTCAACAACTCTTCAGTAAGCTTCTATAAATACGAGTTTGTACCCGATCACGCCATTCCTAGCCTGTTTGGCTATATCATTGTCGTGATGATATTAACTGTGCTACCCGGTCCTTCTTCTCGAAGCACAATTTTCGACGATGAACTAACCTTACGTCGATCCTCATCGTCATACCATTTCTCCTTGAACAACAAGCTTGGTTTCGAGTTTGTGTCGTACCTTTGGTTCCAATAACCTTTCACTTCATCATTACTTGACTTGATGTCGTCACCGATCGATTACATCTTAATGAACTCTCGCGACAAAGGTGTCGTGATCATCAACATTCTGAGCTCATCCAGGATATCAATTGAATTCATGATGAGAAATACCATCCTTGCCCTCGATGAATTGTATTATCGTCGACCACTTTATTGCCCTCCCACCAACACAAGCTTGTTCATGTTTGGTGTTATACCTTGAGTTCCTTGCTATCCAGCAGTTGTTCTTCTTTACCTTGGAGTATTACCATCCTTTATGTCAAGAATGTTCTGAGATTTGTTCCACCTCTTGAGAATTCTTGACATAGAAATACTTCTCACCATCACCATTCTTTCTTGGTCCCCGTGTTAATTCCAACAAGTGAACGGTGTTGTTTGGATTCTTTCCTTCTAGCAACCCTAATTTTTTTTGAAGTTAATGGTCGGAAGTTCATTCTTAGGCTATTGACTATTGAATCACCATTCTGACATTGGTCGTGCAACCCAACCCATATTTCGGGCGCACCTTTCAACCAATGTTTAATTGTGTATGTTTTCCTCGAGTATATTTCCTTATATCATTTGATCTGACCAATGTTATCTCCTTGTTCACTTAATTGTGGACATCCATCTTTTGGGAATCTCGGTGAATTGCCGTTGAGTTCACCAGACACCTCCTTGTCCTCTCCTTGGGTTAATGATGGACTCCTGATAACGGAAATCACTACATAGTTCATTTCCCCGAGAATCTTACAATGTCATCTCATCAACTTGCGTTACATCTTTTCTTCTCAGATATCCTAAGTCTGAGGTATCCTGACACCAATCGGATCTGAATCTCGGTCAGATATGATGGTTGAAACATATTTCCAAGAGTTATAAGAATGGTATTTATGTGACCCGGTAAGGTGCTGTCGTGCCTAGCACACCTGGCCGGAGGCCATGTTGTTATAGATTCCTTTCCAACAAGGTTATCCATTCTTCCATGAGGAAACTGTAAGACTTAATCTACAAGTTATTCCTGATGAATCCTTCGTGTTTCCAAAGTCTGATCTTCACCTGATGACCATGTCAATGCTATCTCGAAGCATGTCTATGGTACTCCGATTTTCAACAAGACCATTTGAAGCCCAATGCTAAATGTTTCTTGCTCAATTACCCAAACACCGTTGTATGGGCAATGTCATGAAAATTCTCTCCCCTACCTAAAGAGTTTTCTACATAATATCCTGTCATGGATATCTTGCTCTGCTTGTCCTGGGGAAGGATATACCCCTGATATACGTGTTTTAAGCACATCTTCCTTCCCGTTGTTTTGTTCAAAATTTCTTGTAAACCACTTAACCGAGCAGTGGTAATCCCCTGCTTAGGTAAACACCTCGGTGTACCTTCCTGTCTGGTGTAACCCTGTTACTATTTTGATGACATTCCGGTAGCCACCGATGGACGAGAACTTTGCCTATTGGTCCGCCTTGTTCAACGAGCAGGAAATGGTTCTCTTCGTCCCTCGCCCTTGGTATCGATGTTGTTGCCGACATATCTGACAGGCTACCCTTTGACACGCCTTACCATCATGACCGTGCAAAATGTCGGCCCCCTTCCTACTTTCAACCACATGGTGGCCCCATAACCCACAGTTCCACATGATCGAAATCTGACTCTCCTGTACACCCCTGTTCCCAAAGTTATTCCTCCCGCGGGGACTCGTACATAATTCACGAGCCAGTTTCCGGGAGATCATCAATTCTGTTATCAGACACCGTACTTATTCTCGTTGCCCTGAAACCCCTCTCACCTTCTGACGAGGCATTGAACGATTGCCTGGCTGCTTGAAACGTCTTATGGCACCTCCTTACTTTGCTCTCGATACTTTCTTAAGCTTCAAATCGAGAGTTACTTTCGCCACCTTCCCTAATGTTATCTACCGGATAAGCAACCGTGCAGAGTTCCGATCTTTCGAGTTACCCATTATCATTTTACGTAAGTACGATGGAGTTCGCGAAGAAAGGATGCCGACTTCATCATCATGACCTGAAGCAGAGAAATGAAGACAACAACACAATGGATCGACCTCTTCGAGAAGAGCAACCAAGATCGAGGACATCCGTTAAAATTTCGTAGCCAGAACTTTCCCCCTTACTCCCCTCTTAAATCTCGGGACGAGATTTCTTGTAGTGGAGGAGATTTGTAACGCCCGGGTAATCATGCTACAGTAATCCCACGCTAATCATGCCACGTCACCTTGGTTACTGTTGCTAACCTCACAATGATTCGAAACTGTTTCAAAATTTAAATTCTAAACATGTCAAACAATAAAAGCTTTCAAAAGTTGAAACAAAAATGTTCGGTGGGTGCCGAATATTACAAGGGTAATTATAGTAAAGAAAACATATTTTTAGAAAGTGCCTGAATATTTTAAAAGAATTAAAACAGAAAAGATAAATAAGGAAAAGAAGATAAAAACAAAAATTAACACTAACAACAACAAAATAAAAAGGGAACCTCCCCTCCCACGGTCCACCGACCCACCTGGACCAGGCCGGCCCACCTAGCCCATCCGGCCTCACCCCACTCCCCTTAACCCCCGATCCACACCAAACCCTAGCCCTATCCCCTCGTCCTCCCACTTCCCCCCGATCTGGATCAGGGATCCACCCATCGCTCGCCCTGCGCGACCCCAGCGCGCCCCGCTCCGCCGCCCGTTGCCGCCCCGCCCCGCCTCCGTCCTCCCCCGCGACGCCACCTCACCGGTGCCGCCCGGCCCCGAACGCCTCGTCCTCGCCGAACGCCTCGTCCTCGCTGCCCCCTCCCGGCCTTCTTCCTCACCCTCC
>NC_041389.1:375609350-375612842 GCF_002162155.2 Triticum dicoccoides | reverse complement strand
AAAAAAAGGAATTAAAAATAATATATAAAATAAATAAAATAAATAAATAGATAATAATAATTTAATTAATTAATTAATTAAGGAATTAATTAAGTTAATTAATCATAATTACATTAACCTAACTAACTAATTAGTTTAATTAAACAGTAGTTAGATTAGTTAAACACTAATTAGACTAAACAGTCAATGACTAGTGGGACCCACACGTCAGTTGACCAGTCAACACCTCTGTTGACTGCTGACGTCATGCTGACGTCATGATGACGTCAGCAAATACTGTTTTGGATAATGTTGAATTTAAATAAATAATTAAAATCAGAAAATGATTAAATCTTTAGAAAATCATATCTTTTAATCCGTAACTCGGATGAAAATACTTTCTACATGAAAGTTGATCAGAACAACGAGACGAATCCGGATACGTTGCCCGTTCGTCCGCCACACATCCCTAGCATAGCAAACACGCAACTTTCCCCCTCCGGTTCATCTGTCCGAAAACGCGAAACTCCGAGAATACTTTCCCGGATGTTTCCCCCCTTCGTCGGTATCACCTACTACCGCGTTAGGGCACACCGAACACCGCGTATTGTCTTGTTACACTTTGTGATGCCTTGATTGCTCTGTTATTTATTGTGTTCCCTCTCCGTTACTTCTTTCCGATAGACCCCGAGACTGCCGGCGACCCCCAGTTCGACTACGGTGTTGACGACCCCTCTCTCTTGCCAGAGCAACCAGGCAAGCCCCCCCCTTGATCACCAGATATCGCCTATTCTCTTCTATACTGCTTGCATTAGAGTAGTGTAGCCTATTACTGCTTTCCGTTGATCCTATTCTGATGCATAGCCTGACATTGTTGCTACATCTGTTGATACCTTACCTGCAATCCTAAATGCTTAGTATAGGATGCTAGTTTATCATCATTGGCCCTACATTATTGTCAGTCTGCCTTGCTATACTATTGGGCCGTGATCACTCGGGGGGTGATCACGGGTATATACTATACATACATACATACTATACAGATGGTGACTGAAGTCGGGTCAGCTCGACGAGTACCCGCAAGTGATTCTGATGAGGGGGCTGAAAGGACAGGTGGTTCCATCCGGGTAGAGGTGGGCCTGGGTTCCCGACGGCCCCCGACTGTTACTTTGTGGCGGAGCGACAGGGCAGGTTGAGACCACCTAGGAGAGAGGTGGGCCTGGCCCTGCTCGGCGTTCGCGGATATTTAACACGCTTAACGAGATTTTGGTATTTGATCTGAGTTGGCTACGAGCCTATACGCACTAACCATCTACGTGGGAGTAGTTATGGGTATCCCGACGTCGTGGTATCAGCCGAAGCACTTCAGACGTCAGCGATGGAGTGGCGCGCGCCGGATTGGACTGGAACGCCTGCTAGGCTAGGTCTGCTTCCGGCCGCCCACGCAACGTGCATGTGTGCTCAGGGCGATGGGCCCAGACCCCTGCGCGCTTAGGTTTAGACCGGCGTGCTGGCCTCTCTGTTGTGCCTAGGTGGGGCTGCGACGTGTTGATCTTCCACGGCCGGGCATGACCCAGGAAAGTGTGTCCGGCCAAATGGGATCAAGCGTGTTGGGTAAGTTGGTGCACCCCTGCAGGGAAGTTAATCTATTCGAATAGCCGTGATCTTCGGTAACAGGACGACTTGGAGTTGTACCTTGACCTTATGACAACTAGAACTGGATACTTAATAAAACACACCCTTCCATGTGCCAGATACAACCAGTGGTCGCTCTACCTCAGGGATATGAGGAGGGGATCGCCGGGTAGGATTATGCTATGAGGTGCTATTTGGAGAGGTTACTTGGAGATGCTACTTGGAGGACTTCAATCTACTCTCTTCTACTTGATGCAAGACGGTGGCTGCGAGAAGCGTAGTCTTCGACATGATTAGTTATCCCCCTCTTATTCTGGCATTCTGCAGTTCAGTCCACTAATATGGCCTCCTTACACATATACCCATGCATATGTAGTGTAGTTCCTTGCTTGCGAGTACTTTGGATGAGTACTCACGGTTGCTTTCTCCCCCCTTTTTCCCCTTTCCTTTCTTTCTGGTTGTCGCAACCAGATGCTGGAGTCCAGGAGCCAGACGCCACCGTCGACGACGACCCCTACTACACTGGAGGTGCCTACTACTACGTGCTGCCCGCTGATGACGACCAGGAGTAGTTTAGGAGGATCCCAGGCAGGAGGCCTGCGCCTCTTTCGATCTGTATCCCAGTTTGTGCTAGCCTTCTTAAGGCAAACTTGTTTAACTTATGTCTGTACTCAGATATTGTTGCTTCCGCTGACTCGTCTATGATCGAGCACTTGTATTCGAGCCCTCAAGGCCCCTGGCTTGTATTATGATGCTTGTATGACTTATTTTATTTGTAGAGTTGTGTTGTGATATCTTCCCGTGAGTCCCTGATCTTGATCGTACACATTTGCGTGCATGATTAGTGTACGATTGAATCGGGGGCGTCACAACGGTGTGTCTGAAGATGCAGATAACACATAATGTTAAGAACGACATATCTCTTTGATTAGAAGAAATACACTAAGAGATCAACAACAAGGTACGAGAGTGGTCACACGTCTGTTGACTGAAGACTAAATTGGGGTCACACGATTTTATTTTATTTTGGTACTGTCCGATCTACGCCGGATGGCTTGATGGCCGTCTTGTGCCTCCCGGCTGACACTGTTCGGAATCTCCCCCGAAGAGCCAGCGACCAATGGCAGAGCAGCCTGCCTCTGCCGTCCGTGGCCCCGGCCAAAACCCCGCTCCCCGCCCCACTGCACTGCCGTGGTTGCGCCGCCCCCGGGCCAATCCACAAAGACTCCACATCATCCAGATCAGGCAGCGGCAGTACCTTCAACCCACACAACTCTAAAAGATAGCCATCTAAGCGCTTCCATGGCGAACTTGCGGCCCCGCACCCTTACGTTAGACACCAGCCAACCGGCAGCCTAGGAGCTCCGCCGCCTCGAGGGGTGCTGCTTCCCATTGGGAATTGATTGGCCCAGAATAAAAATTTAGACAACTGACGCCTAAATAAAGTGATTTGAGATGAGGGCGCGACCTATCTGGCGGCATGGTGAAGTAGGCAGGTCCAGCTGCCGAGTTGGTGAGGCCGGCGCGGTTGCGGTAGTGACCGGCAGCAGGGAAAGAGCGATGTCGCGACGGTCGACGGCTACGCGGAAGCAGCGCCAGGACTCTGGACGGATCCGAAGTTGGAGCCGCTCCGGCGCCATGAACAACAGCGGGGGTGAATCGGCTCTAGTACGGTTCACGCGGCCGTCGTCGAGGCAGCACTAGCAGCACGGAGTAAGAGGCACACGGCCCAGTGCATGACGACAAATGGACAACATCTCCGGCATTAGGGAGGAGGGCGGCTGTGAAACTGGTGCGGTGGGGGGCGCCATGGAGCTGGGATTGAGGTTTCGCGGCTCGGGAGAAGGGAGCTTCCCGGGGAGAACGTGATTTGGCGCC
>NC_041389.1:375588772-375609055 GCF_002162155.2 Triticum dicoccoides | reverse complement strand
CATTTGTCTGAAATGTGAGGGGAAGTTACAGTTCTACCCTTGCCTATAGGCTTCTCGGCTTGGGTCTGTGTACTGAGGGTCGGGGATAGTAGAGTAACTTTGCTTATCCCCAAATAGTGGGCGGGAGCGATTTCGGGCGAGGAGGGCGTGTTTTGAACTACAGTGGGCGTGAGCGATTTCGAGCGAGGAGAGCGTGTTTTGAAATAGTGGGTGCGAGCTATTTCGGGCGAGGAGAGCGTGTTTTGCCGACCATGGTTTATGAATTATTCCGCACATGTCATTTCGGCCGAGGAGAAGGCGCGCTTGGATGAAGTTACAAACCTACCCTCGATGTACAACGGGCCAATTGATGCGTGTCCCGCATAGGACGGTAATTTCGCGTCTCCCATGTATTTGCTCGGGTGAATTCCACTGAGCAGAGAGGATGTTTAACGGTTCGTTCAAATTTTGGGAGAACGAGCATCCACGTCTACCTTACCAAGTCGATTCGAATCAAATTTTGAAATATTAGCTTGCCACTTCTTTTTTAGATGGAGAGATGATGCTCGGGAGTAATGTGTTCTTACATGCTCATTGCTAGCGATTTACTATATGACAAATAGTTGACCCACTCAAAAACGCGAATCAAACCCAAAATGAAATATCTCGATTCAATGAAATAGCTCGTTCAGTAGGTCAAAATAGTGAACTAAATCCAAAATTGAACACCTCAATCAAGTAGCATGTTGCACAGTATTATAGTACTCCATGAACATGTTGAAAGTCAAATTAATGAACTTGTTTGATATACGCATATATCCGTTCATGTGTGGATTGCAGACAACATGTTCTCCAATTTAAATATTTGAATGCAAGTTTATATCGAAACATGGTTTATATCAGTCTTTGATGCATAAAACGCGACCTCCCCCTCTCCTGGACTCCTGTTCTCTCTCTCTCTCTCTCTCTCTCTCTCTCTCTCTCTCTCTTTCTCTCTCGCCGACAATCTTCAATTCTGTCGCACGCATCTGACACAAAAACCTTGTTGGTCCCTCTCCCTTTCTCTCCATCTCTCTCTCTCTCTGTGTGTGTGTGTGGGGGGGGGTCTTTCTAGTTCGCATGCATATATACACCATCTATAGGTCTCTCTCACACACTATGTATGATACTCTAGCTAGTCCAAGCTAGATATCTTGGGTGCACTCATCGTAGGCACACAAATTCCTTGGCTCTTTGCCCGTAACTCTCTCACGCACCACTATGTCGTCTCGGAGCTCTTCCCCCCTCTCTCAAACTCTCCATCCACCTGGGTCACACATAGACATGCATATCTCACTCGCACTCGATAGGCCCATCTAAAACTCTCTCTCTCTCTCGTTCTCTCTCCATCTCACACGCACACACACACAATCTCATGCCCAGCTAGCCAAGTATGATGGTGTCTCACTCAATTGTAGGCACACGCAGTCCCCCCTATGTATATGACTAGCTAATCTTAGTCTCCGTCACAAACATGTGCATGGTCTATCTCGATTTCTCTCGGGGCATCTTTCTATCGCGCACACACTCCCTCGATCTCCCACCCATATAGTCCCCTCACAATCTCGAGGGGATCTCTCTATCACAAACACACACTCTCTCCCTCCCCATGTGTCCATGCCATCCATGTGTCCCTCTCGACCTTTTTTCCTTGTTGGCCAGACCTCTATTGGACATGTGCTACAAGGGTGTCTCTCTCCGTTGCAAACAATCACACACTAGCTATCTTTGTGTATCTCCTCGCCTCGCTTTTCCATCTCGGAGATGCATGCGTGATATGTTCGCATAAGAAACGAAAAAACACACACTCTCTCTAATTTATCATTTGTTGTCACTTTCTCTTTCACCCACATACTCTTTTTGCACACTTACTCATTCTCCCTCACACGCACTTGATCTGTCTCGACTGAGGCACTCTCCTCGGTCCATAGCATATAGATTTATTGAAAAGTCAAACATCACAAAGTTTGACCATGTACGTGGAGAAAAAGAATTACATCTAGTACGGCAAACATATACCATTAGATTCACCATGAGATGTAGTTTTGTATGATGTATCTTTGGTATTGTAGATATAAATAACATTTGCGTAAACCTGATCAAAGTTTCCAAAGTTTGACTTCTAAAATTTTTACATGCGCTGCATTATCGAGCGGATGGAATATCTCTTTCCCCCTCTCAGCTATCTGACGCACCACTCAGCCTTATCGGGGCTCCTCAATCTCTCTCAAACTTTATTGGTCAGTTTGGTTCGTGACCTGACCCTCATGCCTTGATGGCCGGTACTGCCTGGTGTGGACGTGAGATGTAAAATATTTCTGCCTCGCCAGGCTTGTGTGGTGCTGAAGCGTTTGGTTCATGACTGGGCCAGGCAAAGCATCAACGTCCCATCAATCAATCCATGCATCAATTATTTAATGCTAATATCCATCCATGTTGCTGTTAGCCTCGTGGCCGCACGACCAGGCACGGCCAGGCGTTCGAAATCGGTCGCCTGGACCAGGCTACTTGCAGTGTCTGGAGTTCAGCCAGGCTAATTAAAGTGCAAGGGAACCCATGCTAGGCGGGCTTTCTTTTTCACAGGGTAGCAACCAAACAAGCATGCATGAAATCCAGTCACAACCCCAGGCCAGGCAAAAGATGCTCAGGACGCAAGCCAAACTGGCCTTATATCTCCCTGGTTCAGACATACACATGTCCCGCTCGCGCTATACATATAGACCCATCCAACACTCTCCGCCCTTGTTCTCTCTCCATGTGACACGCACCCCCCTAAGTACCATAATCCCTCACTCCATCATAGGCGCAAGCACTCCCCCCCTCCTAAGTATGATTATCTCTTACTAGCCATCAGGAACACACATATTGTCTCCTTCCATCCATACGTCTATCTGGATATCTCTCGGGGCATCTTCTATCGCTCACACACCTTGTCACTCGATCTTCCACCCATGTAGTCCCGTCACGATCTCCAGGGGATCTCTCTATGACAAACATACACTCTCTCCTCCCCATGTCTGCATTTTCTCCGTACATCTCTCTCGACCTCTCTCCCTTGTTTGTCAGACCCCTCTTGGCCACGTGCTAGGGGTCTTGCTCTCTCGGTTCCAAACAACCACACACTATCTCCTCACCTTGCCTCCGTTGTCGAAGATACATGTGTGATATGTTTGCATAAGACACGCACACTTTTTCTCTACTTTTATCGTGTGTTGTCCATGTCTCTTTCACACACGCACACACACTTTTTTCACTCTCTCTCTCTCTCTCTCTCTCTCTCTCTCTCTCTCTCTAGTTAGGGACTCTGTCATGTCCATAAGCATATGGATGTTTTGAAAAGTCAAACCTCAGAAAAGTTTGACCAGGTATATGTGGAGAAAAACATTTACATCTGGAATGATCATTAGATTCATCACAACATGTACTTACTTCATACTATCATTTATCTTTGGTATTGTAGATATAAGTAATTTCTTTATAAACTTGGTCAAAGTTTCAAAAGTTTGACTTAAAAAAATGTTGGAACTACATTATCGAACGGAGGGAGTAGCTCTTTCTCTCTCTCTCCCTCTCTCTGTTATCTCTCACGGGCCTCCCCTCTCACTCGAACTCTCTATACCGACAGATTATATGCTCACTGTGTCAGCATATAGCTCCGTATATTGTTTAGTTGACCGTCAACCAATCCACATGCTGCCTTGTCAGCTCGTGTTCTGTATCTTCGTGTGTTGGCCCATGTGGCAGTGGGTGAAAATAAGTAAACTAGAGGCCCATCTGACACACGGTGAAGTAAACAAAGTAGAAACCACTCGGGGTAGCACCCCGCACGCTAGTAATTGAGGGCACATTAAGGACAAACTTCTTACGCGCGAAGGACGCACTCGCGCACAATTCACCACTGCGCCGCGGCATGCACAGAGGGACGCACTCGCGCACACTCAGCACACAACACACACCAGCACACATGTACACCGGCGTCGCCGCCGGTTGAGATGGACGGCGAGGCAGCCAACAAGCGGAGGCGGCTCGAGCCAAAACCGCATCCGGCGAGCCTGGACTTCATCAGCAGCCTCCCCAATGACATGCTGCTCGTCAACATCGGCCTCCTCCCCACCAAATTTACCTTGCAGACCGCTCTGCTCTCCCGGCGGTGGCGCCCCCTCTAGCGCTGCGTCCCCCTCAACCTCACAGCCGACAGCTGCCTCTGCGACGGGGATTGCAAACGCATGGCCGCAGTCTCCAAGATCCTTTCATCGCACCCTTTGCCAGCCAGACGCCTTGACATCCGCATGTTCAGTACCAACTGCAAGGTCCAACCCAAGTTCGATGAGTGGTTCTTATCCCCCGCCCTAGATCAGCTCGAGGAGCTCAGCTTTGAAGCTGGACGATGTCGCTCTCTGGCACCGTCTGCGCTCCGCCTCACGCCAACGCTGCGTCCCGCCAGCTTCAGCTCCTGCTATCTTCCCCAGATTAATGCTGCGCCCGCCCTTCTTCTCCCTCAACTCAAGAAGCTCGACCTCTTCGACATTGTCATCTCGAAGAAGGCTATGTAGCACCTGCTCCGCAGCTGTATTGTGCTCGAGTACCTTTGTCTTGAGCAGATCCACGGGTTCATTAGCCTCCACATCGCCTCGACGAATCTCCGATGGATTTATGTGTCTTGCTGGCCCCGCAACAAGACATCAATTGGGAAGAGATCACTCCAGCTGTTCCACGTTATGGTCATTGAGAATGCGCCTTTCCTTGAGAGATTGCTTGTACCGGATCTAGAAGGTCTAACAAAAATCAGGGTCATTGACGCGCCGAAACTGACAGCGTTGGTGTACTCGTCTGCCAAATTCTCTGAACTCTTTATTGGATCCGTAATCGTTCAGGTACATCACTCATCTTCTTCTCCGTCTTCTTGAAATTCACATTTTTAAATTTCTTCTTGATGTATTTATGACCGTCTTCCAGAAAATGATTCCCACAAGCTTGACCCAGTCCATGCGCACAGTGAAGGTCATAGCACTAAAATCTATCGGCCCCAATCTGGATCAAGTTGTTGGATTCCTTACATGCTTTCCGTGCATGGAGAAGCTACTCATCGAGGTGAATTTTCTTTCCTATAATTAAACGGTAATCACAACGTAGCTCAATTTTTTCATAATTTTCCCAAATTACGATGACAAGTGTAGTGTTCAAAACTGCATCTACGCACTGCACCGAAAGAAACGTTTTTAATATTTTTTCTCACATGATCACCTGCATCGTTTTTATGTTGTACTACTATAGTAGCCTAGGCTAGTCATAGTGGAAAGTAACTAGACTACTCCAGTAACTCTATGGTTACCCTAAGAGCAAGTACTACCTCTGTCCTGGTTTACTCTTCCAATTTTTTAGTATCAAAATTTGACCATAGATTTAACTGACAAAATGTTAATGCATGTCACTAAGAACTATATTGTTGGATTCGTATTTGAACATAATTTCAAATGGTGTAATTTTTAGTGACATGCATTGGCATTTTCTTAGGTAAATCTATGGTCAAAATTTTATACTAAATACGAGGTAGTATTCCCTCTGTCCCAAAATTCTTGTCTTAAATTTGTCTAAATACAGATGTATCTACTAGATACATCTGTATCTAAACAAATGTAAGACAAGAATTTTGGGACGGAGGGAGTACAAAAGTGGGCTATGTAGGCCAAAACATGTGCCAAATTCATTTGTGATGCATTTGGCATCGATGCCCCTCCATTGCTCACATGGTGCCCCAATCTAGATCACCTACTTTGCTCCGGTGCCAAATTAACTCACACAATGAAAAAAACACTGCGTGGGAGAGAGAGAGAGGACTGAGGCAATAAAAAACACTTGTTTGGGAGAGTGAGAGGCTGGTGTAGTTGGTTTTATTGATTTGTTTATACATGTGGGTCTGTGTGCACAGCGGTGCCAACTCTCTCACATCGCGAGAGCGGTGCCAAAATCTTTTGATTTGACATCGATGCGTATTATGTGGCATACTTTTGCGAAATATGGCATCGGCCACATAGTGGAAGGCAACAAATGCCTAAGCTCTTCACATGCTCCTAGTTAAATGAGAGGAAACAGAAAGAGAGAGAGAGAGAGAGAGAGAGAGAGAGAGAGAGAGAGAGAGAGAAAATATCACTAGCCAGCCAACCCTATCATATGAGCGAATGATATTGGTACCTCTTGATGACACGGCAATCTTATGCAGCCAGCTGCTCTAATATGTTCTCTTCTTTTGCAGAAAAAATAAGACCCGAAAGTGAAAAATGTGTTGCACTATAACAATCTCATCGAATGCCTTGATCTCCATCTTACAGAAATTAATTTGATCGACTACCGAGGCAACACATATGAGATTAAATTGTCCAGGTTATTTGTTCTGGAGGCAAGTGTGCTCAAGGTAATGAGGTTTGGTGTTCTCTGGCGCAACAATGAATGGCGTGCTGATCACCGCAAGCGTCTAAGCCTAAATGACAAAGTCTCCGCAGAAGCTGAATTTGTTTTTGAAACATCAAGTGGCCAGAGACTCGAAAACTTATTTGCCCATTAGTGACTTGTCAGGGCGGTGGATTTTAGTTTGTACGATAATGCTGCATCCACCTAAAGTAACGAAAGTTCTTACGTAAACTTCCTAGTAATTCCCTCTTCGTAGGTGTAGCATTACTCCTAACATTTGTAATATCAGTTTGAAACTTGTAATATTGCTGTGTCCTATTCCTGCGTTTTCAAAATCCCGCGAATCAAACAGGTCCTGAGTTGGTGATGATGTAGTGCCTCCCATCTTTCACCAATAGCCGTCGAATCTAGATCTGACGCATACAAACCAAGCTTCTCCATTTTTGCAAAAAGATGCCCGCACTTGTTCCCTATTTACAAACAACTCCTTGTCTCTCACAATCAACCTTATCTCCTTCCCACCACATCTAGAAGGCCGTGGAAAAATCCGGCGCGATGGCCGCTGCCGGAGCCGTCTACCCCCAATCTTGGTGTTCCGTGCAATACACGGGCATCTATGCATGGGAAATTATGTCGAACAGGGCTAGTTGTAAGCAGGCTAGCTCTACAGCCATGATGATAGTGACTACAGACGGTGAGGCTGACTATGGTATGCCGAACACGGTGCCTATACTCAGGTGTCATCTTTGGCGCAGGGTCTTGTCACTTCACTGTGAGGAGCAGCACGTAATAATTTGACCAACGGGTAGTACAGTGCTAGTACTCCTACTACTACATTGGTAGTACTACTACTAGTACTAGTGGCACCACCGTCTGGATTTAGGAGTACTACCACGTCCATCTGGATTTTAGTATTTGACTAGCAATATCTAGTAATGCATGTCACAAAAAATGTACTACTCCCTTTGTAAATAAATACATGGTGTTTTATTCCTATCGACGAGAGAACTTAATGTTTTTTTGCTAACTAGAGTACTAATAGGATTACATGCAATGAACTACACACCGCATGTCATGTTTGGTAGTCTCAAGTCATTGAAAGCATGCACGGCCCACATCTCTCATTGGTTGATATGTCACGAAATAAGAAACAAGGAGGGAGTTAATGCACCGTGCCTAAGTGTTTTGGGATTATTTGGTTTTCATAAGGTGACTTGCACAACATTTTTGTTTACATGCATTAACATTTTATTAGTTAAATCAAAGCTCAAAACTTGGCGCAAAATGCAAAGGGGACCAATAAACCAGTAAACATCAAACTTCTCTCGTTTGGCCCCAACTAGAGATTCGGTGAGATGACTATACTGCACCGACACGGAGGGGGACGCAGCTTCATTGACTTACGACAACTACCTTTGGGTGAATGACACGTGGGCCCAGGGGGTGTCTGGCCCACCTATCATACAACCAAAGGCAGGTGTAGTAGAGGGCCGAGGAGTAGTATGAAATCCTACGCCCCTACGCACGCTAACCAAGGGCAAGAGTGATCACTCGAATCGCAAGATCAGTTGACTAGAAGCTAAGCTAGACCCATGGAGGCGATGAGCGTGAGCATCAGCCGGCTGTGCCAGATGGTCCACGACGCCGGCCTGCGGCCCGGCACCGAGGAACGTCTCCAGGTAGTATTGCTTGAGGCCGCCAGGGCGAGGGGTCACTTGGACGACAGCTTCATCTCCTTGTTCGACGAGGTCCTCGTCGGTTTCCTCAACAAGTTCACCGTCATCAAGAAGCTCGCGTACGACTTTGATGTAAGCCTCCAGCCGATGCGCCCAGGCTCTGTGATGCTCGCCACCCTCAACGGCCACTATGGTGACAACCTCTTCAACGCACTGGTGGCCCTGCGACTGCCCGCCGTCGCGCCGGAGAATGTCCACCTCGAGGTCGTGCTCGCCGCGCAGCGCCTGGCGCAGCAAGACACCATCGACATAATCACCCACATCTACGCGCAAATCGTCCACAAGAACTACTACATGCAAGAGGAGGGCGATATGACGCTGGCCTTCTTGGACTGCAGGGCAACCTTGGACGGCATTGTCCAGAAGCACGTTGAGCTCGCCGCCAACGCCGCTGCTCCTCACACGTTGGTTGGTGACCCGGCGCACTAGGGCGTGAGGATGTCGTTGATGGATCCGTAATTATTTTTATCTTTTCGTCAAATCCATGTAGTAGTATATGATACTACATTAATTATCTTACCTTTCGCATCAACTTCATAATTTTCGTATGTACTCCATGCATGAACGGCGCCAGAATCAAACTTCTCATTACTCTAGGCAAAATCATTTTTCTATCTATCGGTCGCGCCATGGAGCAGAACCAAATTTTACAAGTTACGAGTTCAAAAGGAAAAGCCTGCCGTGTTCGCGTCGCACCCCCACACGGTTGGTCTGGCACGCCTCTCAAGCAGGAATGCGTGCGGTGTTGCATTTTCACTTACAAGTAGGACCGCAATTGAGCAAACTGACTATCGGCAAACCCCCACCCGCCCACCACGCGATGGCTGAGAAAACAGGAGGGAGAAGAGATGGTTGTAGCACGGACTCCAAGAAAATTGGTGTCCGATGGGACTCATGTGGGTGGCGTGTGCCGTACTGCTAGACGTGAATGCTAGTTATGACCCATGCCACCCCACTATATCAAGCCTATATCGAGGTACATAGAACAAATTTCCTGCAGTCCGTGCTCAGACCTCCTCTATCTCTCTTCTTAGCCAGCCAGCGGACGCGCAGAGCCCATTGTCTGTTTGCTCACATGCGGTCCCACATGTCAGTGAAAACGCAAGCGGACCCACTGAACCTGCACATCTTTCACCTCGACGTGCTGGTGATGAAAAACAAATCCAATAAAGATCTTCGGTGGCCGCTTTTGGAGTTACTCAAGAGTAGTAAGATTCTACTCCCTCTATTCCTAAACATTTCTCTTTCTAGGGATTTCAACAAGTGACTACATACGGAATAAAATGAGTGAATCTAACTCTAAAATATGTCTATATACATCCGTATGTGGTAGTCTATTTGAAATCTCTAAAAAGACAAATATTTAGGAACGGAGGGAGTATTTACAGTTTAACTGAAGATGCACATCTCGTGGCTTCAACTACCACTCTATTTTCTTTCATGACATGACCTGGATGCTGGATGTCCCACGTGTCGGCAAAAGGAGGAAGAACCCGACCAAATCTTCGGTTGTGCTCTCGGATTATACTAGTTGTGCTAACTTAAAATTTTTATTGTGTACTCCCTCCGTTCCAAAATACTTGACTTACATTTGTCCAAAAATGGATGTACCTATATACTAAAACATGTCTAGATACATATATATTTTGACAAATAGAAGGCATGTATTGTGCAACGGAGGGAGTAGAATGGATGCAAGTTTTTGTATTGGGAAGAAGAGTACATCCATATATTGATAGAGCGCAATTTAGTAGATGTTCTATCACTTTTAGCTAGCACAGAGACTAGAGATGAGATTAGTGCACTTGTTGATACTCCTACTAGAATATAGGCTAGACATGAGACTAGATGAGATGAAGCAACGTCTACTTCTTTACACTCGAAGAAGAAAGAAGCACGCAAGATCGAGCCTCCGCAGATCAACAATGAATGCATTGAGAAGGCACTAATCCAACTTACAGGAGTAGTAAAATGTATTCTTGTGGTTCTTGTTTTCTTTGGTCTTGCTTTTCTAGTCAAAATTATCATTGGAGTTGATGCAAAATGGAGGTCCGTTTGGGGTCGTGCGTTGGAGTTGGCCTTACAAGTGGGACCGCAGTTAAGGAAACCGACTATTGGCAAACCCCCACCTCGCCCGTCGCGCGATGGCTGAAGTTAAAGAAACGACGAGGTTGAAGAGATTGCTCTAGCATGGACTCCAAGAAATAATATGGTGTCAGATGGATGTCATGGTGGTGGCGTGTGCCGTACTCCTGGACGTGAATGCTTGTTCTGGCCCATGCCACCCTACTACTCCTACTACTTACTCCTACTATATAGTACTAGTATCGAGGATTCGAGGTGCTCATTAACATATGGCTACAGTAAAAACACACGCCCGACGCGCGAAGCATGTGAAGCTAGTACAAATAGTGTACTACTATTGTTGATTGGCCTCATCCGATAACCTGTTGCAATGCACGTACAATTATGTATTCAGAAAATATTTTTTTGCCTCGTCGCACCACTCACTCAGAGAAGCGACTCGAAAGCCATTCATAAATTTAGTAAGTTTATCACAAGCATATCATTTTATTACATACAACAGGTCATCAACCCACATCGACAACGAGGATACATTATAAATACTAAAGTTTTCACCACACAACAAATAACAAGCAATGAAATGAACTTCAACTCAACCATTCCTCGGCGTTGGAAACGCTTGCTTTGAATCACAAGTGATTCTCTAGGACGGGCCATCCATTGTCGATCTGGAGACCAACGCAGGACTGACCATCCAGGCTGAAGCGGCCAACTATATCAGTATCAGGGTAGGGAACCACCCAAATGTCCGAGGTATAGACACAGTTGCTTCTCATAAATGGTAGTAACGTTGTGTCAACAGCAGTTGGATCGCCTTTCACCATCATTGGATAGTTTTGTCCAAGGAAGAGCGAGTTTTCTCCAACACTATCAATTCTGTTCCAGGGAGAAGGAGTTGGCGCTAGCACACTAGTATCCATCCCGAATACCATGCAACGGGTGTTGGAATAGGTCCGGAGAGTGCGACCATGGGAGACTACACCTGCTTCCTTAATAGTAACATCATCAGTGGGCTGTATACACACAAGAAGAGGTGATCCATCGGAATTAGTTGTTAGGAGCCAAAGAGTATATGGGCGCTGCTCGTCCTCATGTTCGTGATCATCACCATCGTTATCTCCCCCTTGGTTATAAAACAAATTCAAGTATAGGTGGTGGAATGTTCACAGGACCTTGGAAACACAAGAAGGTTAATTAGTAAAGGGAAACTTGCTAACCCGCATGCATGTGGATGAAACAATTATAATTACGGTGGAAGACAAACGTACCGAAACTACGAGGATGCCATGCAAAAACAGTGCCACGAGTGGTGGCAGCAAACACAAGGCCCTCGTATTGAATTGCATGACAATACTCATCCGTGTACAGAAACTGATTTTTGAGCAATATCCATCGAGTCAAACCACCAAGGACGGCAACAAGCTTGTCGAAGATAGCAACAACTTCATAGTTGTTTTAATTCCAAGAGCGGTTGGGAACTCGACAAATTGGTATCTTCCATAGAAGATAGTCACCATGATCGTATTTGAACGTGCGTACAATACCGGTGTGCTCAACCTCTGGGCAGTCTGCTGAGATTTTTTGAAGTGGAACCCGGTCACGAGTGTACACATTCACAAGTTCCCACTCGCAGTTGGACCCAATGTAAACAACCCAATCTCCATTTGCGCCTGCCCAAGCCTTGCCCTCAAGCGATGGCATCTTAACATCATATGTATCATTATGAAGCGGCATCAACTTGCACAGGGCGAGGCCTTTGTCGTGCCGGCGCCAGTCATCCAGGTCACTGCGAAGAAGATAGGGGAGATCAAACCACTCCTTGACTCTTGGGTCCCTTGTAATGATGTTATTAGTTGAGTAGAGAATGGGCTTGAACGAACCTGCCATGCTAGCCGAGGTGATGACGTCGCACTGATCAATGAGTTCCTCCACCACGTCATCTTTCAGATTGGGGCAAGAATAACGGGGTCATTTCCGGCCTGTTCCCTCCATGGAGAAGATGATCGAAGAATGGCAGAAGAAAGGGTGAAGGGCTAAAGGAAAATGGAGGAGGGAGAGGAAGAGCGTGCGACAGCAGTTCCAAATCGAGAGGGAAAGGCGAAGAGTCGGTGGACGGTTGCCAGTTTGCCACGGTTCACGAAGAGGCGCCCCGGCCTATACGTCCATTCGGAAATACTCCTACTACTCGTCTTCGTCTCACTGATATGTGGAATGGGACCACATGTCAACGAAACATGGTGTGTAATTTCTCGTGCAAAATGTGATCTGGCCGCGTTGGCCCGAGGTGCCGCATTAGTTATCGACCTTTATTTTTTTAATGGCGTGCCGTTCAGTTTTGAAGCATGACTAACTGGTACTGTACGCAAAGAAAATATAAACTACTCTACCACTACTCCACCTCTAGTACTAGTAGTATAAAAAAGATATATAGGCTGGAGCTTCAGCGCTTTCTTGCCAAGGGCTGTCCACTTTCTTCTCACACTACCACCCTCTCTCCAGATCTAAAAAAGATGGCCCCTCTCTCCCTCCTCACCGGTGGTCACAGATCCTCCGGGGAAGAAAAGGACGTGCAGCGTTGACGCACTCATCGTCGACGAGCGAGGTCACGCACTGATGACAAGGCCGTCCACTCAGACCTAGCGCCCGCGCGGGATGGCCTCCGTCCCCAAGCTCGCTGTCGTAGTGTGTGCAGAGGACGACGACCACGAGCGAAGCCACTTCCTGCCAACCCTCAGGTATGCTACCTCTTTTCGAACCATACCCTTGTTCTATTGCCCCATCTGCCACGTTGTTGCATGTGGATCTTTTTCCACTCCACCATCTTCCCAATTTTCTATCCTCTGCTCTGCTGGCCACGCAGACGAAAACCATAATTTGCACTATTAAAGGAAACCCTACTTCATGCAGACTAATCCATTTTTGGGTTGAATAAGGAAAGGAAGGGAGACTTTACTGTCCAAGAGAGTAGGCATCGAACCCGCATCTAGGTTGAAAATGGGAAAATCAGTAGCTAAGGAATGAGTCTTGTGTCTCTTGGTTGAAGAAGGGTAGAAAGGCATGACAACGCAATAGAGAATGACCAGGTCAATCGGTTTGTTGTCCTCACATAGGAAAAAGGTGGCTAAAGAGAACAAAAATGGGACGTAATCCACATATGCTGCCTGGATATTTGTTGCTCTGGGCAACCATACCTCCCTCACCACTCTGCGTCCGTGGAGGTACATCGTACTGGTGCACCCACTGTCCGAATGGGCCTCCCATGCTCTTATTGCCACTTTTTTGTTGTTAGTATAACGCCAGCAGTCAAGTCAAGCAATGCTACTGCTAAAGTGATGCCACATTTAACTAATGCCGCTCTCAGTCTAATGCCACCGATAAATTTAAGCAATACCATTTAATGTCACTAGATTATTTCAGGATTAGCTGTTGATTGTGGATGTATAAAGATTTTACAGCTAAGGCATTCTAATGTTGTTGCACAACCAGTATACCAACGATGAAACTTGTTACTACCTTCAGATTTTTGCACTGTTAATGCTTATAGATTACATACCTCACTTTCATGAGATAAGTTAATTTTTTTGTACAGTGTCACCAAAATGCCAAGGCGCTGATGTCATTTTATTTTGGTTAAACTGCACAAACAATTATGAAGACAAGAGGAAAGGTCAAGAGTGGGCACTTTCTCCTCCAGCTGTTCTCTTGATTCGTTCGATCAAGTTTTTATGCTTGATCGATTATGAAGATTGGGATAGCAATTTTTGAGGTCCCCCCGAGTTTGAAATGATATTTACCTTGGAGGTACATGGTTTGCAAATTTTTTATACTATCATTAGTTAATAATGCTAGTTACCTTCAGACTTTTGTATTTGGTTTAATGCTCATGCACAACTAGTATACAAATGTTGAAACTTGTTACCTTTACATTTTGTATTGTTAATTCTTATAGAAACCTTCCAGTGCTAGAGTTTATTGAAATCTGTTCAGTAAAACCATTGTACTGTAACCTGTAATAAACTAACTACTCTACTGTTGCGCTAGCCACTGTATTAGTGTATATTTGTAGTATTTGAATGGTGTTGCATTAGCGTATGGACATAAATAAAGTGTGGCAAGCTTTCCCAGATATGTGCTCAAGAAAACTACTACCTATTTTTCTAAATACTAGACGTTTGGGTACTTTAAATTGAACCGCGAAAACGTCTTATATTAAGGAACAGAGGGTGTAGAGTTCACTCAAATTATCCCGGTAAAGCTAGTCACACCTTTGTTAAAATTAGTGTTCATTATGTTATCGGAGGAAGTCTGTATGTTTGTCTCTAATGCCTGTCGACTACATACCTGACATCATGATGTAATATTAAGTCATTTCCTTTTGTACAGTGTCACTGAATTGTCAAGGCGGTGATGGCATTTTATTTTAGTAGAACTGCACAAAATTTGCTTAAAAGAAGAGGAAAGTTCAGGAATGGCTCAGTTTTTCAGAAAAAACTATGTATGCCTTCCTGACATCAGCCGTTGTTGCTTTATTTATTCCTTCAAACAGGTGGTTAGAAACAGTCTTGCTACCTTTTCCCATTAAGAAATTGGAATGCTTATATTTGTGAGTCTATGCTTCAATTAGTGCCACTTTTATAGTAATCACACTTTCAATATCTATGCAAACAGGGATGCTCGATTTTAGTGGAACTGCACAAAAAGTCCAACTGGTTCAACATTAGGAGCATGTTTTTTTCCAAACCTTTATATCCAGTTGGTGGCACTATGAGCTATTCATTACGAAGGTACATGGTTTGCTACTATCTTGCTACTCTTTTGTACTGTCATTACATAGTAATACTAGTGGTTTGCCTGTGAATTTATTAGCAGGGTGGGCCTACATTGGAGGTGCAGGACATGATTCAATGATTGGATGCTCAATTTCGGTTGTATTGATTTCACCTCTTCCATCACTGCGAACATGGATATCCTTGGTCTGACGAATAATAGGCGCTATATTTCTGCTCTGAACCAACAAATCAATTCAGTATGAAATTGTCCAGGGCAAAACATAACTGTATCAAATTGTCCAGTGCAGAACATGACAGATGCTAAGTGTAAGAGACATGTTTAAACCGAAAATACATGGTGTGGTATATGTTTACTAGCTGCTTGATATTTGTGCAGACAGAGATGTCTGCCCATTGCTATTTGGCAAACAAACAAAGTGTCCTCAATTTTCGTTGAACTGGACAAGAGAATAGTATAGTCACTGCATGCAGTGCCATTTGAAAATACACACAAAGATTGGATAGTCACTTCATGGACTGTAGAAAAGTAGTACTGTACTATTTACTGGTCAACACTAGGTGCTTCATTGCTTTGGTCTGATTATACAATTGGCATCATTTTGCCTAAGTTAAAGTTTGTATTCCGAAAATAGTCTCGCGGTGTGATCGAGAGAAGACCAAATCATATTGCAGTGGATGTTCCTCCATCATGCGTGGTTCATTCTCATGGTTCCAGCTGTTGGTGAAACCACTTATGTTTGCAAGAGGAATTGTAGACTTCACAAACAAATTTGTCTTTCAGTCTGTACTGAATGTTGGCCAAGAGAAGCATCCATGTTAGTAGGAAGAACAGATGTTTTTTCTAGATCTTTGCTTTTGGAGCTACATATCTGTATATGATCTGTGAATCAGTGAGATGCATTAACATGTTGATCTTATGTATGGGAATCGTACTAGTTAGTTTTAGTTGCAACGCAAGATCCAAAGTGGCTGATCTTTGCTTTTGGAGCTACATATTTTTATATGATTTGTAAATCATTGAGATGCATTAACAGCTACTTATTTCTGTTTGCTCAGTGTTTACAAGTTACTGATCGGTCACTAGCTAGCCTACAAATGCGCTCCTGGCAGTTTTATTTGCGACGCAAGATGCGAAGTGGCAGTTTTTTGAATAAAAATGCCTACCTCTGAAGAAACTGACAAGCTACACTATCGATCCTATAAAAATGCCTACCTCTGAAGAAACAGACAAGCTACACTATCGATCCTACACGGATAAATAGCGGATCACGTATGTACTACCTCCTTTCTGGTTTGCAGGGCTCAATTCAAGAAACGGCCTACTTGATCCTACAAGAATAAATAGCGGATCACGCACGTACTAGTACCTCCTTTCCGGTTTGCAGGGCTTAATTCAAACCTCTCACCAACCAAGGTACTCCCTCCGTCCAGGTTTATTACTCCCGTGAGCAAAGCAGCAAGACCAAGGCATGGCAATAATTAACGACATGCAGAAGTTTAAGCCTAATTAATTCCAGAGATTTAAGTGGTTGCATGCGTGCCCTCGGTTGCGACTCGTTGCATGCTTCTTCACGTACTGCCTGCGAGCGATTCTGAGTGCCTGCATGCAACGAGTCATAATTAAGGCAGCTAACTGATGCGAAAAAAGATACGCTTTAATTGTTGCGGGCTTTTTAAATCCGTGGAATCATTATTGACAAGGTGGGAGATGATTCGAGCGCACTCGTTTGACCGCCATGCCAGCATGCAACCCAGACGGGACGGGATGGCAAAGTCATAATTTTAGTTTCTCTAGTTTTCCACGGTAAGCTGGCGCGCTAAGCCATTATGCATTGAATTCCGATGAAAGTCGCGCTACCTTCCTCCTATAAGTACTGTTTCCCGGCCTTCTCTGGTGCCACCGTGACCCAACTCGCCATATCCTCATAAGCCTCCACCGGCCTGACGTCGCTCGCCACGTCCGCCATGCCCCCGCCCGTCCGCGGTAGGCGACGCCGGAGGCGGTCACCGCCGGAACTAGTGTTCGGTTTTTCACCGGAAGGCAGACGGAGGGAAGAGTCATTCTATTTGTCTTTAGATGGCAATGCGGAGATCGAGGAGTTGTTGGAGCGCGACCGCATGGCGGAGGAGCATGAGTTGTTGGAGCGCGACCGCCTGGCGGAGGAGCAACGTATCACCGATTTGCGCCGCCAGCGGGACATGGAGCAGCAGCGCACAGACGCTCTGAGTCGTGAGCAGAGCGCCCGCAACTGGGCCGACTACGTGGAGGCCGGCGCCCGGCAAATAGCCCTGGAGGCTGTCGGGCACGCACGCGTTCGCGACACCGATTTTTACTACCAGCTCGTCAAGTGGGTTTCACGCTTGGAAGCCGAAGCTTCGGTGGACCACGCCGGCATGGAAAGGGCCAACGCGCATGAGCAACGCGCCCTATCGCACCTCTTGCAAGTCCAAGGCGAGGCGCAGGACACCGGTGCCGGCGTTTAGCGTGTACCACAGATGGCGGCCGGCATCGTCTAGTTAGCTAAGAGTAAGTTAGTACTTGTATGCTACTAGAGTATTAGTGGGAGTAGATAGTTAACTTGGCTATGATGGTTGTCAACGTGGAAGTTCAGTACTCTATATGTGGATCAGACATGTTACTTTGCTCTGAATGTTGAACTTTCCGTTTGAACGTATGGAATGGGCTGTTATTTTTTTAAATGGGTTGTATTTATCCTCCACGGGTTTAGAGGCTGACTTGTGGGCCTAGCAAGTTTACGCGTACACAATCAGAAGATGATTGTACGTGGAGAGGATGACAGCAGGGACCCGCCAAGGTCATGGAAGTACGCAAGCAAGTGCCTTCTTATTTCAAGCCAATAAAAAAATGGCTCCTCCTAGTGGATTTCTGACATCTAGGTCCCATGCCATTACCAACGTAGTCAATAAACAAGAGAATTGCACAACGAGCGGCTGACACTAGGGACCCAGCAGCTCGCCCAGTTATTTTCATTTTGGGTTAATTTGATAAATGCCACTCCAAATCTGGTGTATCCGAGAAATGCCACTACAATTTCCAAACTTTGAAAAATGCCATTTCATGCCATTTCTAGTGGCATTTTTTGAAGTATGGAGTGGCGTTTTTCAAAGTTTGCAAACTGGAGTGGCGTTTTTCAAAGTTTGCAAAAATTGTAGTGGCATTTTTCAAAGTTTGGAAATTGCAGTGGCATTTTTATGAATCGCCATAATTGGAGTGGCATTTATCTAATTTGTTTTTGAGACGGAAGCAGGGTGTCAACTGGTTTGTGCGGGACACTTTGGCCTATCTAGATAGCCTTTTCTTTTATGTTTACCACATACCAGCCCAATAGTTTTTTTTCTTTTTAAAAATGGCTAGCCCAGTTTTTTTGTGATTTGTCAAGTAAGTCGCTTCATCAGGCCTGTTGGGCTGCAAATCTTTCAAGACGAGGAGAGCTTCATTCGGCTGGTCGAGAAAATGACCCATTAGTAATGAGAAATGGGATGTACATTTTTAAAACACATCAAACCGGCAATTAGTTTCAAATATATTTTTTTTCATTTCGAGATTTTAAATTGCATTGGTTTTTATGCGTGGACAATTTATTGGATTTTATATTGATATAAATTTATTTTTTAAATCAGTCTGAATGTGACTCGAAATTTCGGGATTAAAAACAGTTCAGACCGCATCGACATATGCAAAATTTCGTATAATTTTTTAACCGTGGCCACAATATGGGCTGTAATGCTAACAAAAAGAATATGGGCTCCAAAAAAACCGTAAGAATTAGCAAATGAGCTGTAAATTATTAGAAATAATGGCAGATGGGCTGTATGCTGTTTTCCACAGATTTGAGCCTTTCCACAGATGGCCTGTATACTGTTGGACGTCCATCCAACTGCCGTCATGCTCCTTCAATCTCTGCTCTTCCTGCTCCAGCCGCTCAAACAAACACCAGCGGGACTGCCTTCTCCCTCCTCCCTGTGGCCGGTTGTGCTGCCGCGGAGGCCTGACCACCCCCATACTACTCCCACCGCTGGCCAGGCCATCCCTCCACTCCACTCACCCACACCCCCTGTTATTCTGCGACGAGGGCAGCGCAGCCAAACCAGGAACCCTCGTACTCCTCTCTGCGTGGGCATCCACTTCCGCGTCTTCCCCGGCTCCGCGTCGTCCCCTTCCTAGGCCTCGCCGTCGTCCACCGCCGTGGTGCTCTCGGCGCGGTGTGGTCAATGTGGTCAACGACCGAATTCCATCGGAAGAATACAGTACGTGGAGAGGCTGATAGCTGGGTCCACGGCAGCCACAAGGAAGTGCCTCCTTATTACGCGGAAAATAATTATTCCTCCACCTGACAGCAGGGACCCACCGGACGGGCCATCAGTATTTCACGAAAAAAACGTTTGCCCTGATTGCTCGGACCCACCCGACGGGCCACCGTATTTCACGAAAAAAAGTTCCCCCTGCTGTCAGCTCGGACCCACCGGAAGTGCCTCCTTATTACGCACAAAAAAATGAATATCCCCTGCTAGCTAGGACCCACCTTGTTGGGAGGCTGACTTGTGGGCCTACTAAGTTGACAGGGACGGAGCGCTTTGTCAACTTAGTTAATATAAACGATTCTAGCTCCAGTGACCGTATGATGTCCATCCAACGGCCGTAGTGCTTCTTCAACCTCTGGTCTTTTTGCTCTAGCCGCCCAAAGCAGCGCCGGTCGTGCCGCATGCTCCTGCCTCCCATGGCCGGATGTGCTGCCGCGGAGGCCTCACCGCCCCTACTATTCCCACCGCTGGCCAGGCCCTGCGGCGATGGTAGCCTCACACCGCAGCCGAATCAGTGAACCCTCGTACTTCTCTCCGCGCGGGCTTCCACTACCGCATCTTCCCCGGCTCCGCGTCCCCCTTCCTAGGCCTCCTCGTCATCCACCGCCGTGGAGCTCTCGGCATGGCCTGGTCAACATGGTCAAGGAACGACTTCCATCGGACATGGACTCTATGTGGAGAGGCTGACAGCTGTGTCCACGACAGCAGCAAGGAAGTGCCTCCTTATTACGCGGAAAATAATGATTCCTCCACCTGACAGCTGGGACCCACCGGACGGGCCACTATATTTCGCAGAAAAAACGTTTCCCCCTGACTGCTGGGACCCACCAGCTTCATCTTCGCACGCAAGGAAGTGCGGCCGGGCAAAAAAATGATTCGCCCCCTGACTGCTGGGACCCACCAGCTACACCTTCGCACGCAAG